>NW_006399840.1:2220427-2256148 GCF_000299155.1 Elephantulus edwardii | reverse complement strand
TCTCCATCTGAATGTCTTCTTTGGTGAAGTGTCTGTTCATACCCTATGCCTATTTTCCAATTTGGTTGTTTTCCTTTATCTTGTTGTGGTGCTCAAGTATGTCCTAAATTCTAGACATAAGTCCCTTATCAGACATGTCATTACTAAATATTTTTCCCAGTCTATGGCTTCCCTTTTTAACCTGTTGGAGAAGTTCTTGGATGTGCACAGGGATTTGATTCATAGAAGGTCCCATTCATCTATTTTATCCTCTGCTGGTTGTAGGTTATAGTTGTAGTTCTTCGAAGACTGTTTAAGTTGTGGATTAGGGCTTCTAGAGTTCTTCCAAGCTTTTCTCTAATGAAGTTTATAGTCTTTGGTTTTAGTCCTAGGTCCTTGATTCACTTTGAGTCGTTTTTTTGTTTATGGAGTGAGGTGCGGATCTTGCTTGAGTTTTCTACAGATAGTTCTCCAATTTTGCTAACAGCATTTGCTAAAAAAGCTGTTGTTTCCCCACTTCATAGGGCCCCTATGTACATTAGCTCTGATCCCTGCCCTGTCTTGAGCCAATTGCATCATCTCCAGTAGACCTAATCTCATTTCTCCAGTCACTGAGTCAATATCCATCTCATCCTGGATCTTCCTCTCCTGTGCTGTCCCTCCACCCTTCCCAGCATGACGACCTTCTCCAAGGAAGGACTAGTCCCTCCTGGACATGTGCCCAAAGTATGTGAGATGGAGCTTCAAAATACTTGTCTCCAAAGAGTATCTTGGTTTCATCCTCTCTAGGACAAACCTGTTAGGGTTCCTGGCAGTCCTTGGTATGTTCAAACTCTCCTCCAGCACCACAGCTCAAAGACATCTATCCTCCCTCTATCATCCTTGGTTATTGTCCAGCTCTCAGATACATTGTAAGTAATTTTGAATAGCATCAGGATGGATGGTGAAGAGACTGAGATTGTTCACAGCTTTACTTTGCTTGGCTCCACAGTCAACACTCTTGGCACCAGTAGCCAGGAAATTAAAAGACATGTTGCAATGGGCAAGTCTGCTGTTAGGGACCTCTTCAAAGTACTGAAGAGCAATAGTGTCTCTCTGGAGACTAAGGTGCGTCTGATACAGGCCATGGTCTTTGCAATCACTTGTTATGCATCAGAGAATTGGGAAATGACCAAGGAGGATAGAAGGAGAATTGATGCCTTTGAGCTGTGGTGCTGGAGAGGAGTATTGAGGATACCATGGACTGCTAGGAAAACAAACAGATTCATCCTGAAAAGGGTTAAATCGGTGGCTCCTTGGAGACAAGGATTCTGAGGCTCCATCTAACATACTTTGGACATATTGTAAGGAGGGACAAGTCTTTGGAGAGGGACATCATGCTTGGTAGGGTGGAGGGACAGCACAGGAGGGGAAGGCCCTCTATGAGGTGGCTTGATTCAGTGAGTGGGGTAATTGGGATGGGTGTTTCAAAGACAGTGCAACTGGCACAGGACAGAGCAGGGTTTAGGGCTGTTGTACATAGGGTCGCTTTAAGTCGCAAGTGACTTGACGGCACATAACAACAACAACATGACCTGGATCATTTGGATGTTAGTTTCCAGAGAGAAGTCCCTGACAGCAGACTATCCCAATGCAATTTGTCTTTTATTTTCTGACTGCTGGTGCCAAGGATATTGATTGTGGAGCCAAGTTAAAATTGTTAACAATCTCAATCTCTTCTTCGTCTATTATGATGCTGCCAATTGGCCCAGTGGTGTAAATCTTTGTTTTCTTGAGCTTCAATCCCAGTCCTTGACCTTCTGTAGCAAATGCCTCATGTCCCCCTCATTTTCAGCAAAGTTGTGCATAATGCAGGTTGTTGACGAGTCTTCCTCCAATCCAGATGTCACATTCCTCTTCATAAATCCAGCCTCTTGAATGATCTCTTCTGCATATAGATTGAAATGGTATGGAGATAGGATGCATCCCTGATACATACCTTTCCTAATCCTGAAACGTGCAATGTTTCCCTGCTCTGTTCTGACTACTGCTTCCTGGTCCAAGTATAGGTTTCACATGAACACAACTAAGTGTTCTGGGATCCTCATTCTTCTCAAGGTTAGCCACAATTTGTTGTAATCCACACAGTCAAATGACTTTGCATAGTCAATGACATACAGACATTCCTCTGGTACTCTCTGCTTTCAGCCAAAATCTAACATTGGCTATGATATCCCTAGTGCCATGACCTCTTCTAAATCCAGCTTGCACATCTGGCAGGTTCTCTGCTGATGTACTATTAAGTCATTTTTGGATAATCTTCAGGAGGATCTTGCTTGCTTGTAATATTAGTGATATTGTTTGATAATGTCCACACTCTGTTAGGTCACCTTTTTTTTGGAATGAGAATAAATATAGATCTCTTCCAGTCAGTTAGACTCTCATGCACAATCAGAAAATTAGTAGAGGGGCTCTGGTGGCCGAGTGGCAGGAAGCTGTGCTGCAATCCTGAAGTCACATGCTCGAAGCCACCAGTGGCCAATGTGCACTCTCCTCTCATAGAATTTACTGACTCTGAAAACCTTCAGGAAGGTCAGCTATGGGTCAGTTCCCACTCCAAAACAGCAAACACAATGTGGTGCATACAATAGAATATTATTCAGTCATAAAGAGAGATAAGTTTGTGATACAAACTTTGGAGATAGCTAAACTTTGAAAACACTTTGAGTGGCAAGACCCAAAAGAACAAAAACTATATGATTTAGTTAAATGAAGAGAGCACTGTGGCCGACTTGTGCTGCCAACACAGAAGCAGGAGGTTGGAATTTACTGTGTGAGAGAAAGATGGGCAATCTCCTCCCTTGTGTTTTACTTCCTCTGAAAACCTGCTGGAGGGTCAGTTATGAATTGGTTCCAAAACCAACTTATATGAAATATCCAAAGTATGGAGGGAAAGAATAGTTATTTCTTAAAGATTTCTGCTCAGAATGATGCATAACTTTAAAAAAATATACTAATACCGTCCAAAGTACAAAGGTGTTCTGTAAAGTCCAAACTCACCTATGAAATTCAGAAGCAACACTAGCAGAGGGCATAGCAAATATCCTTTATTTAAAATGTGTCCTTTGGCAGAAGCAGGCTGAGGCTCGAGTGGTGTCAGCACCGGAAGGAGTAGGGTTATTTATCCATTCTACATCGGCTGCTTGGGGTGGCTGGTTGGGGGGGTTAGTCACAGCAGTTCGAAGGGCTGGGGGCGATTTTCCATTATTTCACTACTCTGTTTTCTTTCTTGGGGTGGGTCATAAAACCGCGTTTAAGAGTAAGTATTAATCAGATTATTTACTATTTTCTGGAACACAGAGGAATTTGGATAAGGTCAGAAGGTCAGCAAAATGGATTTCTGAATCTGAATTGATGTAATGCACGTATTTGCACAGTTCAGTGAATCAAATAAATGTCATTGAATTGTATAGTTAAATGGTACACGTCATTGTATATTTTACCACTATAAAGCTGAAATAATAGCAGCCAAAAAAGAGAACTATGACACTCTATTGCAATGAATTACAGACCCTGGTGGTTTCATGAACATCCTGATTTATTTTTTACATAGGATTTATTTTCCAGTTTGTGAAATATCACCAGGCACATCATAAAAATACTCTGAAATATTAGTTTCCCCCTTTATGGCTCAGATCTTAACCAAACGGTATCCGCCCCAAAGCCTTGAAGTTGTGGAGCCCTGAGTTTCTCTGTTTCTTTAAAAGAGAGAAAGGCGTTTTGCCCTGTTTTTAAATGGCTGCCCAGGCTTCACAGGCGTTGCGCATGCGCATTGTAACCACGACCCGGCTTCGCAAATCTGTTGTGTCCCCACAGCGCAAAATGGGGACCGTGCGGGCAACGAAAGGAAACTTCCCAGCCTGCTTTGCGGCTGGTCCGCGATCCCGACATGGAGTGGTACCAGCTCTTGGGTGTTTTCAGCCGCAGATTCTGATACAAAAGCTGAGGTTGAACCAAGGGCGTGAGACTTGAAAAGGAAGCGGAGGGAGAATATGGAAGCGTGGCGCTGTGTTAGGAGGGGCTACGGCCGAGGCCGGTGAGTAGGACTGGGGTGACCGGAGGGAGGCTTGGGCTCATCCGTGGTGGGGCGGAGCGCGGGGTAGGGAGGTGGGGAGAAGAGGAAGAAGGTGGAAGAGGGTCCGGCAATGGTGTCAGCGGGGCTGTCCTCTGGAGACCCCCAGGGATAAATGATCACGGAGCGCGGTAAACCTCCGGTGAAGAGCTGGGCCCGAGCCCTTGGGCGCAGAGCTTGCGGGCTGCTGCCTGAGCTGGTTCTTTCTCTCCCCGCTTTGCTCCCCTACCCTAGCCAATTCCCCAACCAGCTTCCGCCTGGCTGTCCGCGGCGGCCCCGGCCCGGGTCCCGGGCTGAGCGGCTGCGGGAGGGCCGCGGTCTTCGCCCGGCTCCCTGAGGGCTCTGCTCCCTGCGAGCCCGAGCCGGCGGGCGGAGCGCGGGTTGCATGTTCGGCCGGAGGTTTGTCGTTTGTTGGCGTGTTAGTACCTCTCAAACTTAAGTCACTTGTATTCCAACCTGCCAATCAGTACCAAATTCTCGCTGCACCTGTAATATTGTTATTTACTGGATAGTTTTTAAAACTTACTGTTAACAAAGACAAAGCAACACCCCAAAACATTAGGAAAATGCTTAAGTCGGCATTCCCCCTGTTAACGTTACCCAGAGCAAGAAAGACCTGAAAAATCCTGGTTTTTGTTAGTGTTTATGGTTTAGGGTTCCCCCTCATTATACTTAATTAGTTATGAAAAGTGACAAAAGTTTGTGTACCCTGTAAAACAGCACTGTATTTATTAATTACTAAAGTTGTAGGATCTGCTTTTAACTCTCAGAGCCCTGGGACTTACTGACAGTTACATTCAACGATGTTTCCTGACTACCAGCTGTGTGCACTGTGCTGGGTGCTAGGGTTTATGGGATTATGATGAATAAAAAGACTCTGCCCCTGATGGAACTCAGGGTCTCTTGTGTTTTAAGAGAAAAATGACAACTATATACGAAAACCCAAATTGACTGCCTCCCAGTCGGTTTCCCACTTCCTCTGTGCCTCTGGGGACTTCCAGGGTTCTTTATGGAAGCGCCTTTCAACACCAGTGGAGCACTTTTACTGCTTGTGCCACCGTGGCTGCCAGACATCTGTATAGATGACGCTGAGAAAACAGTATAGTCGAAGTATATATTTAAATATGATGGACTATTAGAACGGTGCAAATGCCCATATCTCAAGACTTCTCAAGTAGTAGTTCCTTTAAAGATTTACGGTTCGGTTAGATTTAGTTGAACAGTTTGAGAATGTGTGAACTCCAGAAACTATGTAATAAAAATTTTAAATGCTGTTACATGGGAACTTTTAAAAAGAAAACTCATAAATGCCATTTAAATAAAGCTCCTTTAATGATGGGAGTAAGCATTATTCATAAAATTTTGGAAATGTAATTTTAATGAATTCTGGAAAGAAGGATAGAAGTGGGTGTTTGGTTGGACCTCCTCCTCCCCCCATAATAAAGCCAGGTTGTTTTTTCAGCAAGTTTTTTACCACTACTTTGAAGCTGTGATGGGTTAAACTGGTATTGGATTTAGAGTGTTAGTGAATTCCCCTTAAGTAATCTCATTTCCCCCCAAAAGAAGTATATTTTTGTTTGTTTTATAAAGAATGGAAAAGTGAATTTATCCACCCATTGATTATCAAGAGAAAATAGATTTGTCATGCTATGATGAGCACTTAAATATTCAAGTGTTTGGAAAAATCTAACTTTGTTATGAAAACTGTGCCGAAATGCTTGTTTTTTACTCCAAAATCAAGTGGTAGAAGTTTACTGTAATTGAGGTGAGATATGTGTTCCATATATGACTTCAGTATTATGCTTGTTTGTGGATTTTATGTTTTCATTGAGTTTTATTAGGTACTAGAAAGCTGCTGTGAATACCACTTTGATGGTTGATTCATCTCTCAGTTGAACTGTGGACTTTTTGAAGGGTATGTGGTGTTTGGGAGTCTGGGTGGCATTCTAGGTTAAGTGTGTTAGAGTACCATTCATGATGTAGAGAGACTTTTGAGATACTAGTGATCGTTACGTGTTGTGTTTTTTTCTCTTGGTTGTTTTCTTCCGTAGGTTGTTTTTTAAATGGTGTTGTTTTCCCTTGGGGGTGTGTGTTGATGAGGGTGTTTTTGTTGGGTCTGGACGCGTGGTGGTGTGTTAGGGGGTGTTTTTGTTTCTTTTGGTTCTTCCTTGTTCCCTTTTCCTTGGGGGGTTTTGGGCGGGGCTTGGTTTCCCTGTTGGGGGACCTTGCAGAGGTCTTGCTGGAGCAGACATATTTCTAGTTGCATGAGGTGGCCTGGACATTATTCTCGTGCTCCTTATCCATACTTCAGTAGTGGGCATTTTTCACTAAATTGGAGACTGTCTTGTTTGTTTGAGTCCAGAACTCAGTTTCAGTACTGGAACTGGAGACCCGAGCACCTGAGCCAGACATCTTTGCTTCATCTCTCTAGTTACAGCATGACCTCTGAGGGAGATGAACCTTCATCCAAAAGAAGAAAACACCAAGGTAAAGGCAACCGTTATCTTGGTGCAGGGAGGTGACATCTAAGTTTATCAGTAGAGGCTCTTTGAGTGAGTCTCTCCTGCAAATTGGAAATTAGTTACTGATCCTCGGGATGCTTCTATCTTTTTCTCTACAAGTTGTCTATGCTACTGACTCCAGTTTCACTTAGACTTGTTAATGTTCAAGTCTTTCTCTAATTTATTGCTACACATTTTAAAAGCCTTCACTTAGAAAACACAGAGTTAAGTAGAAATTCTAAGCACCTGAAGTGAAGTTCTGTGTGTGTAGTACTTTACTACATCACATAATCTTACCACACAAGACCTCTATTTAAATAAATAAGGAATATTTATTTGAATGAGTGAAAGGTTTATTTAGAGGGGGAAAAAAAACCCCAAACAACCCAACTAGGTTTCTAAGTAGGCTGGGCAAAGACATCAGGTTATTCTTCATTTAGACATTGTGCTCGTCAGGCCAGTATGCTGCTCTTCCTTAGCCTTTTGTGAATCTGGGGTCCTTTCACAGGCAGCTGTGGCATAGTAGCACAAACATGTCAGCACCATAATTGTATGATCTAACCTGCTGCTTGGTTTCCTAATGTAAAATAATATCTGCATGAAAACTTGAAGGTGAAGTGAGATACGTAGAGATGCCAAAGTGCCTAACACACTGTTGACTTCGTGCTAGGTACTTGGATACTACGCTGTTTTCCCTTTAATGGATAAGGAATGACATTGACATATTGATAAACCTTGATTGCAACCTGATTCTCTATGTGTCCATTCTTCCTAGGTGATGTGAATAAGGAAAGTGCTCTTCGTTAAACCATATTTGTGACTTCTGCTATTTCACTAATACCTTTCAGTCAAGAGAACAGCATTGCTAACTTGCCTATCACTTTAAAGTGGTATTTGAAGGATGTATGTGACACAAGCATGACTTTGTAATTAGGAACCCTAAAAACCCACTCAGGCCTATGCTTACTTTCTTTGATTCATCTGTCTTCTCTCCTGTGATCACCTTGTGCCTCCTGACATGGAAGGTATATAAGCTTTTGTGCTGTGAATTTATATTGTGAAGTATGTGAAGACCAAAGACTGTCCACTCATCTTAATGGTTTTCAAATTGTCTTCATGGAACCCTGACATTCTTGAACACATTTGTGTTATGTTTATTCAAAGCAATTCTGTCAAAATAAAATACTTGTTTCCCTGCTCCAGGTCCAACTACAGACCTAGCCCTGGCCCTAGCCAACCAGTGTTTAGTGAGATGAAAAAGAAATCTAACGGGTTCTAGACACTTGAGAGGTTTGAAAGCTCCTGTTTTAGATAGAAAACCTGATAGTCCCAGTTATTTAAAAAATGGAATTCCAAAAGGAGTCAATTTATAAAATCTCAAGGATTATATAAATAGGATGGCATTTATATGCTATTATATAGACATAGTTTGCAAGAAAATATGAGTAAAATTTTTAGATTTGCAGCACCAGTCATGTGTAATGGTAGGTTAACATTTTCTTTGCATTACTATGTTGTATATGTGAGGACTTTTTTATTTGTGTTGAAACTATATAGATAGTCTCCAGTTTAGGAATAAATTGTGTTCTAGAAATTAGTTCATAATCAATTATGTTATCCCTTTGGAACCTATAATTCTCTAACTAGCTCTTGAAGCTAGTACAAATAACCTTAGTTTTGGGCTTTTGGGGTAGAGTTTTCCATATTCACTAAAAGAGAGGGGATGATTTCCTATAGGTCGGGCTCCAAGCAAAATTCTGAAACAGTGGGAAGTTTTTTTTTGTGTTCTTCTGCTTTCTTTTCTTTGCCACTCTTTTCAGGCTCCCAGTCCCTTCATGGTGTCATGATCCAATTATCCACGGTTCAGAAAAATTATCTTCATCTTCTATCCACTGCTCAAGAGTTTTGTATCCTCAGTGCATGGGATAAATATTGAGGAAAACAATCTGATTAATTTATTATATTTCAAATTTTTTAAACTTCATTTATATTGTCTATTCATTTGTATCATTGTTTAAACTTCATTTGTATGTGTGTGTTGACAGTCAAATTGTAAATATATTTTCATTATAGAAGATTTTAAAAATACTAAACAGTTCTTCCACTTGAAGGTAACTACTTTGAAATACATAATTGTTTGTCTTCAGCCTTCCCCCCTCTATGTATGAATATGTTAACTGACATTTTTAATTGCTGCAGTTTTAGTTACTAGAATCCAGTTAGTGAAAACTTTCATGCAAGCTGGTGGGAGACATTCTGAGGCTGAGATCTTTTATGTAGTCTCACATGTTGTTGTTATATACTATTGAGTTGGGACTGACTCATAGCTGACCCTCCAGCAGTTTTCAGAGGCAGTAAAACACACAGGAGGAGATTGCCCATCTTTCTCCCACCGAATAGCTGGTGGATTTGAACTATGTGCCTTTGGGTTGGCATTAACTCCTTACCGCTAAATTGCCAGAGCTCCATAGTCTTGTTATGGTCAGAGTTATTTTCTTAAGTTCTCCTCATTTGTGGTTTGTTTGGTTCCCCCCCCCCCTTCTTTTAAGCTCATAACTCAGTGAAATCAGTTGCTATTTAATCATATCAAAGTCATGGCTAGCTACCATATATGTATGGGGGGGGGGTGTATACACACTGAGAGTGAGAGAGGTTGTGGAGAGAGATCTGCACACATAGTCTTAAAGGCTGTGACCTTTCAGAAGCAGATGACCAGATTTTTTTTCTGAGATACCTCTGACTGGGTGTGAACCAGCAGCTTTTCTGTTAGTAGTTGTACAATTAACTGTGCTACCTACACTATTGTAGAATTTTTTTAAGTTCCTAGATTTCCTAAAACGCCTTCTTTCCCACTCCCTTACCACTTCCTGTCTTCCGTGGTGGGCTTAAGAGCGGAAGATTAAAAGGATATATGTGGCAGCCATTTTTAAATGGAGGATTGCCTGTGATTGCAAACATCTCATGCCTTTTGATTATTTTCTCATTACTTGTGCAGGATACATAATGTCTTTGCAGAACACAAACTAACACATTCTTATTGCCGTAGGTTGGTTAACAAGATTTACCATTTAGTAACATTCTGTAACTGTCACATTTAACTTTTAATGTGTTTTGAAATGATTTCTTTTGTTCATTTTGTTGGTTATTTTATAGTATTTTAGATAGTAATTCTATAAATTGCCATCCTGTACCCTTCACTCATGCCTAAATCAGAGGTATAAGCTAAGTATTGTTTCTGGAACCTAGTTGTGAATTTATTCTTACTTACTAATAGTGATTAAATAAGATGTGAAATTACTTTATTGACAAACCAACTGTAACACACCTATTCGTTATTATGATTTTGAAGTTGTTATCCATGCCTGTAGTGGAGCTGTTGATTAATCATAAAGAAGTAAGAAACTTCCATTCCTTTATAATATATTAATGTTTCCTTGCAACCTCCAAAATGACATGCTGTATCCTTATAAACCTGTTGTGTGCCTCTTGATGTTTCTGTATGATACTGTACTCTTGTGTAACCAATTTGAGAAACTTCTAGTTATTCAAATTATATCATGCCATTTTCTAAGGAAGAAAATACTATCCCTTGACTATAGGAATTTCTTAAGGCAAGAAAATAACTTTAGATAAAAAAATACACTATTTTTTAAAATTAATGAATTTCTGTTTTGTCCAATATATTTTGGCAGGTGTGATAGAACGGCACTGGGAATATATATCTAACCATAATAAGGAAAACACGAAGGTCCTAGGGGACAAAAATGCTGACCCCAAATGTGAAGAGAGGGAGAACAAGTTTGACTTTTCAGTGATATCCTATAACATACTTTCACAAGATTTATTGGAAGACAACTCACACCTCTATAAACACTGCCGGCGACCATTATTACATTGGAGTTTTAGGTTTCCCAATATTCTGAAAGAAATCAAACACTTTGATGCAGATGTAAGTGAAAAAATATTAAAATTCTTCTTCATGCTTCAGAAAGGTGAATTAAATGTTTTATTTATGTATTTGTAAAAGAAATTATTTAACATTTTTATTTGGAATATAAGATATTTAAAAATAATAATGGTACAGAGTTTAATAGGTATCATGAATTCTTGAGAGTTATTAGCTAAGTGGCTATTAGTATAAATAATCATCTAACTTCTGAAAAAGAATCCAGAAAGTTATAAATATTGGTCAGTTTTGAAACTGGAGACATTAAGTACTTAAAATTGTTTTTATTTGATATTTATATTTAATACTTTATGTACAAATTTGATCTGGATTATGGCATGCAAAGAAATCAAGCTTTTAAGGAGTATCAGGGTTTTGTGCTAATGAGCCTGTAAATGGAGTGGGTAAAATAATCCTGACATGTAAATTTTAAGTATTTCCTTTGGAAAATACTGATCTTGAGAGAGTTAAAAAGCCCTGTGTCCTTGGAGGCCAGAGTTTGGAAATATGAGTTAGTAAACTCTAAATAAGACTAATAGGATTCTGAGTCTTTATTTCAACTCTCATCATGTTTGACATTGTAGAGGCTTACTTTTAAAGGTAAAAGCACCGAGGAGTTCATATCCACATCTCTAGGTTTTAATTCAAGCCATTTTTTTTCTTCTAAGGTACTTTGTTTGCAAGAAGTTCAAGAAGATCATTATGGAACAGAGATCAGGCCAAGTTTGGAATCATTGGGTACAGTGTAATTTTTATTTTAGCCAAATTAACTTTTAAAAAATTACTTTCAAAAATTCCTGTTTATTAAGACATAAATTAGTAACAGATTTATTTCATATGTGTGCAAAAAAATTTAATTAATAACTGAAAACTTATTTAAAAGGTCGGGAAAAGATTTGAGATAATCCAAGTGGAAACTTTTGTGTTGGTTTGTAATTGTAATTCAAATGCAAGGGTGTGTGAAAATCTCCCAGTAGCTTTCTTTCCTAGAAGTTGTTCTGCCCACCATCATACCTAAAATTCTGAACTCCCTGAGGTCAGGGACCATTCTGTTTAGTTACCTGTTATAAGACCACTATCTACTAATGGATAAACATTAAAAACATGTTGCAGAAAATGGATCTTTTTAAAAAAATAGGTAATATGTGGTCTTGTAAGTTTGAGAAATGCTATCTACTTTTCTCCTTCATATTCACTCATTCAGCAAACATTTTTAAGTGCATACTATACACTGTATTCTGTCTGTGCTAGGCAGTGGAGATAGAGCAGTAAGCAAAACATAAAAAATGTTTGCCTGAATATTCATTTTAGTGATGAAAGGCTGACAATAAGCAAAATAAATAAGTGAATTGTATTTATTGTGATAATTTTAAGCCAGAATAAGGAAAGTTTCTATTTTAAACAGAATAATAAAAAAGATTTACAGAGAGGGTGACATTTGAGCAGATCTGAAGGAGCAGGCTGTCCCTAGAGCAGATCAGATGGTGGTGATGGCACTGAAGTAGCCGTGGAAAGGCACTGACGTTTGGGGAGGTGAGGCGGCCATTGTTACTGGATTAGACTGTGGGTGGAAGAGTCAGTGAAAGAGATCAAGAATTGAGGATGGGGCCACAGAGAGACTGATTAATGCAAGACCTTACTATTATTGTCTTGCTTGGTGTGGCGTTTACTAGGCTGGAAATGAGAGAGTAGTAATAAATATTAGCAATAATTAAAGAAGTTTCCCCAAAACTATTACCGTCATTGTTGTTGTTAGGTCCTGTCGAGTTGTAGACGACTCATAGTGACCCTATGAACGAAAGGCCTGAGCACTGTATAACTAACATTTTTCAGGGTATATTTTTGTAACCACATTAGGATAAACCTGTTAGGAGTTTACCTTGGAAAACATATTAGGGAAAAAAACCTACTAGGAGTCCAAAGTTGTATTCCATGGGGAAAATCTGCTGTCAAGAATTTCTGCGAAGTGCTAAGGAGCAAGGATATCAGTTTAAAGACTAAGATATGCCTGCTCCAAGCCATGGTATTTTCAGTTGGTTTTTGTCTCTCAGAAAGTTGGACAGTAGATAAGGAAGACTGAAGAACTGCCTTTGAATTGCAGTATTGGCAAAGACTATTGGATATCCCATGGACAACCAAAAGAACTAACAAATCTGTCTCGGAAGAAATGCAGCTGGAGTGTTTCTTAGAGATAAGGATGGTGAAACTGTCTCACCACATACTTTGGGCATGATATCAGAAGGGTCCAGTCCTTGAAAGAACAAATCATGCTGTGAATGGTAGAGGATCATCAAAAGATAGGAAAACCCTCAACAAGATGAATGGACACATTGACTGTAACACTGGCCATAAGCATGCTTGAGAACGTGAGGCTGGTGCAGGATAGGGCAAGGTTCAGTTACACTGTTCCAGAGGTCACTGTGTGTGGTAGTCAACTTGATGGCACCTAACAATAACAACAGTTAGTTACTTATTGTAACACTGTCCTAACATTACAATGGGCAAAGTGACTTAAGGTCACCCCCTTAATAATGGACTATCTACCTTACTATGGCAAGTATATATTTATATCCTTACATATATTTTGATAAAGATACGCATCTATTTTTAGATGAGTCTTTGAAATCCATTTTTTCCTTATAGGTTATCACTGTGAATACAAGATGAGGACAGGAAGGAAACCTGACGGCTGTGCCATTTGCTTTAAACACAACAAATTTTCACTCTTATCAGTGAACCCAGTGGAATTCTTCCGCCCTGATATTCCTCTGTTGGACAGAGACAATGTTGGATTAGTGTTGCTCTTGCAACCAAAAAGTCCACGTGCTGCCTCTCCTGCAATCTGTATCGCTAACACATACCTGCTGTATAATCCAAGGCGGGGTGATATTAAGCTAACCCAGTTAGCGATGCTACTGGCAGAGATTTCCAGTGTTGCTCATCAGAAAGATGGCAGCTTCTGCCCTATTATCATGTGTGGTGACTTTAATTCTGTTCCTGGTTCTCCACTGTATAGTTTTATAAAAGATGGAAAGTTGAATTATGAAGGTCTTGCCATAGGGAAGGTAAGTACTCACTTTATTATTGGGGATGGACTGTGTTGCATTGGTTATTGTGATGTGAATGTCATCATCATATGATTTAAGAGATCTCATCTGGTTCAGTAACCTCAGTTTACTAAGCTATAATGATTTTCTACCACTGCTCACAGTAATTGCTTCACTTGATTGCATTTCATCTTTCTCATCTATATATTCCGCTTGGTGGAATAAGCCTACAGCATAAACACCACCAAGAACTATAATTCCAGATGAGAGGGAATGAAATTGAAAGAGATGACTACTTTTGTGGCAGAATAAAATTGTGAGTGCTGGATGTTCACAATAAAAGAATGCTTTGATTTTTTTTTTCTGAAACAGTAAATTAATACTTTTAAAATAAATTTCCCTTAACATAATGATAAAGACTTTAATTCTTTCAAAAACTAAAACCTCACTGCCATTGAATATGTTCCAACTTGCATCGAACCTCAGTTGGGTTTCCGAGGCTGTAAATCCTAACAGGAGAGAGTAGACCATCTTTCTTCCTTGGAGACACTAGTGGATTTGAACCACTAGAAGAGTGTTACTTTAGTTCTACAGCTTAGTATGTATCATGTTTTTCTTTTTATTCTGAATTCTACCTTTTTAGATCATTTACTTTTAGGTATGTTTAATCAAAATAAGCTCACTATTGTAGCTGATGCTCTAAGTGATAGTTAAAAATACTAGTGGATTAGATTTCTGTCTGGTGGCTCTGTGGTAAGGAATTGTGCTGCCAAACCAAAGACATGTGGTTCAAATCCACTAGTTGCTCTGTGGGAGAAGGATGGGCAGTGTTCTATGCAGTTAGTTTACTGTCTCTGAAAACCTGCTGGAGGGTCAGCTATGAGCGGGTACCTTCTTGACAGCACCTGACAACAGATTTCTTTTCATTTACAGTAGGAACTATAGTGCAGGGGAGCAGCCGTTGAGCACAGTAGTTTGTGATCAGCTGATAATCAGAATAGTTGATCATTCAGCTCCACAAGTTGCTCCATGGGAGAAAGATCTGATAGTAAAGATTCCAAACCCAAGCCTCTCATTGCCTTAAAGACATGCAAAGATTACAACTTGAGAAGCCTTCTGGGACAGTTTCACTCTGTCCTATAGGACCACTGTGAGTTGTAATCAATTTGATAGTGCTGGTTTGGCTCTGGATATGGGAGGAAGAACAGTATTAGGGCCAAAGGAAATTATTTGCTTGTTAAAATTAGAGGGGGGAAAAAACTATGTAGGAGAAAAATAATTCCTCTTCTATGATGAGTGCCTTCTGAAATATATTTGAACAAGCACACATATATTAGTTAGCATGCATAATAATACAGTGAATAAAAAGCTGATACCCAGTGGTGGTTGTTTGCCGTTGAGTCAGAACCGACCCATAGCTAACCCTCCAGTGGATTTTCACAGGCATTTAATTGCATAGGAAGAGATTGCCCATCCATTTCCTTTGGAACATTTCCTGTGGAGAAGATTTGAACTACGTGTCTTTGGGATTGTCACACAACTTCTTACCACTAGGCCACCAGAGCCCCATAATATATTTGGGAACATCTTTTATTTAAGACAAACTTTTCAATACTTAGCGCTTTAAAATCCATTCACTTAAGATACCTGTTGAAATTTTGTTTAGGTATCTGGCCAGGAACAATCTTCACGGGGACAAAGAATTTTATCTATTCCAATTTGGCCCCCAAACCTAGGTATCTCCCAGAACTGTGTGTATGAGGTACAACAGGTACCAAAAGTAGAAAAGACAGGTAAGTGCTTGCAATGTGTTTTGACAGTTTTCTCAGTAATAATAGTCCCTTTGAAGACATACAGTTTTATTTATATATGAAAAAATACACATCAGGATGAATATTCACATATATAATGAATGCACGAATAAATGTGTCTGGAATTTGAATATTCATATATTCAAACAGTTATTTCCTTATTTCTTTTTTTTATGCTCTACATTTACCTTTCTTAAGTGGAATTTCTAAAATTACAGTTGCTTAATTGTATGCTGCTTTAGAAATGTTTATATTTTATTTTTACTGTCTTTCTCCTGGAGACCATCTAGAACATAGAGATTCCAGGATGAAACCGATAATGAGGGTGTGTGTGTGTGGGGGGGGGTGTGTAGTTAAACTATGTATATCGTAAATATTATGTCTAGAGTAAGGGGACTGTTAAGGCAAACTAGAACAAAACAGTAAATAATTTTTTCTTTGTTTTACAGATGATAATCTGTCACAAACAAAGCTTGAAAAAGCAGAGGTTATAGTGACAGCTGAAAAGTGAGTGTTGGAAAACAATAATAGACATCTGGGTTTAAGAAAAACATTTCTAAAAAAAATCAGATAAAAAAAATAAAGACAATGATTGTATTTTTTTGCTGGTATAGAATCCTTACTCATAGGTCACCGACTTGAGTTCAAATCCTGATTCTTCTCCTTTTTAACTTTGTAGTCATGAGCAAGAAATTCATGCCTGGGCGTGGGAGGGGAGAAGGAAACTGTAACAGTGAAAGAATCTTTTTAAAGAGGAAAGGACAGGGCAGGGTAGGGAGGAAAATGTGCAACAATGAATGAATGGAAATCTTAAGTATTCTGTAAATTTTTATTAAAATATCAATAAAAAATAATAATACCAAAAAAAAGAAATTCATGCCTGAGGTGTGCTTTCCTTATGTATAATTTGAGGTGCTGTGATGGCATGTCCAGTGTTTGTAAGACAAAGTAAAATGAGTCAGGT
This sequence comes from Elephantulus edwardii, assembly GCF_000299155.1. NCBI lineage: Eukaryota > Metazoa > Chordata > Mammalia > Macroscelidea > Macroscelididae > Elephantulus > Elephantulus edwardii. The sequence goes on along the minus strand of NW_006399840.1, from coordinate 2,239,789 downwards.
ATAGAAAGACAAATACTGTATGGTCCCCATTTAAATCCAGAGTGGACAACCACAGACACAATGTAGCCCAAGGACTGTTGGACTTGAGGAGGCAGTGGGATGTCACTGCTTTAAGGGACACGGACACATAGTACCTAGAATTAGATAGAGTCTGAGGCACACAACACTGTCCATGTGAGTAAAGCCACTTACTGCACACCTGAAAAATAGGAGGAAAAAAACCCCTTGGATTGCTATAAGGACTTGTTAGATGTTGTCAACGACAAGTCATAGAATAGTATGCCCTGTGCCCAGTCTTGTGCCATCATCAGGCTCTCCACCATGCTCAATCCATGGTTGAAGCCACCATGTTAGTCCATCTCATTGAGGGTCTTCGTTCCTTTGGTTGACCCTCTGCTTTTCTAAGTATGATGTCTTTTCCCAGTGATTGGTGCCTCATGACAGTATGCTCAAAGTAGATGAGATGAAATTTTACTTCCTCCAGGACAATTTGTTCTTTTGGAAGTCTGTGGTTTGAAATAAAATTTGTAAAGCACAACGTTTGACACGTTAGTACTTAAGCAGTTTTGCTAAAAGATATTAGATAGCTGGTGCACTTTAAAATTTATTACCTTACTTTGTATTAAACAAAAGTCAAGATCACAAGGAAGAAGTCATAATTTCAAGTGGCTCCATAATCTCTGATTTACTCGATCTCAAAACAATGTATATGGAAATTGATCAAAAAAGGAATACGCTAGTAAAAAGATGATCATATTTACTTACCTCTTGAACTGAAAGAGAAGGTCAGAGGAACAGGATTGACAATTTGTCAACTTTTTTTTTTGTTAAAGATGATGAGTTCTTGGTACTATGGTTGATAAAATTATGCTATATTTAATACAAACAGGATAGAGACTAATTTTCCCTGAAAAAGATTTAGAGTCTCAGGGTGATTCTTAAAATGCCTTGGGTATGTTGTTTTGTGTTTTAAAAAAGAGTTTTATCTCTTTTATAGTTTAGTTTTGACAGTTAGAAAACTAATTAAAAACAACTGTCACCCATTTTACCTGCGTTCCCTCTCCATCTTAGTTTAGGTACCTTAATTGTATTCAGAAAAGATTGGCATTAATATAAAAAGAAGCAATTTTTGAAAAAAATTTTAAATGACTATTTAACAATTTAACACTAAACTTTTCAAATACAATATTAACTTCCCTGGTAAGAATTCTAACAAATAGCAAACAAGTACTTTGTTTTTAAGTATATTTATCATTATAAACTAGGACATAAGAAAATTTAAATAGTATGTTTGTAAGCATAGACTATAACTGTAAAATGAAAAGTGGAATTAGTAAGATAGTTTTCAGTCTATATTACATATAATAATATTGTAAATATTCATAAGAAATTTCTAAAGCTTGGAAGTTAAATGTTTTTGTAAGGAATTACCTTTCTTTTTTGTCATGTTGTGTACCGTTGTGTCAAAACCTACCCATAGCTGACCCTCTGGCGGGTTTTCAGAGGCAGTGAATCTCACAGGAGAAGATTATCCATCCTGCTCCGCAGGAGCAGCTGGTGGCCTTGAACTGTGTGCCTTTGGGATTGCTGCGCAGCTTCTTGCCACCAGAGCCATAATCTATTTAAAAGGAAGGATAGCATCTTTGGTTGTGTATCCTTAGTTCCTGAGTCTGTGCCTGGTGCTTGATGTTTTTTAGATGAATTTAAAGAAAAATTAGTTTTTCAAATTTTGCTTTTTTCATGACATGTAAGAGCCAACAAATTATGGTGTACTAACTGGAAATTATTTTTAAACCTTTTCAGTCTTTATCTCTGGCATTCCATGTTTCTGTTGTTTTTTGTACAACAGAAATTGTTTGAGTTAGAACTGAACCAGTTGATCTTCCAGTGGGTTTTCAGAAGCAGTAAATTACATCTGAGGACATCTCCCACAGAGCACCTGGTAGATTCGAACTCTGTGCCTTTGCGTTAGCAGCAGAATTCCTTACCACCGAGCCACCAATGTGTGTTTATAACATAGACTAAATGTAAAAAAGTAGCTTGTTTTAGATACAGAACATAAGTATCTTCTGTGCTATAGCAAAAACCTTGGTGGTGCAGCAGTTGCCCCCCTACTGACTGAAAGGTTGACAGTTCTACCTACCAGAATGCACTGAGGGACAAAGATGTGACAGTCTGTTTCCATAAATGTTATAGGCATAGAAGCCCTGTGGGGTACTTCTCAGTCCTGTCAGGTTACCGTGAGTTGGAATCGACTCAGTGACAAATGATGACATGCTGTAACAAGAACAAGTGTAGAAAATCTTGGCCCTTCTAACTCCAAAAGTTTGGTGGGTTCTAGTTCTTTAATTAGAGGGAGCTTTGGTGGCTTGGTGGTAAGGAGCTGTGCTGCCAACCTGAAGGCATGTGGTTCAAATCCACCCACTGCTCCACAGGAGAAAGATGGGCAATCTCCTCTGTGTAATTTACTGCTTCTGACAAACCACTGTAGGGTCAGATAGGGGTTGGTCCCAACTTGATGGTACATAGCAATTCTTAAAGACCACTTTGATTTTCTTTCTTAAAAATACAACTCAACACTTTTAAGTTGGTGTAGAGTGCATGTTCTAGAGGAAGTAAAGGGTCTCGAGTGTATTAAAACAGATAAAAGATCATCAGTTTGTTGATTATTGAGCTTTTTTCATGTAATATCACACAGGAAATATGAATGCCACGTATGATACATTGTTTAAGTAAAGCTTGTTCTAATGTCCAGCCTTAGCCTAAGGAAATTAAATGAAAAAACTTTAAATAGAAGAACGTGTGGAAGTCATAAAACTCAATGGATGCTAAATTGCTTTTTTTCTCTTTAGATTATCTTCACATTTGCAGCATTGCTTCAGCTTATCATCTGTTTATTCACATTACTTTCCCGACACTGGAATTCCAGAAGTGACCACTTGTCATTCCCGAAGTGCCATAACTGTGGATTATATTTTCTACTCTACTGAAAAGGAAGATGTTACTGGGGAGTCAGGTAAACTGCTGCCTAGCACTGTTATTAGATATTGCTGAGTTGCTTTCAGTTCATTCCGTGTGACAGCGTACAGCTGCCCCATGAAGCTTCCTGGGCTGCAGAGCCACTGAATGGGTTTTGAATAGCAGCTGAGCTCTTAATTGTTTGCACCGGCAGGGCTCCTCAGCACAGTAGCTAAATTCTCAAGGCTGTGGTGGAGGGACAGTGCAGTAAAGAAAGACCCCTGAGGTGGATCAATACAGGACTGGGGCAGTGGGGGTTGGTGTGTCGGAATTATGCTCTCAGGACAGGGTAGGCTTCAGAGACGTTATGGGTCGCAGGCATCTAGATGGCGCATAACAGCAGTAACACATGGTTGAGATAGTTAGCTAAACTTCTAGATGAAGTTTTAGATTGTTATTTTCAAATTGGTTGTACATTTGGTTAAATTCATGAATTGCTTGCATATAATGAAGGCAGTGAAACACCTCAAAGCAAGTTTTTAAAAATCTTTTTTTTCGTTGCACATATTCTTCCTCCTCTCCTTTCCCCCTCTCCAGCTCACCTGCAGTGCACCCTTTCTTTGTTCCAGATTGTTTTCATACATATAATTCCTAACATAGTCAGAACTAGGTAAAGAGAAGTGGAAAGTATTTCTAATAAAACAAAAAAGGGTTCAGTTGATTTATGTTATTAAAAGTTGGACAATGAGTAAGACATGCCAAAGAAGTATCAATGCCTTTGAATTGTGGTGTTGAAGAAGAGCATTGCATATTCTATGAATAAGTACAAGAATATGTCTGACATACTTTGGGCATGTTTCAAGGAGGGACCAGTCCTTGGAGAGGGATATGTGTGGGTGGGTAGAGGGACAGCTCAAGAGAGGAAGACTTCTCGATTGATTCAGTGACTGGGATAATGAAGGTCGGTGTGTCAGAGATGATAAGGTTGGCTCAGGATAGAGCAGGGTTCATCGCCGTTGTACATAGAGTTGCTATGAATTACAAGGGACTTGACAGCACATAACAGCAACAGTATCTTGGAAGAAGTGTAACCAGAGTGGTGCTTAGATGCAAGGAAGGGCAAACTGTCTGACTTAACTCTGAATGTGTTGTCAGAATGAGATTTGTTGATGCCTCTCTGAGCCAGTTGACTATTTGAATACCTGAGAATAGTTGACTATTTGAAGTACCTGGGAATAAAATCAAGAGCTTGATTTTGTAGGTCTAGAGGTTGCATAAGAGAGAGAGCAGTTGGCCTAGTGAACAGAAAGTGATGCTACCAAGCCAAAGATGGGTGACTCTAATCTGCCACCCTCAGGCCTGTTTTTGTTTTTGTTGAAGCATTCTTCTAGGTCATATAGCCCTGGTCTGTCCATTTGCTGTACAGAGGTAATTCATGGTTGCTGTGAAGCTGAACACTGTGACACTGATGTGTCAAAGGCGATAATGGTTACCCATGGTGGACAGTGTTTTGTGGAGCTCCCTGATTAAAACAAGCTTGGAAGCAGGAGTAGCATCCACTTCCAAAAGAGCTTGCCTCCAGAAACTCTATGAACCTGGAGAAAGGATGGAAGTTAAGCAAGTGTTCAGGTCTTTCATTCATAGGGTCACTATGAGTCATCTACAGTTTGATAGCATGTAACAACAGTGCCTAATAATATATTCCAGACAGTTCTTCCTCTTATCTGATCTATTGCAGTTTTCATTATCTGTCCAGTATTATATTATCTACCATTCTCTCCCCAATCCCCCATGTCTGTCTTATTGTATATCTGTGCGTTAGGCAGTATTTGTCCTTTTGTGACTGGAATATTTCACTCAGCAAAATGTCCTGAGGGCTCCCCCATATTGGTTAACAAAAGCAAGTCATTATCTTACAGTTATATCCTCAGCTTTACTAGTTTCAGTTATTGTCTGTCCTAGTTATTGTTAGGTGCTGAGTGTCAACTCTAACTCATAGCAACTCTGAACAACAGGTTGGAATTTTGGCCTGTCCTGAGCCATCCATAGCAGTCCTTCATAAAGGTCTTTGGTTTTGCTTGACAAATGTATTGTTTCCTGTGACAGGAGATGAATAAAATGGTTTATCAGCCTTCATACATTTTTGTGCTTAAATTACTAAAGCATGCTGCCTTTTATTGTAGGACCCTAATGTGCTGCCAGCAACAGACAGTTTTGACACAATACTGTATCTTTTTGAAGAAGAGTCTGTAATACGATTGTTTTCAAAAAGCCAAGATTAAAAGACTTGTTTTCTTGTATGGTTCAGTAAAAATTGGATTTCAAGAATTAATCAAAGGATTTAAAGTGGAGAAGAATTAAAATACAGTTTAAAATAACAAAGTAAAAAAATACTCAGAAAACTTTGGAAATCCAAAATTATCTGGGCCACTCACTGCTTTTTCTTTTTTATTTCTATTTCCCCCTTCCTTCCTTCTTTCTTGTACTAGTTTCTACTTTCCCTTACCAGTTTTCTTCTCTCTTCCTAGGGATAACATTTATACTCTGCAAGTGATTCTTTTCCACTAACTGTATCAACCCTACGTAAAAAGCTTGTTTTTTAATGTTCTGATAGCTGTAATGCTTATAAAATTTCACTAGGGGGCAGGAGAGTCATGCCCTATCTCTCAACACTATGCATAGGCCATCTTTTACTTCTCTTGGTAATAATGCTGTGAGGTCAAGTTATACTTATTATCCGTCAGTTTATAAACTTTCTCAACTGTGCCTGGACCTTCTTGGCTTTATGAAACTACCGAATGGTTAATGGATGAATTTCCTATATAATTATCAATATAATTTCCGATATAATTATCTTCACATTCTTACTTATTGCGTTGATATTTTCTAAAGTTTATTTGTGGACCTTGAATTAGAAACAAATATTTTAAATAAATTCATCAGAAACCACTATGTTTTTGAGATTTTTAATTAAATTGTTAACCAGTAAAACTAGCATATTCCAAAAAAATTTGTCATATTAGTCTTAAAGGGTCTCAAATTTTATATTCTAGTTTAGAAAAAAGACTGATTAATTTGTAATAGCCTATTGGCATAGTTTCACTGAACATGTACTTTTCTTTAACATAGGAACTGAAGTTTCTTTGGTTGGTGGCTTGAAACTTCTAGCTAGACTGTCACTTCTTACCGAACAAGACTTATGGACCGTTAATGGACTGCCAAATGAAAACAACTCTTCAGATCATCTGCCGTTGTTGGCTAAGTTCAGACTTGAGCTCTGACCCTTCTTTTATTCCCACCATGATTCTCTTCCCGTCTTTCCTACACTGTTTGAAAGAACATACGGATGTGAAGGGTTTACATGGTTTTGTGCGCTGGAGGTTTTTTAAAGAACTTATGTTAAATGCTTGAAGCAAACAATAGAAGAAATAAGTTTACAATATTTCCTTTTTTAAAAATGAAAACTATTTTACTGACAGGTGAAACATGATCTTTATTGTAAAAGAGATGTAAATTTTTTCTTTTAATTTTATTTATTTTGCTGTTTGAGTGTACACAACAAAATATACACCAGTTCAGAAGTTTCTACTTATTCATTCAGTACCTTGATCACATTCTTCAAGTTGTACCGCCTTGTTCCCTTCCTCTCCTGAGTTGTTAATTCCCTGACCCCTGAGGTGTCCCCTCTAATCCTTTGAGTTGCTGTTGTCAGGTCAATCCCATAGAGATAGTTGTTTAAAGAGCATAATGCCCAAGGAAGACTTTTTACTGTTGTCATTTTACTGTTGTGTCATTGAGTGACCCTGCAACAGTGAAACCTTACCCTGTCGTTTTGCCATCTTCACCTGCCATGCAAGCCCCTTGTTGTAGTCATTGTGCCAATCTATCTTGTTCAGGGACTTGTTTTTAATCTAAATTATTTTTAATATGTAAATATTTTTTACTGTAAATCCTAGTAAAATTGACAGCATTTAAAATTAGAGTGTATCTTCTTTAATGAAGAATTTCATTGTTTTGGCAAGCTTTACAGTGGACCCAAAGTATCATTTGGGTATTTGCAAACCACACACGTTACCCTTCTCTGAGGGCTGGTTTCTTTCTTTTCTTTTTTTTTTTGTTTTATTTATTTTTCAGCAGACAGAGTTTATTAGGGTGAGAAGGAGAAGTTAGGTGAGTCAGCGGGCTGGTTTCTTCAGGAGACCTTTGTTGAGTCCCTGTTAGTCTTTTGGGAATCACTGCATCAGTCACAGGTGGCCAGTTGTTGTCAGTTTGAAGAGGCTTGAATCTTGCTTTTTAAATGATCCAAAATGCTTAATCTGGCCTGTTAATATCCGGGACCATGTGATAGTTCTGCATTTTGTTGGAGGCATGCTTAGGAAATACAAGTTGCTATTACTAGAAAGTGGGGAACTCTGGTGGCCTGGTGGTAAGAAACAGGGCCACAATTCCAAAGGCACATGGTCTGCTTGCTGTTCATGGAAGAAAGATGGGCAGTGTCTTGTGCAATTTACTGCCTCTGAAAATCTGCTGCAGGTGGTCATCTGTGGGTCAGCTCCGACTTGGTGTTACACAGCAGCATTACTATTAAGCAGTGCTTTACGTAAGCCCATTCTTCCCAGCCTGCAGCAGAGGGAAGCTGGAGAGGTGCAGGTGCTAGATGCCTTTTCCCCTAGCAGCTTATTCTTTCTCTAGTCCATTTGAAAAAGATACCCAGGTTAGAAGAGAGGCTTTTCTATTAATGAATTCTGTAGAAGTTTATTTTATTAGGAAAATTGTTTTTGGAATAAAGTGGCAGCTATAAGATTATTTTTATTATGCATCAGAAATATGCAGAAACTTGCAAAATTCTGGTAGTGAAATACCCACTTGGAGACTTGTTGGGCAGGAATTTCAGTTCCTGATTTTAATGACTTCGTATCTAAAAAATTGTCTTTTCCAGAAATTCATCAGGGTGAAAAGATGGTCTTGACATTTCTTTATGGAGTGACTTAGCAGGTTTAATAAATATTGCAGTTGACATTATAGAAGTCTTTGAATAAAAATTTTAAAACAAAAAGTAAAATATTTGTGTCCTAGACATTGAGATCAAAGAATTACGTGTGTTTTTACTAAGTAGTAATTTTACACTGAATTAGAAAAGTTTTTACAGTGGATTTTAAGAGATTGTTTCATTTTAAAAAGGAAAGCTAATAGTTTGTTCATACTTTTGAATTTTAAAAAGTTTTTGTACCAAAGCTTTTACTGTATTTTTAAAAAATTAGATGAAAGCTCTGAAAAGAACATATTGGTTATAAGCATTTGCCTTGTAAAACTGTAGGAAGTAAAATATTTCTAACTTTGGAGGTGGGGGAGGGTATATACAGTATTTCCCATAGTTACAGCTCTGTCTCCACACTTAACTAGCAATGGTAGAATATTTTGTGGTCAGCAGATAGTCATCATCACATTTTAGTGATAGCTATTATAATTACCCTTTTTAGTGTTGGGAAAAGAAAAATGGAGACTCACTGGATTAGTCACTGCTTCGTGATGTCAGTTCATTAATAAATAGCTATATATAGATCATTTATAACATCCTGAAAACTTGTGAGAAATTTTTAAATATATGGATTAATAGAAATTTTAGGCTTTTTTGTTGTGTTTGCTTCACTTTGATAAAATTACTTTCTATGTAGCTTATAGAGTGTTATTAATATTTTATAGACATGAAGCCAAGGATCAATGTAACTTTCTCATAGATATTTAAAATACCACTAGAAATATTTAGCCACTATCTTTCCTTTTTTTGGTCAGAATAGTTTGTAATTCTGCTAGAGCATTGTGTACACACACACACACTCTCTCTCTCTCTTTCCAAAAGCAATAAAATCTAGTTAATTGGTAAAACCTAATCTCTACATTGTTCAAGTGCTGTGTTGTCCCAGTTTTAGTATCAAAATAATTTTGATATCAAAATAATATATGCATGTTTGAAATATCTCAGATCTATTCTTGAATTTAGCAGATTTTAACCATGATTAAAAAGAAAAGTTTGAGATCCAGAGAGTTCAAGGGGTAGAGCAACTAGAAGCTTTAAGTTCTGTGCACTATGTATATGTAAATTACCTGATAAATTATTATACTAGTTCCCCCTCCACCTCCACCTCCTACACCCCCCCCGTGCTAAAGGCTTTGTGGTGGGGGTACTTCGGTGTAAGGTGACGTATTGCCTCTTCAAAAACATTCCATTACCCCTTTCAGCCTTTGTTACTCAGAGAAATGCTGAAAAAGAAGTGAAGTGACATGTGCCTACAGAATGGTGTTTAACATAGAATATTTTGAGAGGACAAGAAAGAAATCACACAGCTGACTTAGAAGAAAAGCAAAATTGACCCTAAGTTTCCAGGATGGTTTTATTAAAGTCCCATGCTGTAGACAGTCATACAAGTGATGAGAAAAACATTAATGTGAAACATGCACTTAATCTGGCATTCCCTAAAATACCATTGTACAAGTTTTCATTTACTTAGAAAAATACCACTAAAACAATCAAAGTTTTTCTTGAAGATTTTTTTTTTAAAAAAAAAAATGTATTGGCCAGAACAAAGTCTAAGAGAATAAACAAATTCAGAATTATATGTGGGGGAAAAACTGTACAAGAGTGTACATAAAACTATAGCTTACAAAAGTCTCAAGTATAAGAAGAATACGGAATTAAAATTTCCAAAGTTCTATTTACCAATATCTAGTAATAAAATCCTTATTAAATAATTGACTTAGAAAAAGTGAAATGCTCATGAATTTCAGTGTATAGAAAATCCTAAGTATCACTTTCTGAAATAAAATGTACTCAAAACAGCACAACATAGAATCTAAAGTCAATTATTTCTGTCATTCATTTAAACTTTGCATATATTATGATGGCTTGAGCATTTTTCTCTTTGATACCTTTTTTAAAACTACGTTTCAAATCACACTTTAATTTCATTTTTCGAAGTGCAGAACCATTCTTAAGATCAACTTTTGGCAAGTAAAGCATGTAATTTTTTTTCTTGTCTTAATAGGATTTTAATTAAATTATTGCATTAGAATTTAGCAATTTGGTGCCTTTCCCTTACCTTTTAGAAATGAACATATTCCACAGGAAATAAAAATTGAATGGCAGCTAAGACCAGGTTAAAGAAATTTTTGTATTTCTATGATTTTCTTGCTTTGGGAAGTGAATATTTTTTTCTCTTTTAATTTAGAAAAACAAAAAGGTTTCTTAAGGTTTTGCAAAGGAGTCATGGTTGATGAAAGATGAGAGATAGGCTGTGCAAAAGAGTTAAAGAGAAAAGGAAAGAAGAAAGGAGGGAAACACCCCTGGAAAGTCAGGGGAGACCCAAACCTATTGCATGACTTTTAGAATCAAGATAGGAGTGTAGAAGTTATTCTAATTGATCATCAAGCCAGTTAACAGTTTTAAGGCTTATTTATCAGCACAGTAGAGACAAGCTTGTATTCCTATCTCTTCCCCCCTTTTCTGAGAAATGAGACTATGCAACTCTTTGATGTTCTATATTTTAATAGGGACAATACTTAAGTAATACTTAGCAAATCCTGTTCCAAGTACACAGAATGGTTGCAGAGTCTACTTGTTGGATATAATGAAAGTTTCAGATTGGTAAACAGAGGGTAGATATCTATATAGAAATGGCTAAGTTATATTGTTTTGGAATTAAAAAGAAATGACTACTCCAGGTATTTAAGTACGTTTGCCTTGTAAAAATGTACAAAGATAATCACATTGTAAATTGTTCTAATTGATAATGATAGATACTCTTAAAGAAATAGGAAAGTTTAGGATTTTTAACATGTATTGATTGCATTTCAGTGTAATTGAGATAAATACTTGTTTATATTCATGAGGATGTTATACTTCCTTTTTTTTAAAGAAACAATACTTTCCATTAATAATACTGATTTTCAGGGAAAAACAAGCTCTCATGTGCATGGTTGAAGTCAGGGTTTGTTTTCCTTGTGCCCACCAGAGATTTGTTCTGTTGATGAAAAATTTAAATGAATAGAATCTTTGTATTTTTCCCCCCAAAACCCCCTCCCTTTCTAGAACCACCTTTTGTCAAACAGAGCTAGAGAATCAATGAGGCAGAAATAACACTTTTGTGGACCAGTGGACTTAAGATGCCTTTTGGATTCATCATTTGGCCTAAGTGCTGACATAAACAAAACAGAAGCTCTACTCTTGATAACATGCCAGTGAAGTATGCTATTAAGAGTTATTCTCTGTGGCCAACAGCCAGAAGTTAACTGGCATATACAGCCCAAGTATTATGCTGTGCTTCATGGGTTAATCACACTATAAATTGTTAACACTGTACCAGAAGAGTTTTCCATTAAAAGAAGTTATGATTCACAAATTAATTTTATTTTCTATTACTTGTTCTTAAATGTCATGAAGTGGTACCTAAAAGTAAAGTACTGTGGGGGGCGGAGGGAATCACATTATGCCACAAAAGGTCTTAATATAAGACATCAGAAAACATCTCTAACAGCAGTGAGTCCACAGAATCAAAACCTGACTCAATCAAAAATCAGATGAAATGTGAACATAAAGGGTATCAGGTTCTCAAGAGAGACCGATTCACTCCTGGCCTTGTGTTTCCTACGAGGGTAACTGGCAGAAGTAACCATACCACCACTAAATATATGTTAACAATGCTTGACCTCTTGTGCTTTTTGCTGGAATCTGCAAAGTTTAAATGCTATTGACAGAACAGAACACTCACTACTAAACGTGATTTTAAAAACTTTGATTTGAAAGGACAAAAACAGCTGTCAAGTGAACACTGTAAGAAAGACGTAGAAGAAAGGAATTCCAAAATCCTGAAAATGGTTTCCCGTATTGCCAGAAGGATTTCAGTGCTTTTTAGTAAAACACTTGCATAATAACATCTTAAATCTCATCACAGGTGTGCACCAAGAAAAAAAGAACTCCAGACTCTAGGAGATCCCCATGAAAATAGTGGGGAAACAATACAAATAGGATATTAAAAAAACAAAACACCATTAAGTTTGCATATCTGATGTCAAGATGCTGAGGTAATATTGACTGCTTTAAAAAACCCCACCCATCACTGCTGCTGTTATTGCTGAAAAAGACATTAATACTGATTCAGTTACCTTAACTCTACCAAAAGGGGGAGGATTTTGTGAATACTGGCAACTGGCGAAGCATAATGTTCAAAGCAAAGGAAAGAAATAAAGTAAATGGGGAAATACAAAACTACAGTTGTGGTTTGTATCCCTTGACTCAGAAGGAGACAGTCCAACCCCGGTGGGGTTTGCTACTTTAGTATTTTCATGGTTGCCCCTTCATGATTTTTTTTTTTAGGTTAATTGTTACCGTCAACTCTGGTTCTATTTTCAGGTGAATCCAGAAAAAAGGAATCCATACATTTTCCTAATAGTTGCAGTTCCGCCTGAAGACACTGGGTAAAGTGCAGAGAAAAGCACCTCGGCAGCTCTCCTCCCGGCTGTTAGGGCTGAGCTAAATTCGAATTTGATAGCCCACTTCGTTCAGAGTGCTCAGATCCGCTACCTTCTTTTCAGGCAGTGCAGGCCTAGGGTGAAAGATAAAAAAGGTGAGGCGAGGAGAGAGAGGAGTCAGAGATCACTGAACATATCAAGTGTCTACTCAGTTTCTCTAACCCTTAAGTTAGTTACTCTGTACCTCTGTTCCTTCATAGGTTTTAAGGAGTAACAGAAGGTTGACAGTTTTTCACCAACCGATCTGAGAGAGAAAGATGAGGCAGTCTCTTCCTCAAAAGCACAACTGGAAACCCAGGAGTGAGTCACCAGAAATCAAAACCCACTCAACCGTAATGAGTCAGTGCATATATGCTGGCTGCTTCCCTAAGTAGTTTACACTGATCCTCACCATAAGCTCTTGTTGTTATGTGCCATTAACTACAGTGACAGAGGCCTGCCTTGATCTTGCAAAGCCCAGGGAACTGGCTGACTTTTATGCTGAATGTGGTTCTAGACTGGCTCTACTTCACCCCCTCCCACCTCTTCTTAGTGCCCAGAAATCAAGTAAGGAAAAAAAAAAGTGTTAATGCTAGCAGAAAAACTGTTACATTTAGATTCCTGATGAACTACCCAGAAAATGGGACTTGCCTTTCATGGTGACAGAGGCTACCATCCCTTTGTCTGATGAAGGGTAAAAGTAAGTTATTGCTACCTACCTAGGAGCCCAGCTAGAAATCCCATTATGGTCCTGCCAGTTCATCCAAGTGTTGCCTTTTTTTTAAAGTGCGCCCGAGCCAAGTCATGGTCTTTTCTCTGAATTCTATGCATCTGAATATTGGACAATGAATGAGGATGACAGAAGAAGAATTGATGCCTTTGAACTGTGGTGTCGTAGGAAAGTATTAAATATTCCATGGATTGCCAAAAGAACAAACAATGTATGCTTCAGATTGCCACTGGAGAAGCTGCATGCTGAATTGGCCAACTAAGTCAGCTAAGCTCACTAAAGCAGCAGATACACAAGCAAAACCAGCCTGACCTTCCATCCACATCTGCGCACTGCCAACGATCTTAGTGGACCTCTGCAAGCACCGAAGGCATACTTGACATGCATATGATCTGTGAGGCCAAATCAATTTGATTTTCATGGGAGGGGGGGAGATCAAGCAAATCTGTCTTAGAAGAAGGGCAATCAGTGTGCTCCTTACATACACTGGTCATGTCAGAAGGGGCCAGTCCTTGGAAAAACAAATCATGCTGGGAAGGTGGACAATCAGAGAGAGAAAGGAAGACCCTCAACAAGATGGACTGACACAGTGGGCTCAAGCATGTTGGAGATCATGAGGACTACACAGGACAGGGCAAGGTTCGGATCTGTTCACAGAGTGGCTAAGAGTCACAGTAGATTTGATAGCACTTAGGGAGCCTTCAGTATGTATTATGTTTCAACATTAAGAAAACAAAAATCCTTCAAATTTGGCCAATAGGCAACATCAAACGAGATAAAGGATTGAAACAGTCTATGATTTTATCTTGCTTGGATCCACAATCAACACCCCTGGTACCAGCAGCCTAGAGGTCAGGAGATGTATAGCTATGGGCAAGTCTGTCAGGGATCTCTCCAAAACACTGAAGAGCAATGATGTCAGTTTGAAGATTAAGGTGTACCTGACTCAGGCCATGGTCTTTTCAACACTTGCTATGTATCTGAGAGCTGGACAACAAGTAAGAATGACAGACAGAATAATGCCTTCAAGATGTGATGCTGCAGGAGAGCATGGAATACCCCACTAACTGTCAAAAGAACAAACAGATATGTCTTGGCAAAGGGACAGAGTGCTCCTTGGAGGCAAGGATGGTGAAGCTTCATCTCACATACTTTGGACGTGTTGCTAGGAGAGGCTATTCCCTGGAAAGGAATAATAGTATACTTGGAAAGATGGTGGTAAATGAAAGAAACGATGGCCCCCAGTGAAGCAGAGTGACGTGACTGCAGCAATGGGCTCATGTGTATCAGAGATGATGAGGATGGTACCTAAGAGGACAGGATTCAGATCTGCTGCTCACAGGGTCACCCTGAGTCATACTCGATGGCATCTAACAAGAAGAAGGAGCTCTCGTCACCTAGTGGTAAAATGCTATGCTGCAATCCCAAAGGCATGGTTCAAATCCACCATCTGCTCCATGGGAGAGGGATGGGCAGTCTCATCCTGTGCAATTTACTGCCTCTGAAAACTCACTGGAGGCTTGGCTTTGGGTTGGTTCCAGCTTGGCAGCACACAACAACAAGAAGCTCATCTGAGGGCCAAGAGTCGGGTGAGCTGTTGCGAGTAGAAAGGCCCCTCCAAGCACTCTGGTATAATTAGAACATACCAGGGGTCTATTTTTAAGAAGCTCAAGCATCAAGAGAATGATTCAGCTGGGTCTGCTATTGCCCTCTCTTCAAATGCAGGAACTATTTTAGAATTAACAGTGTCTTTCTCCAAACTCCCCCCACCCAATCCAAATAAGGTAAAGACATCAAAGGATTTTCTTTTTCAAAGTTACACAGGTGGCTTTCTGATTTAGAGTAAGTAGGGTAAATCACACTAAAGATTCCCTTTGAACTTACTGGCCCTAGACTCACTGTGGAAGGAAGAAGGGGCCACTGCTCTCCACACAAAAATGAACAAATCCAGTGCATCTGTCATCTCATAAATAACATCCAGGCTGTACACTTGAGGCCCTGTCCCTCCTTGATCACAACTGGTCTGCATTCCAGAGCAATGCAACCAGCGTCAGCAAGGATGTGCTGGGGAGGCAGGAAGACTGGGGTGTGAGGTGCTTTCTACAGATAAATTACTCTGAACTCTTATGATTTATCACTACTACAATTTTAACAATCTGAGGAGTACGACCTATCAAGTGTAACACTCGGTCTTTCATACACTCTAAGGAAGTCTCAAGGCTCAGGAAGAACTCAGCTAGACTAACTGTTGGCATCAGTGAAGCCACTAGAAGTCTCGGAACCAGGAAGTGAGGGAAGCATGTTGGGAACTGAAGGCATCTTCAGGGGTTGCAAATAGAAGCTGTTGTGTGTTTAGAAAAGCAAGTAGAGCTTATAGGGATTCCACCTGGACCACCAGACTTTCATCCATACCTTTGGCTAAGGGCTGTCTGACGTTTGTCTTCACTTCTCTGTGCCCAGCTACTGTTGGGCAGCATCAGGCCACAGGTCCTACAGGAAGCTGTTAAGTCAGCTCCCTGCAGCTGGCTTGCCGTTGACTTGTTTGTGGGAATTTAGTAAGCAGAACTTTGTTTCAACTACCTTGCCAGGTATTCAGGTTACCAAGAATGGTTCTCAGTGGAGTAAAAAAATCTAGGCCTTTTCTTCTAATAGACATTTACCTCTTGCACCTTCTCTACAAAAGGGAGATACCTGGGGACTGGGGTCATCTGGCCTAGAGGGTTGTCCAGTTCAGGACTGTATGACAGCGAAGCACAGACAGCAGGGGATCATTCCTACTTCTTGTTCTTGGCCTCTCTGAGGTCACCGCTCTGGATGGAGGGGGTGTACACATATCCATGTGTTCACCTACAGTGGAAGCACTACCAACACTGGCCTCTTAATACTCAGTGTTGGAGACCTGGAACAAATTAAATCTGGGTGGTGTGGTCTAAGCAGAAACTAAAGGCTCTCCTCTCACCAGGCTGGCAGGAATCAGGTCAGGCCTGACTGAGGCCCCTATGGTCATAGGGTAGTGTGGTCTGAGTGGAGAAGCACTTAGATGGGGGTAGTTCATTCATGCCAGTCATTCGCATCCAAGGTCAATCCTGCTGCCCCATCACATTCCTTGCCTCACGGGATTTTAGACACCACAGCTGACAACAGAAACAGCTGAAGTTATATAAACAGTTCTCAGCCGGGGTGACTCAGCTCTAGAGAGATCCTTCAGGCTTGCCCCAGATAGGAGGCTCTGGCTGGAGCCCAGGAGCCACTGGCCACTGTTGGAAGGTTCTAGAGCACAGCTTCCAGCTTTGATCGGACTTCTCTTTTCTGCTGTGAGAACGCCTCAGCTCTGGTTACCCTGGCCCTGCTTGACCACCTACAATGGCCATATCACTGAGGTTCTTCACTCATTCCATCTGAGGTGCTCATTCTCAATAAGGTTCCTAAAATCTATGGGTTTCTCCAAGCTTCACCGAGGACTCTGTTATTACCTACCCACAGCATCCTCATACTCAATGGAACAAAATGCAGCCCCGCACCACACCACCTCCCTGATGTCTTGCTGATCAGACCGCCAGGGTCCATGGTGTTTTCCCCAGCTGATTTTTGGGAATAAATTGCCAGGCTTTTCTTCTCAGCCCACCTTTGTGGGAAGCCAAATTTCATATATATTATATCCTATAATATCATATGATACCATATGATATATGATATTCTTAATCAGGAAGGAATCAGAAAATATAAGTTGGAATTTCTCTTGTGACAGATCACAGGAAATGAGCTGCTTCCGCAGACAAAAGGTAGCTAGGTTTCCCCTGCAGAGGGAGAGTTAATATGTGTGAACTACTTCCTTCCTGAGCTAAGCATTAGGTTGACAATAGAGAAAAACTCAGCTTCATTTACAAGAAAATTCTCTTTATGATTTACTTCCCAGGATTCTCAATACATACACAGAGAGGCATGGCTTATGGCAGTCAGTTGTTTTGAACTGCAACTGTGTTGCAGACTGAGCATAAAGTAAAAAAATGAGAGTAAACAGAGCATAAAAAAACAGGGGCCAGGCTTCTACCTATGAAGTAGAACCCAGTGTCCTGAACAGAAAGTGAGAATTCTATTCCTGAAGTAGCACTACTACCCTGGGAACCTGTATATTTCACGGGGAAACAAAGCTGCCAGTCATCGGGAGAAGAAACTAGACCTTTCCTGGGCTTCTTGAAAACATTCCTTATCATCATGGCAGTTTCCTTTTTCTCCTTTTTGTTTTTTCTCTGCTGTCCACTGAGGAAGTATTGTCCTTTCCACCCTGTGACCTTGTCTCATCTGAGTTCTAAAGACAGTAATGTTCTAGGTCCCACTCAAAAGTATCTTCATGTGATCAGACAGTAGAACTAAATTCTCTGTGACTTCATCAAAGACCCTCCTGCCTACAGAACACTATTCTGGTCTACAACACAAGGAGTCACCTTGATTTGGAATCATGGTGGACTGCAAAGTTAGATTTTTGTTTTTTGGCCTTCACTCGGTTGATACCTGGAGCTAAAAAAATCTTTCCTAACAGAAGAATTTTCGATGTCCAACATAAGGCTCTGCAGTGGGAGAAGATTTTATCTTAAGGTGAGGCTGATGAACTGGGCCAGGAGGACTTTGAGAAAGAGCAAAACCCATTAGAACTGCCATCAAGAAACATAAGGAAGAACGGAAATCAAAGAGGAAGAAAAAGGAAAGAGTAGCAAAGAGAAAAGGAGGAGAAACGGGGTCAAGGAGCAAAACAGACACCAAAGAGGTTCTCATGGACTCTCACCCTAGTTGAGAGGAACATTCCCCAGAGCTGCTCCAATGGGCAGAGTGTTTCTTCACTCTAATATGTGCAGTCGAGCCTGAAACGCACTGTCCATTCACTCCTGCTCCACCAGGGCAATAGGCATCAAGTAAAGATGGTGAATTCAGAGTTGAAAGGCTCTCAAAGAGCATTTGTAGTCTCAGTGATAGTGTCACTGGCATTTTATTCTTACTCTTTTCTGTTAATTAATGATGTAGTAAGCCTTTCCTATGTTCTGGTACCATATTTTATATTGTTATGTGCCACTGAGTCACCTGCAACTCAGCGACTTTATGCACAATAGCTCTGAACCCTGCCCTATCTGGAGCCTGTCTCACTGTCTGCACATCTACCCTTGTTACTCCAGTTACTGAGTCAGTCCATCCCATCGAGGGTCTTCCTCTCCTGTCCTGTCCCTTTATCCTTCCAAGCATGATGTCCTTCTCCAAGGACTGGTCCTTCTTGGCAACATGCACAAAGTATGGGATACAGAGCTTTAAAATCCTAGCCTCCAAGGAGCAACCTGGTTTCACCCTCTCCAAGACAGACCTGTTTGTTTTCTTGGCAGTCTGTGGTATGTTCAGGTTTCTTCTCCAGCACCACAAACTCAAAGGGATCAATACTTCTGTCATCTTTAGTCACTGTCTAGCTCTCTGAAGCGTACCAAGTAATTGCAAAGACCATTGCCAAAATCAGTTGTACCGTAATCTCTAGATGGATATTGTTGCTCTTTAGCACTCCGGAGAGGTCCCTGTCAGCAGATTTTCCCAGTGCAGCAATTCATCTTTTGGTTTCCTGACTGATGGTGCCAAGAATATTGATTGTGGAGTCGAGTAAGCTGAAATTGTTAACAATCTCACACTCTTCTCCATCTATTGTAGTGCTGCCAACTGGAATAACTAAATAATAAAGTTCCTCAACCAATCTATGAGTCATATACTAGTAACTGCTCTGTTTTTACATATAGTTGAATTAGCCTCAATTCATGGTAAACCTATGTATGTCAGAGAGTGCTCCCCACTTTTTTTCATTGTTGAACATATATACAGCAAAACATCAATGCAACAATTTCCATATATATCAAACACTGACACGATTTTTCAAGTTTTGCAACTATCCTCACTCTCCTTTTCCAACATATCCCTTCTCTATTAACGAATACGCCCTGCCCCTGAGCTTCCTCACTTACCTTTCAAGTTGGTGTTGTCAATTTAATCTCAGAGACAGTTCTTTAAAAAGAGAATGCTCAATTACTCTACAAACACATTGGTCAGCTTGAAAATTGCACTGGAGCGCAGAGAAGCCAAAGCACAGGGAAGAATTCAAGATACTAAAGAGTTGAATAGAAGATTTCAAAAGGCAGCACGGG
>NW_006399840.1:2171012-2217867 GCF_000299155.1 Elephantulus edwardii | reverse complement strand
TCTGTTGACATGCTGTTCCAGTCATTTTTGGATAATCTTCAGTAGAATCTTGCTTGCATGTGAAATCAATGATACTGTTCTATAGTTTCCACACTCTTTTGGGTCACCCTTCTTCGGAATGGGAACAAATATAGATCTCTTCCAGTCAGTTGGCCAACTGGTTGTTTTCCTTATTTCTTGGCACAACTTGGTGAGCACGTCCAAGAGCAACATCTGTGAGCACAATTAATTGTTCTGGGATTCCCATTCTTTTCAACATTAGCCCTAATTTGTTATTATCTATGCATTTAAGTACCTTGCATAATCAATAAAACAATAATATATTTCTCTGCTTTCAGCCAAGATCTGCTTGAAATCAGCATTTGCTATAGATTCTTCTGAGTCTAGCTTCAATTTTTGGCAGTTCCCCATTTATGTACTATTTGACCTGCTTTTAATAATTTCCATTAAGATTTTACTTCCATGTGATATTAATGATATTGTTTGATAATTTATGCATTCTTTTGGAACAACTTTTTTTTGGGAATGAGATGAAATATGGATCTCTTCCAGATGTTGGTAGAGAAATCTTCAGTTTCTTCATCATTGGCTTTTCTAGTTGGTGTGTATATTTGACGGTTGTATTAAAAGGACTTTTCCTGTATGTGTCTTGATGGTGTCTTATCACTCACAGCAAGGATGACATGGAAACTTGTGAAGCATTCCCTATTTTTCACTACTTGTCTGTCAGTGTGTTGTACTGTGGTGGCTTGCATATTGCTGTAATCCTGGAAGCTCTGTCAGAGGTATTTCAAATACCAGCCGGGTCACCCATGGTGGACAGGTTTCAGCAGAGATCCAAACTGAGACTAAGCAGCAAGACTGGCAATCTACTTTTGAAATAAGAGGCCTTCAAAAACTCTGTGAACATGAATGGGAATGATTGTATGAGACATAATGTGAATGAAGGATAGTGTGAAACACAATGTATACAAACTTTGTAAGCAAATCAATATAAAATTTTAAAACCCAACAATCTGTGAACAACAGAAGATCATTGCCTGAGACAGTGCTGGAAGACATCTATGGAAGATAAGCCCCTCAGGTTGGAAGGTATCCAAAATGCAACTAGGTAAGTCTTCCTTCTCAAGGTAGAGTCCAGTGTAACAACGCAGGTGGATGAAGGCTGTCAGCTCAGGAAGGACCTTCATTTGCTGATGTGGCAGGAGTCAAAATGACAAAAAAAACAGCTGCAAACTTCCAATATTAACTATATGAAATATGAATATAGGAAAATTTGAAATTGTGAAACATGAAAGGCATAAAGATCGGCATCCTAGGCTGAGCTGAGATGTGTCGATTCAAAATGGCACATCTTGATTTGCGACTTGGAATCAAATAATCTCATGATTTGCTGTGCTAGAAATGACAGATTTGAGAAGAATGGTGTGACAGTTACTGTCAAAAAGAGCATGTCAAGATCTCTCCTGAAGCATTATGCTGTGAGTGATAGGCTATTACACGTTGTTGTTGTGAAGTACCATTGAGTCAGAAGTGACTTCTAGATGACCTTCCAGAAGGTTTTCAGCAGCAGTAAATTACACACAAGGAGACTGTCTTTCTCCTGTGGAGCAGCTGGTGGATTCACACAGTGTACTTTTGGGTTGGCGGTGGAACTCTTTACCACTAAGCCACTAGAGCTCCCTATAAAATCTTTATATAGAAAATACTTTCTGTGCTCATATATAGAGCGCTCTGGTGGTCTAGTGGTAAGAAGCTGCACTACAGTCCTGAAGGCATGTGGTTCAAATCCACCATTTGCTCCATGGGAAATAGACAGACAATCTCCTGAGCGAGGGACTGCCTTTGAAAACCTATTGGAGGGTCAGTGGTTGGGGTCAGTTCTGACTCTACAGTACACAACAGCAACATACTCACGTATAAATATGTGAGCATCAAGAAAGGAATGCATCAGGGCTAGATCCTTTCCATACCTATTCAACCTATGCCAAGCAAATAATTCAAGAAGCTGGACTTTATGAATAGGAATGAGGATTCAAGATATGAGGAAGATTCATCAACAACCTGCGTTATACACACGACACAACCTTGCTGGCAGGAAGTGAAGAAGACCTGAAGCAGAAGATCAAAGACTATAGTTTTCAGTATAGATTCTATCTCAACATCAAGATAAAAATGCTCATGACTGGACCAATAAACCAAATCAAGACAGATGGAGAAAATATTGAAGTTGTCAACAATTTCATCTTACATGGATCCATAATCAACATCCTTGGTACAGCATTCAAGAACTCAAAAGATGTGTTGCACTGGGAAAATCTACTATTAAGGACTTCTCTATAGCGCAAAGGAGCAATGATAACAGTTTAAAGACCAAGGTGTATCTGATTCAAGTCATATTCTTTTCAATTACTTGCTATGTGTCCAGAGCTAGTCAATGAATAAAGATGACAGAAGAGGAACTGGTGGTGGTGTATAAATGTACTGAATCTGCTGTCAGAGACCTCTCCAAGGTACTGAGGAACAACAATGTCAGTCTGGAGACTATGGGCCATGGTCTTTGCAATTTCTCGCTATGCGTCAGAGAGTTGGACAATGACTAGGGATGAAAGAAGGGGAGGTGATGCCTTTGAGCTGTGGTGCTGGAGAAGAGTGTTTAATATACCATGAACTGCCAGGAAAACAAACAGGTCTGTCCTGGAGAGGGTGAAGCCAGGCTGCTCCTTGGAGGCAAGGATACTGAAGCTTCGTCTGACACACTTTAGACATGTTGCAAGGAGGGACCAGTCCTTGGAGAGGGACGTCATGCTTGGGAGGGTGGAGGGACAGCACAGGAGAGGAAGACCCTCTTTGAGATGGATTGATTCCATCACTGTGGTAATGGGGATAGGCATGTTAGAGACAGTGAGATTGGCACAGGACAGAGCAGGGTTTAGGGCTGTTGTACACAGGGTTGCTATGAGTTGCAAGTGACTCAACAGCACATAACAACAACAACAACAACAACATAACATGGGCTGCCAAAAGAACAAAGAGGTATATCTTGGAGAAAGAGCAACCAGGGTTCTCTTTAGAGGTGAGAATGACTAAGTTTCATCTTATATACTTTGGGCATGTTGTTAGGAAGAGTCAGTCTTTGTAAAAGGACATCATGCTCAGAAAGGTGAAGGATCAGTGAAAGAGGAAGACCCTTGACAAGATGGACTGACCAGTGACTGTAATAATGGGCTCAAGAATATCAGAGATGATAAGGATGGCACAGGATAGAGCAAGGTTCAGATTCCTTATTCACTGGGTTGCTATGAATTGTACTAGACTTGACAGCACCTATCAACAACATGGATAGGCCACCAGAACGAATTCTTTATACACACACACACACACACACACACACACATCTTAAAAACATTTAAATAAAATAGGGAGCTCCAGTGGGCAAGGAGTTGTGCAGTCGGCCCAAAGACAGGCAGTTCAAATCTATCAGATGCAACATGGGAGAAAGATCAAAACATGACGTAATAGTACACTGTTGGCATTTTAACTTGATGGTTGGTTGTTGAGTACGATGGTTCTGAGCTTTGTAGGACACTGACTATTTTCATTTCCTGGACCCTATCAAGATACACAAAAATGGTCCCTTTCATCACTCTTCTAACCCCCAACCTGACAGAGGGCAGTTTGATCTTATTTGAGAACCACTGTGAACTTCCTTCAGTGAATAGCATCAAGAAAATTGAAGACCAGGGTTCCAAAGCAGTTGGTTTGAGTTCACAGAGGGTTAAGTATGAGATCTCAACTTCCAACTCTCTGTCTCTTTAAGAACCCAGGAAGAAACCCAGCTTCTCCAATAGAAGCTGCTTTAAACACTCCAGGGAGGCAGAGCTTAAGAAAGGGCTCATGGATGGAGGGAGTGAGGGAGTCCCCGTTTCCCTCTTGAAAGCTGATACCAGTGCAGTTGTTGCTGCCTGACCTCCCACTCAACTGACTCTCTTGTCAACTCAGTGACACTGATCCTCCTTTCTAAGAGGATTATTCAGACAACTGCAAAAAAGGGGCTAGAAATAGTCAGGGCTAGAAATAGCTCTAGCTGTAGGGAGGAGGTGGATACAAAGACACTAAAATTATCCGCACCCAGACAAGGGTTGGACCCCACCGCTGATGCATCCTTTTGCCTGTTATGGTAATTTTCCACCTTAGGTCACTCCCAAGCTTCATGATGGCACCCAACACATTTAGAAATGACGTGATGGCCTTATGTAACACTGAAATAATAACCTGGTGATGGAGCCACCAAATTCTT
The DNA here is from genome assembly GCF_000299155.1 of Elephantulus edwardii. Classification (NCBI taxonomy): domain Eukaryota; kingdom Metazoa; phylum Chordata; class Mammalia; order Macroscelidea; family Macroscelididae; genus Elephantulus; species Elephantulus edwardii. Next base: position 2,213,567 of record NW_006399840.1, on the reverse strand, counting down.
CCTCGTGCGGACCATCCTGCAGAAGGATTTCCAGAGTTCATCGGAGTTTTTGGGTCAGACGTCCAACCACATCTCATTTCTTTGCCCAAAGCAATACTACTTAAAGAGACACATGCTTGCTGGAAGTCATGGGTAGAAGCTGAGAAGCTGCTTTTCTCCAGTCACCGTGTCAGGAACCAGGGGCACCCAAGTTCTAGACCACAGCCATGGCAGAAGCAGGCAGGAGGTGGGGGAAGGGGAGGGATGACAACACTTCCTTTTCCTCTTCTTCCTTGGATCCCCAGCTCTGGAAACCCTTCATTTTACTCTCATCTGCATTTCTCTTATATGACTGTAGTTGTTGTTATGTGCCATTGAATCCCCTGCTACTCAGTGACCCTATGGACAACAGCTCTGAACTCTTGCTCTATCCTGAGCCAATCTTATTGTCTCTGACACACCTACTCCCATTACTCCAATCACTGAATTGATCCATCCCATCGAGGGTCTTCCTCTCCTGCGTTGTTTCTCCACCGTCCCAAGCATGCTGTCCCTCTCCAAGGACTGATCACACACCTTGCAACATTCCCAAAGTATGTCAGACGGAGCTTCAGAATCCTTGACTCCAAGCAGCAAACCGGTCTCATTCTCTCTAGGATGAACCTGTTTGTTCTCCGAGCAGTCCATGGTATATTCAACTTTTCTCCAGCACCACAGCTCAAAGGCATCAACTCTCCTTCTATCATTCCTAGTCATTTTCCAGCTTTCTAATGCATAGCACGTAACTGGGAAGACCCTGGCCTGGATCAAGCGCACCTAAGTCTCCAGATTAACATCGCTGATCTTCACTACTCTGGAGAGGTCCCTGACAGCAGACTTTACCACTGCAATTCATCTGATTTCTTGGCTGCTGGTACCAAGAGTGTTGAATGTGGGACCAAGTAAACTGAAGGCTGTTCACAATCTCAGTCTCTTCAGTGTGTCATGATGCTGCCAATCGGCTCAGTGGTGAGAACCTATTAAAAAACTCACTGCTGTTCAGTTGGGAATGATTCATAGCTGACTTTCTGGCAAGTTTTCAGAGGTTGTAAACCATATAGGAAGAGATTGTTCTCTCGTGGAACTGCTGGTGGACTTGGAGTTCTAGATTAGCAGCACAACTCCCTACAGACTCCCACTAAAGCTTCCTTCCCATAGTTGCTGTTTGCTGTCAAGTCAGAACCGACTCACAGCTGACCCTCCAGTGGGTTTTCAGAGGCAGTAAACCACACAGGAGGAGACTGCTCATCCATCTCCTTTGCTCCTGGTTCATTTGAACCTCAGGCCTTTGGGATTGCAGTACACCATCTTACTAGGCCGCCAAAGTCCCTGAACCCTTTTCCCCCAGCCTCTGTAAGTCAGAAGGCAGAGGTTAGGAAAAGTTGGGAAGAGACTCTTCTTTCCTCATGTCATCTCCATTTTGAAATGGCAGCCAAGATACTGTCCTCTTGACTTTCTACCCAATTTTCAAACACTAGAAAAAGATGAGAAAGAGCAAGGGCACTACAACCAAACTGTGGTCTTACCAAGTTTGTTCATACAAAATTGTGCACAGGAGCCCCCTGGGCTCCCTCTTCTCACTTAGTGTTTTGGTGCTCAAACTGGTTCAAGGCTACTTGACTCTAATTGCAAACCCTGTCTCCCTAAAAAACACCAACACAAACCCCTACCTACTGGGGGGGAGTGTTTAAGGAAGACTCCTAGTCAAGCTTCATTATTTTTGGAAAGTTCATTTTCACTGAACTGTATGTTCATGAACAGCACATAAAGAGAGAACTTCCAGAAGTTCGAGATGGATTTAGAAGAGGCTATGTTGTGGTTATTTTTGTTAGATGCTATTGAGTTGAGTACGACTCATAGTGACCCTAAGAAGAAAAGATCTGAACCCTGTTCTATCCTGCGCCATCCTCACATTTCCTGACACACAGAGCCCATTGCAGCAGTCACCGTGTCAATCCCCCTGACTGAGGCTCTTCCTCCTCTTCACCGACCCTCCACCCTTCCCAGCATCATGTCCAAAGTATGTGAGGCAGAGCCTCATCATTCTTGCCTCCAAAATTGCTGATTTCAGGTGCATCCAGGGCTGAAAGCAAAGAATACCAGAAGAATGTCTATTTGTGCTTTATTGACTGCAAAGGCGTTTGTGGGGATCATAGAGTGCAGCTTCTTACCAGAGGGCCACCAGAACTCCCTGTGAGAGCAGGAGAAGTGTAACTGATGGCAGAAAATGAAGGCATCCTAAAGACATGGCACTGCCCAGCCTGCCTGGCTAATACGCAATGGAGCTGGGTTCTGTGTGCACCGCACCACGTATTACCAGGCACACTGAGAAGCTCATATGACACAGCATGCTGCTATTACTAATAAAACAAGCATTTTATCCAGTATAAAGAAAGCTCATATATGTGCCAGTGAATTATCATGGGCTACTTTGGACAGCCTCAGAATCTTCAATCTGTCATTCCTTAAGTTGATTACTTTTGACCCCTTGAAGTAGAGATGGCCTCACTGAATCAGGGCTAAAACAAAGGAGGACAGAACTGGCCAAGGAAAAGGATAAGCTGTGGATGTTTCTGATGCCATCATCCAGTGACGGTGATCACACTTTCTGTTGGGCTCAGAAGATTAGGGAGATTTAGGAAAAGTTCACAAATTCTACCACATCCTTTTGATAGTAAGAAGACATAAGCTCTTAAGATGACACTGCATCCAAGCTCATCTATACGAATAGCAGAGCTGATTCTATAACCCCGGTGTCCTCCTCCTAGTGCCCCTTCCATGCTACCTGGTGTCAAGTTATTCTTCCTCTCATGCTGTCTGGACCTTCTTTCCTCTGTGTACAGTTGATAGTCCACAGAGTTACACAAGGGGGGTGAAATTTAGAGAACCCTCTTCCACAGAGATGCCCCCTGAATGAGAGCAATCTTGTAGGAGGTTACTATCTGAGCTGTAAATGCAAAGCCCAGGACACACCGTTGTGCCCATGGGTCAGGACAGCTCCAAACAGTGCGAGCTTGTGTCTGAGTTTGGTAGAAGGACATAATTACTCACGATTTGTCTCGTCTGCCGAGCCGCCTCTGAGGGCTCGCCTGTCTCCTGCGGGGGGACAAGGACTTTCCCCGGCTTCTCAACTGGGTAGGAGAGTGGGCACTTGCAGGTTTCAGGATCTGAAGGAGAGAAAAGGAGTCACTGCACTAGTTCTTATAGAATCTCCAACCTTTATGATTTTTGTAACATAGCCCCAAGCCCACTGACGATCCAGTCATTTTGAATGCATTGAGCAGGAAGACTGAACAGAGGAGGAGATCTGAGACAGATGTTTTTCTTGTGCTCTGCAGTGGCAAGAGGCAAATGTGCCACTTCTCAGAGGGTGGCATGAGTAACTACATGTGTCCCCACTACTTTCCAGAGCACTCCAATGCAATAATTCCTGGAGTTGTATCTGAATGCTTCCAGATTCTTCTCATAAAGACAATGCCTTATCTATACTGCCCCAGACACCAGCTTGTTCCTCCTCCAACCCTCCCATCCACGGCCATTCACAGGGTAGTTTCAGCTTTTCAAGAATCTAAACTTGAGGCCCCATAGAGGCATAATGTTAATTCCGTAGGTGCTGGACATAATCAAGCCCAACGTCTGCACAATCTCTTTTGCTCGGTGCATTCAGTGACTCCACAGCCCTGGAGGGAGGTCAATGAAGGGCATCATGTCACCTTGCACATAACCTTGGTAGAAACAAAAATGACCTATGGGCATGCACTATACGGGGGGCCAGTACAAGGACTGCTCCCTTATCTGTTGTTGCAACACCTGATTACAACTTTGTACTATGAGTCCTGCAACTCACAAAGCAAAGGAGAGGATCATGTGAGTCTGTATCTTATGAAACATAACCAGTTCATCTTGATTTGCTTGGGATTTCCCTGGTCTTAGTACTGGAAAGCTCAAGGGAAACCCCTCTACTCTGAGAAAACTGGGTCACCCTATTAGAAGTTCAAAACAGAATGAAACTTCGAGATTTATTATAAAATGACCAAGATTTTTAGATTTTACTTCAGAAACAGATTTGCAGGCCAGGACACTGCTTTAACTATAAACTCTTAAAGAGTTTTAGTCCTGATTTTTTTTGAAACATAGCAATACTTGTGAGGCCGGTGCAAGCCCAGGCAAGGTCTCATTCTGTCACATTCAGGGTTACTATGAGTCAGAGTCGCCTAACAACAACATGGGCAGAGAGATTTGACTTGTCCATTTCAAATAATTCATGATTAAATTTTGTTGTTTTGTTTCATTAAAAGTGACCAGCTAGCACAATAATGTCAAGAACACCTACCATCCCAGATACATGTGACAAAAGGGGATGGGATGAAGAGAAAGTGATAGAATGAATGGAGAAGGAGCCCTCGTGTGTCACTTAATTGTCTTGCCCACTGCTGTCTTCTCCAGGAGCTGCTTCTGACTCACAGTGACCCCCTAGGACAGCATTAAAACACTCCGAAGGATAGTCATGACTGTAATCTTTGTGGAAGCAGATTGCCCGCTCTTTTTCTTACAAGACTGTTTCTTGTTGTTGTGTACTGTGGAGGTGAAACCAACCCATAGCTGACCATCCAGTGGGTTTTTAGAGGCAGTTAATCACACCAGAGGAGCATGCCCATCTTTCTCCCACAGAGCAGCTGGTAGATTCGAACTAAGTACTTCTGAGTTGCCAGCACAACTCCTTACCACTAGGCCACCAGAGCACCAAAGCTGCCCGTGGGTTCAAATCACCAACCTTTCCCTTAGCAGCAGAGTTCTTTATCTATTCTAGACTGACAGGATTTTAGATTTCAGTCATGTCTTCCATCCACCTACCTTCATTCTCAAGTCTCCCGTGAACCTACCTTCATCCTCATGTCCCTGGCATATTTCTCTAGCTCCTTCCTTATGTCAGCTCTCAACATCTTGGAGACATTAAGAACCAGCTGCTTCCATTCAATGGGCTGAAAGCTATGAGGCTCGTGGGGGACGTAGAGACCAATCTTGACCTTCTTAACTGTGTGTAGGTATTTCTTGTAGGAGTCTTCAAAGTCAAAGATGAGGTCACTCAGAGTCCGAAAGGCCAATGGCTTGTCCATCAGCTCAGTCCTCCGGCTCATGCCCAGGGAACCGTAGCGACCATTGCAATAAATCCCCAGCACAACGTGGTGAAAGTAGTTTCCTGAGAAGTAGGTTTTAAAGCTGATGGGGAATCGCTCAATGGAAGGCTGCCCATTGGTTAAGTATCTAAGAGCATCTAAGTCAAGGAAGAGAAAAAAAAAAGGCCTTGAAAACTCATAAAGTGATGGCTTCCCAAGAAGGGAAAGTTGTCGACGAAGTCAGGGTGCCCATCCCTAAGCCTCCAAGCAAGCCCAGACTGAATCTTTTATGAGGATCACTTGATATTTCCAAATACTTACTATATGGTGGGTACCAAAGTCAACTTAATGCATAACAAAGAGATCAAACAAACCAACCAACCTATGATTCCCATTAGCAATTAAATAAATGCAAACCAAAACATTAACATGATTCTTTCTCTTCCCTTGGCAATTTACAGAGCTACAGTGAAGTCTGTGGGAGCTGTACCGCAGGACTGCCTTCTTTTCCAGACGGCGTGAGTATGCCACCCTTGGCGGGGGCAGCCTTGCCACTTCCGACTGCTCTCCATGAGCGGAAAAGATTTCGGCTCTCCTTTTCTGAAGACTTAACACCTTACACGGGTTCCAGCTTTACAGGTTTGACTCTATTAAAAGCTCTTCACAGGCAGAATGTCATCAGACCTTGTTTTAGAACGTGAAAACTGACTCCTGGGAGGGTCTCATTTCCCCCACAGCCTGGAATGGCATACTGGGCTACAGCAGGCCTCTGGCATTTTTTGAAGACTAGACTCTGAGACTATAAAGAATCCACACATTGTTGTCCACTTCCCACAGCACATAAGCAGAATCAAGCACACTGATGCTGAGTTGGTTTAACTAGTGGTGAATCTTGACCAGGCTTCCTAGAATGTAAACTTTTTTATTATTAATTTTAATTAAAATTTACAGACTTTGGATTTCCATTCATTGTTTCACTTTTCTCCCTGCCCCCCTCCCCCCAACCCCAGTTCACTCTTCTCTTTGAAAAGTAAAAGAAAAATTCTTTCATTGTTTTACAATCCCTCCCCCGAGGTCTACTCCACTATGTAGCTTTCGTTCTGGACTCCTTCATGACAATAATACCTAATCACATATCCCTTTTAAAGTTTTTTTCCCTCATCTGTTTCAATGCAGTATACATTATTTATTCCATCTTTCTCAGTCTCCCCTCAACCCCGATGTCAGTCCCACTCTACAACAGTGGAACTATGCAGTATTTGTCCTTTTGTGACTGAGATACTTCACCCAGCATAATGTCCTCCAGAGTCACCCATTTTGAATAATACTGTATGAGCTCCTTGTTTTTCAATGCAGCTTAGTATTCCATTGTGTGAATATACCACATCTTCTCTATCCATTCGTTTGTTGATGGGCACTTAGGTTGTTTTCAACTCCTTACTACTGTGAACAAAGCTGTGCTAAACATGGGTATGCATTAAAACGTAAATTTTTATAGGAGGAGAATGTCCACCTTTAGCACACGGAGCGGCTTCTGTCATTTGAACGGCTGGCCTTTTGGTTAACAGCCCTATACATTATGCACTGCGCCATGCCCAGAGCTCCTTTCAGCACATCAAGTCCTCCATCATAGGAAGTTAAATACAACAGAAAAGTTTAAATGACCTTTACATTACACAACCGCTTATATTACAAAGCTATGGGATCACAGTAATCTATAAAATTTTTAAAGTGTTCTACTAAATAAACTTTATGCTAAATTGCATTCCTACTATAGGGATCATTTCATTTATGCCTTCATTCAATCATTTGCCTTCAAATATGGGAGATACACACTGGCAGAGATTTCTGGAGTCTCACGGGACCTTGTATGTTATACACAAGGATGGTAAGGGTGCCATAGGCTTGCTCTGCCTAAGCAAGGCAGAACTTTACATCTCTGAACCTGTGAAAGGGGTTATGTCTTCAGAAAAGGAGAGCCGAAATATTTTCCGCTGGTGGAGAGCAGTACAAAGTGGCAAGGCTGCACCCTGTCAAGGGCGGAATCCTCTCGCCATCTGGAAATGAAATATTAGATTCTCACCTTGCCCTCCCACAGCACCATATGCAAACACATCTTATATTGGGACTGGCTGTTTGTATCTTGTGAGGTCAGGGACTATGTTTCTCCTGCTGGTACTCCCTGGGCAGAGCAGAAGCCTGACACACAAGAAGTGCTTGGTTAACGGTTATAATTGTATAAAGAATGAATCCTTAAGACTGTAAGTGAAAAGGGCCTATGCTCAGCAGAGGGCAAACCTAGGACCCTTTAAAAGTAATACACTGATGGACTCCAGCCCTCGGGTCAGCCTTGACCGGTGCCTTCAGTTTAACTATTGATGGCTCCTCTCTATAAAAATGTCTATCTGTTCTCTTCTCTTCATCATGTGAGATTAACTGGTGAGAAGGTGTGAAGTCACTTCCTTGACTCCTCTTATATAAATTCTTACTTGCTTTCCAGGGCAAGTTCTCTGGGGGTGGAATAAAGACTTGCCTTGGTTGCCTGAGTCGGTGTAACAATCACTGAGTATCAACTGTGCCAGACACTGGCTGGGCAGCACTGTGGTGTCAAAGATGACAAATGCAGCCCTTCTCTGGGACAACACACAGCCTGGTAGAGACAGGCTCAAAAGGAACGTACAAAATACAACAGGTTGTGTTCTGTCTAAGGCAGACCCTGCAATCTCTGGGGAGACAGAGAAAGGACCTTGGCAATAATAGACAAGTGGAAGTTGGGAGGCTACCACAGAAACCAAAAGTTCATCATGTCAAGTACCAACGATGTCTAAGGGTTTTTCCCATCATTATGGTGATCAATGAAGGCTTGGGACGTAGGGCAAATGGGAACAGGGTCAAGGAGACAAGGCTGTATAAATTGTGGCTGGGAAGTAATCTGAGCTTTCCCAGAACTGGAGTAGCAGTGCCCCAAAGTACTGATAACTCTGGGGCTTTTTCTAACACACCTCTAGTGATATTCATAGTACTTCTATGCCATGATTCAACTCCTCCAGGGCCAGTGAAACCCCACAAATAGCTGCCATGATTCTACAGGGAATTTAGAAGCAAAGATCTAGCCACCTAGCACACATGTGAAAATGTATACAGGTCCAAGTGAGAGAAAAAGAAGTGATGCTCTGGTGGGTTAGTGACAAGCAGCTGTGCTGCAATCCCAAAGGCACACAATTCAAGACCACCAGCTGCTCTGGTGGGAGAAGGACGGGCAGTCTCCTCCCGTGCAATTCACTGCCTCTGAAAATCTGCTGGAGGGTCAGCTATGGGTCGGTTCTGACTCAATGGTACACAACAACTTCTCTAATAGCACAACCTTGCCTGCTGAAAGTGAGGAGGACCCGATATGCTTGTGGCAGAAGCACAAATACTACAGCCTTCAAAATGGATTATACTGGAACACTGAGAAGATGAAAATCATCACCACTGGATGAATAAGCAACATCATGACAGATGGAGAAAAGATGGAAATTGTCTACGATTTCATGTGACTTGGATCCACAATCAACATACTTGGTACCAGTAGTCAGGAGATGTATTACTTTGGACAAGTCCTCTGTCATGGATCTCTTTAAATTACTGAGGAGCAGTGATGTCAGCTTGAAGGCTATGGTGCACCTGATGCAGGCTATGGTCTTTTTTTTTAGATTTTTTTTTATTTTTTATTTTTATTTTATTTTATTATTATTTTGTGTGTCTGTGTACCGTCAAATCAGATCTGACTGGTACAGGAGGAGATTGTCCCTCCTTTCCCGGCAGAGCATCTGGTGGATTCGAACCATGCGCCTCTGGGATTGCAGTGCAGCTTCTTGCCACTAGGCCACCAGAGCTCCCCTGATCTTTTCATTCACTTGCTATGCTTTGGAGAGCTGGATAATGAGGATGTCAGAAGAACTGATGCCTTTGAGCTGTGATGTTAGAGAAAAGTACTGAATATCCCATGGAATGCCAAAAGAACAAACAGGTATATCTTGGAAAGTGCAGCCAGAGTGTTTCTTAGTGGCAGGAAGGGAAAACTTCATCTCTCATACTTTGGGCATGTAGCTAGGGGAGACTATTTCTTGAAAAAGGACATCATGCTTGGAAAATGAAAGGATTTGTGAAAAAGAATAAGACTTTCAACAAGATAGACTGACACAGTGGATTTAGAAATGGGCTCCAGTGTCAGAGATGATGAAGATGGCACACGATAAGACAGGATTTAAATCTATTGTTTGTAGAAATGTTATGGGTTGTACTCAACTCAATAGCACCTAACAATAACAACTTCTCTAATGAATCCTGATTTCTGGACTAAAGTGAAAAACAAACAAACAAACAAACCCCAAAACCGGAAAAGGTTTCCTCTAAGCAGGAGCCCAGGCTACGATGGGAAATCCGTGGAAGCAGTGCTTGTTCTGTGACCTGGAGAAGATCTCCCTGTGGGAGATACAGTGTGCCCAGGTCAACTCTTACAGTATTCCAGATGGAAAGCAGGCCACAGGGATGCTGACAAGAGCAAAATGGAAAGACAAAGATGCTGCAACTTTTGGAATTCAGGCCAGTGCTTGCTATCTTTGTCCAAGAGTCACATTTCCTGAGTTCAGCAGTATGAGTGGAGTCTCTCCCCGCCACACACACACACTTCCCTGCCACTTTCTGAAATGCCATGATTATCAGAAAGAAAAAAAAAAGAGAGAGAAAATCAAAAGCACACTCCTTGCTCTGATTCAGACAGACTCACAGACTGATAATAATCTGGAACAGTTCAGGCAATCCCAGGAAGTAGATGTGTGGATGCACTAAAATTATGTAAGGACAAGACTAACGGATCAAGTCAGATGACTTGTGTGTCGAGGTCACTCAGATATTCAGCAGCCCAGAGAGACTGATGCTCACGTGTCCACCCCATGAATGGCCTGGCCTCCTGTTCCCCCTCATTGATCCCCACCACCAAATCCCCACCCAATTGTTCATCCCCATTAAATTTGCACTACACTCTGGTGAACAGCTGTAGCCAGCTCCTGCCACTAAAAGGTTGGGGCCCGGAGCCATCTGCTACTGCCACCCCTTCATCCCCCATGCCCAGTCCAGCTCCCATGCTGGGATCCCCAGACACGTGGTCCATTTCCTTTGTGGGGAGCTATGACAGGAAGGCTGAGGAGGAGCTTCAATAAAGCTCACGTTTCTGTGCTTTTCAAACATCAGCCAAGGCATCCGTGCATAGTCTGGCTTCAGAACAGGCCTGCAAGCATTCTTCAGACTATAGTTGTTGCTGCTGTTGTTAGGTGCTGTCGAGTGGACTATGACTCACAGTGACCTTATCAACAATGAGTGTGAATACCATCCCTTCGTGTGCGATCCTACTCATCCTTGACATACTTGAGCTCAAGTCTGCACTCACTGCATCACAATCCATTTCATGCAGTGTCTTCTTTCATTGACCCTCCACTTTTCCAAGCATAATGTCCCTTTCCAAGGAATGGATATTTAACATACGCCCAAAGTATGGGAGACAGCAATTTGTAATCCTTGCTTCTAAGGAGTGCTCTGCAGAGAGACTCAGAAATGTCCCTTCCTACAGAAATGAAGCAGATCTTCAGTTACTTATGTGCAAGTTCAAATTAAAGTGGAAGAAATTAAAACAAGTCCAAAATAGGAAAAAAGAAAGTTAAAATAAGTCCAAAACAAGAAAGTTAAAATAAGAACCAAAATATGACCTTGAGTCTATCCCATCCAAATTTTAAAACCATCTTAAGAATAGATTTGAAGCTTTGAACACTAATGATCAAAGACCAGTTGTGGAATAACATCAAGGATATCATCCATGAAGAATGCAAATAAATGGTCTTTACAAAAAGAGAGGAGAAAAAAAAATAAAATAAAAACAGAAGAGAAAGAGAAGATGAAAAAAGATGCTAGAAGAGACTCTGAAAATTGTACTTGGATGTCAATAGGCCAAACGAAAGAAAGAAATGATGACGTAAAAGACATAAAAAGATTTCAAAAGACCATGTGTGAAAACAAAGTAAACTATTATAATCAAATGTGCAAAGAGCTAGAATAGAAAACAAAAAAGGGAAGAATTAGCTCAGCATTTTTCAAGCTCAGAGAACTGAATAATAACAAATTCAAGCCTTGGCTTGCAACACCAAAGGGTGCTGTGGGCAAAATCTTGAATGATGCAAGGAGTATCAAAAGAAGGTGGAAGGAATACACAGAGTCACTGTACCAAAACAAATTGGCTGACATGAAAACATTTTTTGAAAGTAGCATATGATCAAGAACGAATGGTAAGAAAGGAAGAAGTTCCAAGTTGGCATTAAAAGTATTGGCAATAAAAAAGACCCTAAGAATTGATGGAATATCAGTTGACCTGTTTCAACAGAGATGCAGTCCCGGATGTGCTCACCAGTCTAAGCCAAGAAATTTGGAAGTCAGATATCTGGCCAACTGATTGGAAGAGACCCAAATGTGGAAATTCTCGAACAATATTAGTATCATATGCAAGTAAAATCTTGCTGAAGATTATAAAAAAATGGCTAGAGCAGTACATCAACAGAGAACTGTGAGAAATTAAGGCTAGATTTAGAAAAGTCTGTGGTGCCAGGGATATCACGGTTGATTTAAGAAGGATCCTTTGGGGAGCTCTGGTGGCCTAGTGGCAGGAAGCTGCACTGCAATACCAGTTAGGTCCAATTTGACAGTACATACACAAAAAATAATTTTTTTTTTAAAAAAAAGGATCCTGGCTGAAAGTATAGAGTACCAGAAAGATGTGGACTTGTTCTTTCTTGACTTTCTTGACTATGCAAAGGCATTTAACTATGTGGATCACAACAAACTATGGCTAACTTTGAGGAGAATGGGAATCTTGGAACACTTAATTGTGTTCATGCAAAACCAACAATCTGTCATCCAAACAGTGCAGGGAAACACCACACAGTTTAAAATTATGAAAGGTGTGGGTCTGGGCTGTATCCTTTCTCCATACCTATTCAATCTGTACACTGAGCAAATTAATCGAGAAGCTGGACTATATGAAGAATGTAGCATTAAGATCAGAGAAGAGTTAGCTACAACCTGCATTATGCAAGTGATACAGCTTTGAGCTCTGAAAAGGAGAACTTGAAGTGCTTGCTGCAGAACATCAAAGACGCCAATCTTCAATCTGGATCGCATCTCAACATCAAGAAAACAAAAATTCTCACCACCAGGCAACATCCTGATAAATGGAGAAAAGACTGGCATTTCCAAAGATTTTATCTTATTTGATCCACAATCAACACCTTGACTGTCCCAGGAGTCAAGAAACCAAAAGATGTGTTGCATTGGGAAAATCTGCTATCAGGAACGCTACAAAGTACTGAAGAGCAATGATGCCAGTTTAATGACTAAGGTGTGCCTAATCCAGGCTGTAGTCTTTTCAATTACTTGCCATGCATCTACAAGTTTGACAGTGAATAACGGTGACAGAAGCAGCAGCAATGCCTTTGAGTTGTGGTTTTGGGGAAGAGTACTGCATATCCTATGGACCTTAAAGAGAACAAACAAGTATGTTTTGAAGAAAGTGAAACCATAATGCTTCTTAGAGGCAAGGATGGTAGAACTTCGTCTCATATACTTTAGGCATGTTGTTAGTAGGCAGCAATACTTAGAGAAAGATACCATGTTTTGAAAGGTTGAGGGTTAGTGAAGGGAAAGGAAGACAGGATGGATTGACATAATGACTTTATCAACGGATTCAAGTATATCAGAGATGATGTGGACGGCACAGGATAGGAGACAGTCCAGATCTGTTATTTACTGGGTTGCTATGAGTTGTGGTCAACTCGACAACAACTAACAACCATAACAAGAGAAAGGTCCAAGGAGCATCTTAGATACTAATGTTTCAACAGTCGAATTCTGCCTTCCATTTGGGAGACCTGGGTCAACTTTCTGGTCAATGCACTTCATGCACAGCTACCATCTATCTGTCTGTCAGTGGAAGTTTGTGTGCTATGATTTTGAGAAGCTTCCAAACTAAGAGATACTTGGAGGAAAAGCCTGAAATCAGCAAATGAAAATCCTATGGATCCTAACAGTCTGATCTTCAACCAATCCTAGACACAAGACCAGGCACCAATTAGCTTCATTGGACAAGGAGTGAAAATGATTTGGTGTCAACAGATGCTAGCAATAGTTGTCCCCAATAAACCAATTTGATTGTGAATCACCTGGCCCTCTGTATCTCTCCCTCCTGATGTTCCTACTACCTTTCAAAGTGGCCTTTTTAGTCACTTTCATGGATTCTTTGACCAAAAATATTGAGCTTTCTTTGATCTTTTTCTCTTCTCACTCCTTGTTGTTATGTGTCATCAAGTCGCATGCAACTCAGAACCACCCTGTGTGCAACAGCTCTGAAGCCTGTCCTGTCCTGGGCCGGGCTCATTGTCTCCGACATACCTGCCCCCGTTCCCCCAGTTACTGTGTCAGTCCATCTCATCTGGGGTCTTCCTCTCAATTCAAACAGGCCTCACGGAGTTGTTTCCAACTCATGGCAATTTCACCTGTGTCAGGGTAAAACTGCTTCAGTTTTCAATGGCTGACTTTTTTTTGGACTTAGATTACCGGGCCATCCTTTCAAGGAGTTTCTAGGTGCCTTTGAACCAGCAACCATTCAGCTATTAAGTGTGTGAAAATCTTTTGTCCCACCCAGGAACCTGAGTAGTAACTCTCATTTTCTAAGTAAGGACACCCTCATTTTCTTTTTAATGAAACTCTTCCTCCAACTTGCCCCAGCCCAACAGCTCAAGCCCAACATCCCACAAGCACATCAAATTCAGCATATCCAATTCAGAATTTACCTCCCCATAAATCTGATCTTCCCTTTTAAGTCCTTTCCTGGGGCTTGGGCTATTCCATTACCCAAAGCAAAAATATGGACTAATTTCCTAGTCATCCCCTAATTCCTCACACTTAATCAGTCCACAGTGATGCCGATGATCCCTCACTTTCCCTCCACCTTCATTGCAGAGATTCAGCAAACCCTCATTCCTCCAATCCATCTTTCAAAGGCTGCTGCCGAACCTAGACTGTTGTATTCCTCCTTCCGCATCATCTCTCCCCACACCGCTTTGCTGTGTACCATCAAATCAGATCTGACTTGCACAGGAGGAGATTGCTCCTCCAGCAGAGAATCTAGTGGATTTGATTTGAACCATGCACCTTCGGGACTGCAGTGCGGCTTCTTGCCACTAGGCCACCGGAGCTCCCTCATCATCATCTCTTATATCCTCCTGGCCTCCTACTCCTGTTAATTCTCTCTCATTGACATCTTTAAACACCATTCCCTCAAATCCATTCCCACTGCCAGGGGCAAGCATCATCTCCCTCATTTAAGGGTTCCACTCTGTCACACAGAGTTGCTAGGAATTTAAATCAATCCAATAACATCTAGCAAGAGCTCCTGAGTGGCTTTGCAGACTTTGGATTAAGCCTTCTCCTTAACATCTGCCTTAAGAGTTACTTAGCTAAGTGCACATCTGGTTATGTTCTTGCTCTGCTTCCAAGCTTTCAATGGGGCACTTCATAGCCTTTTGTTTTGTTTTGTTTTACTTCATCGCCTTTTGGGGAAAGGCCTCCTTAAGGCAGCACTCACAAGCTGTACTGGCCTTACCTGAAACCACCTCTCAAGTTTGTGTCCTGCATTTGTTTTGACTTCTCTTCTAGTCATTCAGCCCAGAGGACTTGCAATTTCTTTGCTCTTCTACCTGAACATGGTCTACTGCCATCATCATTAATAGGCTAATGGCATCAGTTTTTCTGCCTGATGAACCAGGAGTCTGTTGGAAAATCAAACAATGTATGGGAGAGCCCAAACTCTTGTTTCAGTTTTATGTTCCTTAGAGCCGGGACTCAAACTTGGTGGGAGTTCACATTCACACCATTACCTGACCCCTCCCCCCCTCCCCCCACAATTCACACTTACAGTTTTCTCTGGAGACACGTCTGGATACCAGCTCTCAGCCCTAAAATCATTTCTCCATGAGTATATTTCCTGTTGCAATGTCAGACTAATATAAGAAGTAACCACACACTCTCTCTCTCTTCTGTAAGTTAGAATTCTTATGACTAGTGAATCTTCAAGGTCACCACCTTGGACGCTGGTTGACCTTGATGAAGATTGGAGCTAACAGACTAGTACGATGAAGGCTCAGGAGCCAACCTTTGATTTGGTTCAGCTCCAGGTGTCGAAAGCTAACGCAGCACCAGGAAAGCTTGAAACTTTCTGCAAGGAGAAAATGAGCATCGTCACTGTGAATCTAGGGTGGACAGGTACAAGCAGGACCCCAGGAATACACATACGCTCATGGAACTTAAAGGATACATGCCCAGGATGACGGCTTCAAGGCATTTGATAGGCAAAGACTCTCGCGTCATTTCTTTTGCTGTTTCCATTAACCTATAAGGTAAAGCACGGCACAGGATGTCAATTTCAGGACTTCATTTACTCTTTTTTTTTATTCATTCATTGTTGCACAGTTTCCTTCCTCCCCTTCCCCAGCCCACTTTGCCGTCCACCTCTTATTCCAGACATATAATGTCTAAATATATATTCTTTTCACAAAGTTCTTTCTTTCATCTGTTCCAATGCAGTGTTCATTATCTAGCCACTCTTTTCCTATTCTCCTCCCATCCACTCAGTCCTATTTTATAATAGCGGTGTTATGCAGTACTTTTCCTTCTGTGACTGAGTTACTTCATTCGGCATAATCCCTTCCAGGGTAACTCATTTAATTTTTTTTAATTAAAATTTCTTTTAAATTTCATACTGGTTTATTAACTAAGTTTGGATTAATTTAATTTTGCAATTGGTCTATCAATCAATCCATTAACATGCTGTCCCCACATAAGACACCAAGCAGGAGAAGAGAGGCATATGGGGAGAATGTGTTTTGAAAGGGGGCTCCAAAGCATAGCTGCACTTGGCAGAACTAAATCGTGAAGCCTGAACTCCCTTCAGCAAGAACTAGTTCCTGGATGGGGCATAGTGATCATGTTCCACAGCTCCCTCCCATTAGACATACCCAGGGGGCTATTTTGAAGAGTTTACAAGGGAGCAGGGAAAGGAGGCTCACAAAGTCTCTTCACAAGTCTCTTTGCTCCACTAAAAGGCTTCACCACTGAGATCAGTTGTCAGAGTAGCCAAGTTTGCCTCCAGCCTGACCCTGGACACACACTCTGCCTGCCTTTACAGGTCTGTGCACTGGGGGACAGGGAGAGAGGGTGGGAGATGGAGTTGGGGGCTCTCAGAAGGAGAAAAGCTACTTGCCCCACAGCCACTTATCCCACTACTTACCCACTCAGCGGTCTCATTTTCCTGATTTCAAAGAACTGGGTCCCTGTGTGATTGTATCTGTGTGAAGTCAGTTAAGGGAAAGTGACAGAGAACTCCAAAGAGGCTAATAATCCAGCAGAGGAGGTCATGCATGCTGACGTCCACACTGGATGGAAAAAGGGAGTGTTCTAGGTGTCCAGTGGCAAAACAGGTAACAAATCACCTCTAACTCCATACTAATATGTCTTGGTAATTTCTTACTTAGATCTCAGAATGTCTTCTATCTTTATAATGGTTGCTTGTGATTGTTGTTGTTTGCTGTAATGTCAGAACCAACCCATAGCTGACCCTCCAATGGGTTTTCAGAGGCAGTTAATTGCACAGGAGGAGACTGCCCATTCTTTTCCCGTGGAGCAGCTGGTGGATTCAAACTGCATGCAGCTTCTTAGAACTAGGCCACCAGAGCTCTGTATTTTTAGTTCTGACTATATAATTTATATAATTTTAGTTTGACTATATAATTTTTTTTCTTTTTCAATATACTCTTGATTCCATTTTCTGTATTCTACAACTCCAACATACGGTGCACTTTTTCATACTTTTAAATCTTTTCTTTGTCCTACACCTGGTTAACACATATCCCTTTCAGAATGTCCTACAGTTCACTCACCCCAGTCCAGTATTCATTATCTGCAAGCTCTTGTAGAGTTGGGGGACATTTCTACGTCATTATTATGCCACCATAAAGCCTGGCATGAGTTTAACACATGGCAGCTAGAAAATACTATTAAATAAGTCAGTAATAACTGAACTGATCAGTGGCTGCATTGGATGGATGAAAAGAGAGGGTGGAAAGGAAGGAAAGATGGCTGGATGTGTGGCACTGTGTTTTCTGCATACAGCACAAAACTGTGCTAGTTTACTGTGGAGACATCATTTGCATTTCATACCTGGACTGACAGGTGATGCTGAAAATGAAATCAGAGAAAATACTATCATTACCCACAATGTGGGATTCAGCTGGTTGCCCAGGAGATCGCAGGGTCTAGTAGATATTTATACTCATGCAATTATCAAAGAAACCAAAGATTCCTTAATGTTATGATGTCTGAGATTGGATCTTGAGTTTTTTGAGCCTAAAGAAAAACTATTTTGTTTACTTCCCTCTCCTGTCTCAAACAAAATCTTACATTAAAAAGGGCATATTGGAAAGGTGAAGATAAAGTGTGAACTTGTATGCATGGATTTGCCCTGACATGGAGTATGAGTTTAAATATGTGTCCTCACAGAGGAAGAGGCAGTTGTAGACGGGGAACTGAGATGCCCCTAGACAATGATAGTTCAATGCTGTAGGATTCCACCCTCCTGAGGGCTGGGATTCTTCCCTCTCACCAACATTCTTGACCCTTCATTCTTGACCAGGTGAGCTGGTGCACACTGAACTTCCTGAGAAGAGGTGGACAGTGGAGTCTAGGCTCCACTTTCAGAGGCTAATTTCAAGCCATGGTTTTGACCTCTGTCTCCTTATCGCAGACTACTTGCTTGGCAGCTCCACAGTGAGGGCCAAGGAATATTTTTAACAAGCTCACCAATTTGGAATTTACTAACGTGGGTAATAAGAATGACTATTAATAATACAGGATCTCCTAGCTTTAAAAACCCTGGAGGTAAAACAGGAGCCATGGATGTATGGTGGGTTAAGGACTGGAGAGCCAAATGAAAGGCTGGGGGTTCAAATCTATAACTAACGCCATGGAAAAATGATGAGGCAGTATAGTTTCTTAAAGATTCAAGCCTCAAATATCTTCTGGGACAGCTCTGGGACAGCTAGCTCTAATGTGCCGTATAAAGTCACTATCAATAACAGCAGATTTGGGGGAGGTTTAGAGTTAAAACAGAAAATTAAGGGCTGTTTGTACTCATTGTGAAGTTTTGTGGGTTTTTTTTTAAATTTTATTATTTTATTGTGTGCGTGTACCATCAAATCAGATCTGACTGGTACAGGAGGAGATTGTCCCTCCCTTTCCAGCAGAGCACCTGGTGGATTTGAACTGCGTGCCTCTGGGATTGCAGTGCAGCTTCCTGCCATGGGTTTTTTTTTAAAACAATTATTTCTTTCAAGAAGGGAGGTTCCTTATACATTGAACACTGAATTAAAGTGATAAAAATTGCAGTTTTATACTCTATTTTCTTTTCAGCAGTCCTAACTGCTTTAAATAAGAGGCTCCCAAAGCCCCAACAGACTGTTATTCAAAATTGAACAAATTTCAGATTGTAATATGGAATTCAGGACAAAGCTACAGTTAAGAATTTGGGCAACACAGGTTTCACAAAATAACCCATGTTTTCTTACTTGGAAACACGACTGGAGAACAAAGCTACAGTTGAGAATTTGTGCAACACAGGTTTCACAAAACAACATATGCTTTCTTGTCAGGACTGATCTAATCTTGACTTCAGCCAATATAAGGACAAGAAAGAAGAAGGAGACCAAAGGCTTGGTCTGAAAATAGTGGGGAGATAGAGTGACAGAACCTTCATCTCAGAAACCCCTCCATTAATGCAGGATAGGGGAAGGCCATCAGCCTGCATTAAACTGGAGGTTCACTTCTGTAGCAGTCTGGGAAGAAAGGATAAAAATGAGGGAAGAAAGAGGAATAGGAGAAAGGAGCAGGAAAACATAGACATTCAAGAAAGAGGAGAAAAACAATGTCTGAGAAAAATAAGAAGATGAATGAATAGGGCAGCCCTGGGGAGGCAAAAGGAGAGAAAGGGCAAGGGGAGTAAAAAATGAGGAACCAGACCTCTGAGCTGGAGGTGTCAAGTTAGAGGTCCCTGCTACTGACTCACAGTCCCCTGAGATCTTTGTCCTAACCCTGCTCGGAGGAAGAAGGTTCAGCTTAATGCATTTATATAACTGTTTGTGACTTTCTAGTCTGTTTGTGACTTTCTAGTCGTATCTGAAGGAGCTCTGATGGTTGCACGCTTGGTTACTAACCACAAGGCTGGTGGTTCAAACCCAGCAGCTCCATGAGAGATCATCTGGTGAGAAAGATCACCAAGTGATCCTTCTTCGCTCCCAAAAAGATTCGACCCAGAAAACTCAATGAAACAGTTCTACTCTGTTAAAATATGGTGTCACTATGAATCATTATCAACTTGGCAGCCCCAACAACAAACTCTCATAGGGATGTCTCTCCAAGTGTGGCTTCGCCAACCCTGGGAAGCATGCAATGACCAGCTAGAGACAGACATGCTGCTAGGCTGGTGATTACCACCCCAGTTTCTTTGGCGAGTCTGCCCGCACACTGACTGGAAGGATACTGCAGTGTCTTCATGTAATTCTGGATCGCCTGGAGCCAGTCTGGGATCGTCATTGACAGCCTGTAGTTTGGGACCTGCGGTACTGAAGGCTGCAGAGAAAAAGACAGAAGAATTTTTAAAAAAGTAATCCTTTTTAAAAAAACTGTGATTTTCTGCCTGGGGCGGGCTGTCCTCGGCCCTCTGCCCAGGGAGGGCTGTCCTCGCCCTCGGCTTGGGGCGAGCCATCATGGCCCTCAGGGTGAGCTTCTCAGTGCCATCTGACCCCTGGGTAGGAAAAAAAATGCATAGGGTATCCAGAGAATTTTATCTAGGCTACTTTCTGCCACCCTCTCCCCCAGTAAACCTGAAAGCAACACCCCCAAAACCCCTCTATTTGTAACTCACAAGTTTGTTCTCTCTAGGTTTGCTCCCTTTCCTACAGGTAACCTTACCACTGAGTTTTACTTCAGACCTGACCCCGAACCCAGTGCCAGTGACAAAAAGGAAATACAACTGCCAGCTAAAGAAGCAGCCTGGTTTCACTCTCACAGGGAGACACCTGTTTGTTCTCCTAGAAATCTTCTCCAGCACCACAGCTCAAAGGCATCACTACTTCTATCATCCCTAGTCGTTGTCCAGCTTTCTGATGCACAGCAAGTGATTGTGAAGACCATGGCCTGGATCAGGTGCAG
The DNA here is from genome assembly GCF_000299155.1 of Elephantulus edwardii. Classification (NCBI taxonomy): domain Eukaryota; kingdom Metazoa; phylum Chordata; class Mammalia; order Macroscelidea; family Macroscelididae; genus Elephantulus; species Elephantulus edwardii. The sequence continues at coordinate 2,193,087 of NW_006399840.1, read as the reverse complement.
GATGGACACAGGGATCATCCATAAATCCTCACTGACTCACCGCATTTGACCCAGAATTGAAGGTGAACAAGGCCCTAGAGAAGGGCAACATGGCATCAGTGACTTCACGTCTTATCAGCACTCCTCCTGTACAACAATCACTGAACTCCTCAGCCTGAGAATTTCCCCAAGTGGGATTAAGAAAGATTCCCCTTGCACTTGACCCTTTCCAGATGAGCACAGTCCCTCTGACTCACACGAGCCATCTATATTTCTCCCTGTCATGGCAGCCGAGTGGGCTCTGCCTTTTGGTCAACATTCAACTCACAGCAATTCTGTTAGAGCAGAACTGCCCACTTGTTCTTCCAAGCCTGGAATCTTTATGAGAGTAGAGTGCCATATTTTTTGCCCACAGGGTAGTTGGTTGAGTTCCAACCAGTGGGCTTCACATTAAGAGCCTAGCACTCTAACGGCTACCCACTTTAATCACCAGAGTTACCCAGTTTCTGCAAGTGAAGCTTTGATCCTTGCTGAGAAAAGACCAAAAGCAGGCAGAAGCTAGAAAGGGGCAGCCAAGTACCTCTTCTTGGGAATTTCCTAAGACCCCGACTCCACTCTGAGCACTTTGCTGGTTGACTGGAACCACAAGAGAGGCACCACCTTTGTGGGTCAGCAGCGCAAGTACAGGCTCCCCCACCAGAGCTTCCTGGGGCTCCAACGGGGCTGCAGGGTAGGAAGGTGGATGCCCCTGGAGGCATAAGCTACTTAGAAGGAAGAAGGTGAAGAGGCTGCAGGACAGATTGGTTCCATCCTCAGAGAAAACAGGGAAAGGGAGGCTGTGGAGATTTAAAGCTTAGCTGACAGGAGGAGAAGACTGCCATGGAAGAGATTCGGGACCAGTGTGGGGTGGGATCTGAAGGCCTCGCTGGGCACAGAGCCGAAGCTTCCGGACAGTCCTTTTCTGTGACTCTCCCAGCTCTCCAGGCTCAGCTCCCAGTGAAACAGGAGGGTAAACCCTCCTCAGACTCCGCTCATGGGCAACAGTTCTGTTCACTTTCCTGCATTTACTCAGAAAGCTCCTTGGCATTCTTTTTCTATCATCTCTCACTTTTGAAATGTCTTTTTTCACAGAAAAAAACTAGTCACACTTCCTATTTCACAGCCAAAGTGTACGTGTGTGTGTGTGTGTGTGTGTGAGAGAGAGAGAGAGAGAATGGGAGAAAGAAAGAATGCAAGAGAAGGAAAGAGAGAGGATGTATATGTGTGTGCTGGAATGTTCACCCAGCTACATTGCATTTACAACATATTAGCTCTCTAGAGAGTCGTTATGGGGAACAAGGTTATGTTTCAATTAGAACATTTCTTCACATGCCCCTCCTCCAAACCCACACGGACATAAAAGGAAATGCATCACCACGTCCGTGTATCTAAGAAGTGTCAAGTTTGCCTTTAATTTTTGCTGAACATCTACTGATACACTCAGGTATTCCGTGTGAGAGTGTGCTAGAGCCTTCACAGAGAAGTGAGGTGAGGAGATGTGAACAAACATTCTCCAGCATCTCCTAAACGCCCCGCGACATGCCAGTTACAAAAAGAGAAGGGGCACAGGAACAGTGGAGGGGAGAAGTTTTCTAGTTTATTAAGATGAAAGTATATTTTTATACAGAACCTGGTTAAGTGTGGAAAATATCTCCAAGAATCACTAGTTACCTAAAAGATCCCCAGAGAGTAGCCAGAATTATTTGGTTCTGTTTGGGGACCAATCACCAAATTACTGAAATTCTTCCCAAATCCACCAGGGCCCACAAGAGCCGGGTGGGAGGGGTGGGAGGCAGGTGGCAGCTGGTTCTCAAGAGAGCAGCCTCGTGGCGCCCAAGAGCTTTTAAAAACAGCTGTATAGTTACTTCAGCCTCAGCTGCAAGCACAGCTTTGGAGCTGTGGTCACATTCCCCCCTCACTGAGAGGACAAATGCATACATTCCCCAAACCCCAACTGGGGAACAGGGCTGTGGTGGAGGAGGCCAGATTTCTGAAAGGGATGATGTCATCTGGTTACTACTACTCACTCTGAGGTCTGGGACAGCTGGCTGAGGCTCAAATGTGAGGTCAGTTTCCAAATAGCACCTTGGGCTCCAATGCCCATACAGGAAAATGAGCTAGAAACCAGGTGGGCTTCCTGGAGTCTAATTTTAAGACAGACACAACTAAGGTCAAATCTCTACTCTGTTGCCTGCTTGCTCTGGAGCCTGGACAAACTGCATGATTGTTCCAAGTCTGTTTTTCCAATATCATCTACTTCAGACCTTCTTTCACCAGATCAGTTAGCAAAGAAATTCTGCCCAAAACTAGAGAGGGCAGCTCTGGTGGTTTAGTCTGTATGGAGCTGTGCTGAGAACCCAAGGGCAAAGCCTTCCAAAGCCTTCCCCAACAACTCCTAAGGAGAAAGTTGGGCACTCTCCTCTCAGGCTATTTACCACCTAAGAAACCAAATGGAGGGTCAGCTATGAGTATAACTTCAGAGCAATGAGCTTCAGTTTTTTTCTGAGAGCCAGTGAGGACGCGCCTCAGCTTCACTGGTGGGAATAGAAGTTGACACAACCTTTTCTCTCCCCTATTAGGGTCCTAAGTGTCTCTCCTAATGCTCTTTCTTGTCCCATCTCATCAATTGCTATCTGAAACTCCAACTCCTCTCAAAGCTCCCACCTCTTGCCTCCTGCCACCAGCCCAGTTGAACCCCCAACCAGCTGTAAATGCAGAATCTAGAGGGAACTGATCAAAGCCAACCTACCCACATAGTCTTGGAGCCCACAGTTGGGAGATGGGGGCACAAGGGGTTATAGCGGGACAGGAAGAAGAAGTGGTATGGGCAGGAGGATTGTTGTTCAAAACAACATCAAAACACAGTCAAGCATCATGTGCATAGACTCTTCCACTCCATTTTTTCCAAATACAGCTGACCTCCTGAAGGAATGCAAGAAGTCATAGCCAATGGACACAGGGAAGTATATGGCATCACCATGTGAGAGAGCAGGGGAAGGTGGGAAGGGACTGACGAAGTGGTGAGGGCCTCACAGGCCCCAGGAATCCTTCACATGCAACAGCAAGGTGACAGCAAAGCCTTTTGCCCATCTCTACTCTGAAGAGTGCACAGGCAGGAGAGGAATTCTCTACAGTAGCCTGATTGCATAGAGATGAGGAGGCTCTGAACAGCAGCCAAGGACCCAAGCTGAGTCCCACATTTGCCGTAAGAGGCATCCAGGAGTCTGCTGACAGTGACCTGTCTGGTATGGACCTTAGGATTAAGGTCACATCCTTGGTGGTGCTGCACAGGATAGACTGATGGATGGTTGTCAATCCAGAAGCAAAGAAGGGGTGAGCCAGCAGGGGGCCAGGAGTGCAGCCCTGACACACCAATAAAGTGTCCATTCACAAGCACACATGCACTTTTTCACCCAAGTGAAGTTCTGTCCTTTAACTAGGTATTATGCCCCAATTTGGAATCAACATGAAAACAGACATAAAAGCGAAGGAGTTGCTGACAGACATCTCTTGCTGAATCCATCTGGTTTCGCTGAACTTCAAAGAGTCAGGCTCGGGGAGCTCTGGTGGCCTAGTGGCAAGGAGCTGCAACTACAATCCCAGAGGCGCACAGTTCGAATCCATCAGATGCTCTGCCGGGGAAGGAGGGACAATTTCCTCCTGTACCAGTCAGATCTGATTTGATGGTACACTCACACAAAAATAATAAAAATTTTAAAAAAATTAAAAAAGAGTCAGGCTCCAGTCAGCCCAGGGCAGCAGGAGCAGTTTCCAAGCACACACCATGGCTGGTTGCCCTCAATTAGTTACTCTCCCTGCCCCCTCCTTTCTCCTCCTCTATTATCTCTTTCTCTTAACATCAACAATGATGTTAAAACTCCAACCTCGCACTAGTCAAGGGCTAACCTAGAGACTGGTAGTCTCCAGAGGAGAAGCCTACATTCACAAATGTAAAGAGAGAGTTCATGCAGCAGGTAAGTTTGAATGAAGAGGGCACCTGGATCCCCAAGCAGATTCTATTATGGCTGCAGATGGGATTTCCGGCAGTCAAAGGAAATGTCACTCAACCTTACAGACCTTTCAATGGCTAGAAACAGTTAATTTCCCGAGGGCTCTCCAACACTGACTCTGAGTACTTCCCACTCCCTATCATTCTTCCAAATTCCTCACAAGACATTTATTTGGTTGGAGGGCAAAAGGACTTGGCTCCAGAGGAAAGTCGGCTGAGCTCAGTGCAGAAATAGCTCGAGTGTGGTCCCGAGAAATGAGAGTTCTTAAGCAGTTTCCATTCCAGTATGTGGGGTCCAGGGCTTGGGGGGTAGGGAGGTATGTCAAGATGGAGAACCAACCAATAAGGTTTAATGTAAGGCAGAGAAATGATAAATCTTTATTTGGGTTCAAAAAGCCAACTGTCCAAAGCTGGGCAAAGGGAGTCTTGGCCTGGCAGTAATTCTCATAGGAAAAAGATCTGGAAGCTGTAAGTGGCCATTAGCATATTATGAAAGTACAATGTCACGTGGTCGCGATATATCAAAAAGTGAACAATTTTTTAAAATAGCATTCCACAACAATAATGGAAGCCAGGACAGGTCACAGGAAGTAGAATTCCATATTCCCTACTATTTAGCCAGTATCTTAAAAGACTGTTTTTTCACAAGTGTTTGTTTTAGGAGACTAACTGGCAATTGTTCTAGAACTATCCCAGGGGAGTGGGGAGGTCTGGAAGTTAACCATTAACAAAAGAGTAAAAGTGCTGCTTGAAGACCAGGAAAAGTAAAGATGCAGAAGTCGTGAGGACTCATCAGCCCACAGCTTCATTCAGCCAGCAGTAGAGGCCTGGAGACACCAAGGATCACAAAACCACAGGATGTGAAAGTGGAGGAGAATTTTACATGCTTCCTAATCTCTTATTTTCAAATCAAGCCAAACCCAATTCTGGCTCACGGTAATCCTTTACCGGGTTTCAGAGGCTATAAATCTTTACAGGAAAAGACTGCCTTATTTCTCAGAAGCAGCTGGCCTTTAAGATAATAGTGCAAAACATACTATACTATACCACCAGGAAATCTTATTTTCATTTTAGAGATGAGGAAGCGAAAGCCAGAGACGCTAAGTGATTACTTAGCACAGGGCAAGATATAGCAGAACCATGGCTTGACTTCAGTCCCTTGATTTTTACTCTTAGCCTCTCCTGTCACAGAGCATAGCTTTGTGGCACTCCAAGCAATTGGAAGTTGCCAAAGAAGTTGGGCATGTTCCGCTTTTATTCTAAGAGAATCTAAGATTTAGTGGGGAAATATGATTGAGAATATAGGAGGAAGGACTTTTGTTCCACCTCCCTAACTAATCTGGCCAGCTTGAGGAGAGAGCCTGCCTGGCAAGGCACGAGTCTCCACTCCCAAGAGACACTTGGAAAAAGGATGGAATGTTGAAGGTTGGAATTCTGTTGACTGTTCCTTCTCTGAAATTCCATGGTTCCCATGGAGAGAAAGGGTTCCTCACACAGAAGGCAGGGGAAAGACTGAAGCCACAGCTGGGGGGTGTGTGCTAAGGGTGTTGAGTCAGAAAGGCAGCATGGGCTGGGGGAGCATCTCTCTTTGCTCCTGATGAAAAAGAAAAGTCTTGAAGTCAGAACTTTAAGCCAGCCAGGACCAGCATTTTTCACACGCTAAAGGAGAACTAAGCAAGGCTAATGGACAGCTGGCACTAACGCAGGCAAAATTCAAGCTGGGCATAATGAAGATCTTGACTGGTGAGGCAGAGTGATAACGCACTGACCACAGCAGGGCTCTTGGTGGCTCTGCGGCTTCCCCAAGGGCACACTTGGTTCCTTCACCCGCTCAGCTGTCACCAGGCTGGGAACCAGACCAGACTGCCCAACCAGAAGGCTTTCCAGCTCTCAGGTCTGGCATTTCACGACCTGTCCAGGAATGCCCTCAGCCATTCCAATATCCCCAGGTCCAGGGCAAACCATCTGCCATCCCGTTTCCCCAGGCTCTGCAGCATTTCTTCCCAGTTTGCACGGAGTGTTTCACACAAAACAGCTTCTCCTTCCAGTTCACCTCCTCCCTGAACATGACCTATACCACTATGCTAGTGACATCCTGACTGTGAGACACAACGCACTGGCTTCTGCCCAAGGAAAAGGTGCTTGACTCTTCAGCTTATCTCTATCCAGTTAGACTGATTCATCATGTGTATGGGAAAGCCCCTTGCAAGCCACAGTCCAACCCTCCCTGTCCCTTGGAGATCAGACAAGCCAGGAAGAGAGCGGGCCCACCTTTTTGCAACTTTCAGAGGTGAAATCACTATCAAATAATAAAAAATGCCAAAAAGTCTGGAAATTATTCCTATTCAGACTGAGCAAAATTCGGTCAAAGCCGGATAAATGATTTGGGGGTGAGGGTGAAATGTGGTTGTTATTGTTGTTAGGTGTCCTGGAGTCGAGGACGGCTTATAGGGACCCCATGAAACTGAAATGAGAAAAAGCTAGGTAGGGATGCCTGGCGGTCCCCTGCATTCTCGGCATTGCTAGTGTTAAAGCAGGCTGCATATAGTTTTTGCGGGAGGAGTTAGTGGGGGTGTTGATAAAAGAATTTGGCTCTAGGATCAAAGGAAAACAAAAAACCCTTGGCATTTCCAACAACACAGTCTGAAACAGCACGCCTTGGTCTTCCCTCCTCCATTTCTAAGGCTTCCAAGAAAAACATCTCAATTAAGGACGAGTAGGGGGATGAGAGTTGGGGGACTTGGAATAGGTAGAGCAAGGGACTGCTTAGCTGGGCCAGTAAAAACGGAATTTATTTCTATTTGTGGTGTGCAGGTTGAATTGGTCCTCTCACTGCCCCCACCCCATAACCACTCCGAAGCCACTGACCTTTGCCAAGAACGCGGCGTTCCTGATGGCGCCCACCATTTCACCTCCCTTGGGGTGCACCTTGGCCACGTGCATCCACATGCGCTCCCAGGTGTGGCTGTCAATTGGGAAGCCGCTCTTGTTAACATGAAACAGCACCCCGCCTTCTTTGTCCTCCTCTTCCGAGCCCCCGCTCGTGGCGAGGCTCACTGGCCGCGCGTGGCTGCTCCGGGACCGGGTGCCTTTGGTGCCTTTGGGGTGGGGGCAGTGGTGAGTGTCGGCAGCAGAGCCGGTCATGGCGGGGCCAGGGCGGGGCAGGCAGTGGTGGGGCGCGCGGCTAGGGGCGTGTGCTCGGGCGCTTTATAGGGATCAGCGCCCCGCGGGGGCGGTGTTCTTCATGCCTCTCGCTGCCGCAGAACGCGGGAAGGGGGTGAAGCGGCTGTTGCTCAAGGGCTGTGCCTGAAATCAATGGAGACACATCAGACAGCCAGCTAAGTAGAAACCCAGAGGAATCAAGGCTGAGGTGTGTCCAAGAGGAGTGGAGGAGCTGCGGCTCAGGTTGTCTCTTGTTCCCCTACTGGGCTGACAAATCACCTAAGGCACTGAATCCGTAATCGAGCCCTATGATTACCTAGAAAGCTGGGTTGGAAATTGCCACAAAGATTCACACCCACCTCAACACCAGGAAGGGAGTGAGGAAGAAATCACAGGAACGTGGAGGTGATTGTGCATTTATAGGGAGTAGAGGGAGAAGAAAGGCAACTCGTGCAGTGTGTTAGAAAAGGAGGTCCCCAAAGGCTCCATGCATTTCTTAGTCTCCAGATGTGGCAAGGCTACGAGCCGAGCTGCGCCAAGAACATGCCGGCACGTGAGCGCCCGGGTTGGCGCGAGAGCGCAGTAGACGCCACGGCTTGCAAAGGCGGCCCCATGGCTTCCAGGGAACCCTCCCGACCCCGGCGGCCGAGTGGGTAGCCCTGAACCCGGTGTGAGGTGGAAGCACCTCCTCCCGACCCGAGCTTCCGAGTTCCAACAGCACGGAGCTGGAGGAAATCGCCGCCTGCGCGCCGCCGGAGGAGGAGCCGCGGGAGGGCGCGCCGCAGCTCCCCGGACCCTACCTCTGCCCGGCGGGCTTCATTGCTGCAGAGCCTCTCCCGGTGGCCGAAACGGCGCTCGCTGCGGCGACGGTTGTCGCCTCATTCCATTTTCCATTCTCGAATGTTATTCCGTGACATATAACAGAGTCACCCGGGCAGCCGCCAATGTTCCGAATGCGTCCATTGGCCACCGCAACAAAGAGGGGCGGGTCCCGGGCCTCCGGACGCTACAACCCAGAGCTTCGCGCTGCTCTGATTGGCGTTGGGGCTACGGGCGGGAGGGGAACAAGAATTGGGAAAGCTGGCCAGCCGCGGGACAGCAGATCTCTGTCGCACTCTGGGAGTCGCACATTGTTGGGGCGTTTGGCCACGGGACTGTAGACTCAGTTTCCCCGGAAGTCGTAGCACTGCGAGGATTTGCAACTGCAGAAAGTAAGGCGTAAGAAAAGCCAGCCGGGATTTCTAGTCATTTACTAGAAGGTTGTTATGTGCCATCGAGTCGCCCGCGACTCATAGCGACCCTAAGTACAACAGCCCTAAACCCTGCTCTATCCTGTGCCAATCGCTGTCTCCGATACACCTATCCTCATTACCCCAGTCACTGAATCAATCCATCTCATTGAGGGTCTTCCCCTCCTGCGCTGTCCCTCTACACTACCAAGCATGATGTCCCTCTCCAAGGACTGGTTCCTCCTTTCAACATGTCCAAAGTATGTTAGATGGAGCCTCAGAATCCTTGCCTCCAAGGAGCAGCCTAGCTTCACCCTCTCCAGGCCGATTGTTAGAACTGTATTCCCTATGGCAAAACGGATGGTGTAAGGAGGGGATGTTTATATGCATCCACAAAATTAAGCCGTTTGTTGCCAGAGTAAAATATCTCTAGGCTCTAAGTTTGGGATCCTTCCCCTGCTAAAGAAGAAGAGAGAAACAGGAGTCCTGGCTTGGCTTTGTAAGCATGGAAAGAGGTTTATTAGGGGGAAATACTTGGCAAAGTAAAACCAATTTGCAAAGGGAAACTAGCCTATGACTCATTATACAGAAGAATATGGGGGTTAGGTTATAAGAATAGGTTAGAAGGGATTTCATGTTTATTCATAAGTTGTTGTTAGGTGCCATCAAGTCAAATATGACTCATAACGACCCTATGAACAACAGATCTGCAACCTGTCCTATCTTGTGCCATCCTCATCATCTGTAACACACTTGAGCCTATTACTGCAGTTTCTGTGTCAATCACCTTGTTGAGGGTCTTTCTCTCATTCACTGACCCTCCATCTTTTCAAACATGATGCCCATCTCTAAGGAACAGCCTCTCCTAGCACATACCCAAAGGATGTGAGACCAAGCTTTGTCTTCTTTGCCTCCAAGGAGCATTCTGGCAGTACTTTCTCCAAGGCATACCTGTTTGTTCTTTTGGAAGTCCATGGGATATTCATTATTCTTCTCCAACAAGACAGCTCAAAGGCATCAATTCCTCTGTCATCCAGCTCTCAGATGTATATAGCAAGTGATGGAAAAGATCATGGCCTGAACCAGGCACATTTTAGTTTTAAAACTGATACCATTGCTCCTCAGTAATTTGAAAACCTGGTATGAAGCAAAACTAGTTAAAATCAGTTCCTGGAGCATGTGCAGAACACCTTTCATGACAGAGGGCTTGCCTGATGCAATACATCTCCTGATCTCCTGACTGCTAGTAGCAAATGTGTTGATTGTGGATCCAAGTAAGATGAAACAGTTGACGATTTCGGTCTTCTCTCCATCTGTCATGATGTTGCTTATCAGTCCGGTGGTGAAGATCTTAATCTTTTTGATGTTGAGCTGCATTCTGTATTGAAGACTATGGTCTTTGATTCTCAGCAGCAGGCATTTTAAGTCCTTCTCTGGGAAATAGTCATGAGGTTATGGTAATTTAGTGCATGCATAGGTGGTTCTTTAAGACATAAGCTGTTGCAGAGGCTTTTGGGTAATAAAGTATCATTTATGGATGGTGCAAGTGTGCTGTGTAGCAAGGCCCTCTGGTTGGAATCCCCTGTCTGGTGGGTAGTTTTACTTCCTGTCTTGGAGAGTCAGCCCTTAGTCTTGAATGGTGTTCTGCACATGCTCCTGATTTTAACTAGTTTTGCTTCATACCAGGTTTTCAACGTCTTATGGCAAGAGAAGTGTAGCAATCATCAGGAGTTAATGGATAGCAGGATTTAAGGCAAGTACAAGATATCAGGAGAGGCTGATAAAATACTATACTATTTTATACTTTCCTGAGAGATTTTATCTTCCTCATTCTTGACAGAAATGGAAGTCTCATATTGTGTAGCTACTTTCTGATGAAATGGGGCACTGACCTTCTAGTTGTTGTTATTGTTTTTATACTGTCATGTTGGACCGACTCAGAACTCGATGGGTTTTCAGAGGCTGTAAATCACACAGGAGGTACAGCTGGTGGATTTATATTGCATGCCTTTGGATTGACAGCACAATTCCTTACCACAAGCTACTAGTTGTTACTATGTACCATTGCGTCAAGTGTAACTCTTCCTTGAAGTTAACCAGCCATGAGAATTGCCAAATTGTTTGGAAGGTTTCAATCTACTTCATTTGACCTCTTTGTGGCTCCTCTCTTCCAAGTTTTCAGAACAGTCTCCTGTTAGTTCTTCCTTTACTTGAAGGTGCTGACAGGACTTTGTTTCTATACGTCTTAATAGCCTGTTGGACTTGTCTTGGAGAACTCTGGGGCTTAGTGGTAAGAAGTTGTGCAGCCAACCCAAAAGAACACAATTCAAAACATCTAGCCAGCCGTTCTGCAAAAAGTTGGGCAATATTTTCCCATGCGATTTACTTCCTCTAAAAGCCTACTGTAGGATCAGCTACGAATTGGTTCCAACTCAATGGTACACAACTTTCCCCCAGTGAATGAAACACTCCAGAGAGTTGTTTTCCTTCTGGGCCAAGCAATAAGTCAGTGACTATGAGGGGGAATATTTAATATTTATAAAGGCAAAGTTTCAGGCTGGTCTTGGAGGCTGCACGAACGGGCCTTTGGCTTCTTGGAAACCAAGCAATATAAAATTTGGGCTATGTTGGGAATTAATGCAAGCCTGTTGTTACTTTGAATAAACTTGAGAAACTCCAGACTTGAGAATAATTTCCTTAAGTAATGTTTCACATTCCCTGCTTCCTCAGATCTATTGTTGTTGTTATGTGCCGTTGAGTCGCTTGCGACTCATAGCGACCCTGTGTACAACAGCTCTAAACTCTGCTCTGTCCTGTGCCAATCTCATTGTCTCTGACACACTCATCCCGATTGCCCCAGTCACCGAATCAATCCATCTCCCAGGGGGCCTTCCCCTCCTGCGCCTGCTTTCCACCCTCCCAAGCATGATGTCCTTCTCCAAGGACCGGTCCCTCCTTACAACATGACCAAAGTATGTTAGACGAAGCCTCAGAATCCTTGCCTCCAAGGAGCAGCCCGGTTTAACCCTCTCTAGGATGAATCTGTTTTCTTAGCAGTCCATTGCACCCTCAGCACTCTTCCCCTAGACCAAAGCTCAAAAACATCAATTCTCCTTCTATCCTCCCTGGTCACTGTCCAGCTCTCTGATGCAGAACAAGTGATTGCAAAGACCATGGCCTGTACCAGACACACCTTAGTCTCCAGAGACACACCGTTGCTCTTGGGTACTTTAGAAAGGTCCCTAACAGCAGACTTTACCATTGCAATACGCCTTTTAATTTCCTGGCTGCTGGTGCCAAGAGTGTTGATTGTGGAGCCAAGCAGACTAAAGCTGTGAACAATCTCAATCTCTTCACCATGCATCCTGATGCTGCCAATTGGTCCAGTGGTGAGAACCAGAGGAATGTCTATCTGTGCTTCATTGATTATGCCAAGGCGTTTGACTGTGTGGACCATAACAAACTGTGGCTGACTCTGAGAAGAATGGGAATCCCAGAACACTTGATCGTGCTAATGCAAAACTTATACTTGAACCAAGAGGCAGTCATCAGAACAGAGCGAGGAACACTGCATGGTTCAAAATTGGGAAGGGTGTGCGCCAGGGATGTGTCCTATCTCCATACCTTTTCAACCTGTATGCAGAACAGATCATCTGGGAGGCTGGGCTCTATGAGGAGAAATGTGGCATCAGGATTGGTGGAAGATCTATCAACAATCTGCATTATGCAGATGACACAACCCTGCTTGCTGAAACTGAGGATGACCTGAAGTGCTTGAGGCTCAGTGTCAAGAAAACAGCTCTATTGAGATAATCTTTTACCTAAGTAGCGATATCTATAAAATATAATAAGTGTGTATACCCTTCATATGGGGGCTGTGAAATGTACCTATTAATCTTCTCCAAATAAGTACCTTGATTACTGTTGAGTGTGCTTAATCAGAGGTGGGGTATGCTTGGGGATTATTTCCTACCCGTTCTTCAGAGTTATTAACAACCTGCTTAAACAGTATTTTTCTTCCTTTTTATTCACTTTTATAAAAAGATGGCCTCTTGCTTGCAATCGGTTGCTTCATGAAAGTTCCTAACAATGTGAAATTGAGAATAAGAAGCCGGTGTATCTCAACAGCTAGCTACCCAGCTGAAGACTGATAAATTGAACTTCCTTTTCTTCCACAGTATACGAGAATTTATCTCGAAAGACAAGTGGTTTGAGATTAAGAACTTTCTCTGGTTTGAGCATCTTAGCTTCTCAACTTAAACTCATTGCTATTGATTGATCCTCATAGCAACCCTCTGCTGAATCTCTGACATGGTACACCCGAATGGGAAAAGATTTCGTCCTCTCCAGAGCTGCTGCTGAAGGTGAACTGCTGGAGGCAACAGCCTTCTAACAGTGCTGCAGACTGTTCCACCAGAGCCATTTAAGAGACCTGTTGTTGTTGTTGTTAGGTGCCATTGAATCAAATGTAACTCAGAACGACCCTATGAAGAAGGGCACTGAACCTTTCATATCCGGTCCTGTCCTTAGCAACGTTGGTAACGCTCAATCCCCTTGTTACAGTCACTGTATCAATTCATCTTTTTGAGGTCTTCCTCTCCTTTGCCAACTCTCCTCCTTTCCAAGCACATGGTTTTTTGTTGGTTTTTTTCCCCAAGGACTGGCCCTTCTTGACAATGTGCTCAAAGTATGTGAGACGAAGTTTCACCATCCTTTACTCCAAAGAGTGCCCTGTACTTTCTTCCAAGACAGCGCTGTTTGTTCTCTTGGAAGTCCTTGAGATATTCAGTGCTCTTCTCTAACACCACAACTCAAAGGCATAAATTCTTCTGTTATCCTTTCTCATTATCCAACTTTCTAAGGAATTGGAAATAATTGAAAAGACCATGGCTTCGATCAAATAAACCTTAGTCTTTAAACTGACATCATTAATCATTACTCTTTAGTACTTTGGAGAGGTCCTTGTTAGCAGATTTTTCCAGAGCAATACATCTTTTGATTTCTTCACTGCTTGTACGAAGAATGTTGATTGTGGATGCAAGAAAGAGGAAATAGTTGACAACTTCAATCCTTTCTCCATCTATCATGATATTATTGCCTTTTACATTAACCATAATTATTAAAAATCTTTTTAAAGCAAAGCTGATCTCTGACAGTAAAATCCTGAAAGTCAGCCAGGCCTGGCTGATCAGTTGCAGTAACTGAGTTAGAAGATCAGGTGAAGAGATGCTTTAAAGCCATGGTGAAATGAACGACCCTCCCAAATTTACCTCTGTAACATTTTCTTTAAAGTGACCTGGGCCCTGTCCCTTCTAAGCTGAGCTAAGTAACCCTGTACAAATCTCTTAACTGCTCTGAATCATTGCTTCTCTTCCTGAAAAGTAAGCCCTTTGCTTTCCAAGGAATGCTCAGGCTTTTAGATTCTAAGATTTTCTTTTGTGAACACACAGGTAGTGTTATTAAGTCAACTATGACTCATAGCAACCCTGTGAACAGCAGATAGAAACCTTGTCGTACCCTGTAGTACCTGCAGGATCTCTGCCATGCTCTATTTCACTGAGAATCTTCCTCTCTTTCCCTGGCCATCTACTTTTCCCTCCATAATGTCCTTTTCCAAGGACTTTCTCCTCCTGATAACATGCTGACAGTATGAGATGGAGTTTCACCTTGCTTCCAAGGAGCACTCTGCTTGCACTTCCTCCAAGACAGACTTCTTTGTTCTTTTGGCATTCCATGGGATATTCAATATTTTCCACAAACACCATAACTCACAGGCATCAATAATTCTTTGGTCTTTCTTATTCTAATATTGCTCAACTTTCATATACATAGGAAGTAACTGAAAATACCATGACTTGGGTCGGGTGCACCTTACTCTTCAAACTGACATCCTTACTCTAACACTCTAAAAAGGTCCTTGATAACAGATTTTCTCAATGCAATCCATCTTTTGATTTCTTGGCTGCTGCTACCACGAGTGTTGAGTGTGGATGCAAGTAAAATGAAATACTTGACAACATCAATCTTTTCTCCATCTATCATTATACATTTTCTATTGGTCCCAGGGTGAATATTTCTGTTTTCTTGAGGGTGAGATGTTCCTCATGTTGAAGGCTGTAGTTGATCTTCAGAAAATGCTAAGACCTTCTTTACTTTCTATAAGCAAGATTATGTCACCTGCATAATGTAAATTGTTGACAAGTCTTTTCCAATTCTGATGCCACATTCTTCGTCCGGTAGTCCAGCTTCTCAATTGATTTGCTCAGCACTGAATAGTTATGGAGAAAGGATACAGCTCTGATGCACACCATTTCCAATTTTAAACTTGTAGTGTCCCTTTGTTCTGTTTTAACAACTGCATTTTGGTCTATGCATAGATTTTGGATTAGCACAATTCTATAATTCCTATTCTTCTCCATGTTATCCCTAATTTTCTATGATCCATACAGCCAAATGTCTTTGCATAGTCAAAAAACACACTTTTAAAACACCCTGTGAACAAAAAAATTAAAACAAACTAACAAAAAAAACCTGTGAACAAAGTTGGAACACACAGGAGAATTGTTATAATAACCTTCCTCTTCATGCCAGCTTTGAGAGGGGAAAGCAGTTGTCCTAGTGGTGCTGCATAAACCTCAAGTTTGGGATCAATATAATGGTCAAAACATAACTAATGACAGAATCAGTTTCTGGATGCTTATCTCTACAAATTTTCTTTACTGGAGCTAGAACTTCTCTTCTATGGGAGAGTTATTAAGGGTCAAGGAGTAGCAAGAGCCCTCAGAGGCAGCTGAGAGGCCAGAACTTGGGTGAAGAGACCTAGATTTAGACCTAGCCCTGCACTACTGCCAAAGCAAATGAAAGTCATGAATAGAACTTTATAAATTCAATAATAAGAATACCAATTTAGTTCTATATAGACAAAAGAATTAGGTCAATTCTGAAGATTATGAAACAAATACACCTGAAGGAAATCAGAAAATGAAAAGAGAGCACACACCCACACCCAATTAGATTGCTGCCTCAATTTTCATTTCCGGATGAAAATGAAAACATGCCTCAGAGTAGTCTATTTTCTTATCCCAAACATGATTCTTCCCTTCTTCATTCATTCATCTCCCAAATCTGCCCCTTTCCCCCACACTTCCTTGGAGTTTCAATCTAGGAGACAAGAGTTTCAGTATGAAAACTTGTATGCAGAATACAAGAGTTTGGCTTCACAATCCCTCAGGAGAAAACTGAGCTTTCAGAGCTCAACTGATCAGACCAGTTGGTAAACACTGAAGAATATTTGGCAGGTGTCACCGTCCTTGGAATCACTTCCTAGTGACCCTGTCCAGGCCTAGTTCAAATGACAGCAATTACCTTGTTAAAACAGGGTCTGGATTCTGCTTTCCCAGAATAAAAATTCTAGGAACCAGAGAGGGTTATTGGTCTACTTTCCTGCCTGCAGGCATCTGAATACTCCCAAACAAATACTCCCAAACAGTTGATCAAATACTGTTATTTTAATCTCTAATATTCTAATTGTCCCCTTTCCTGTTCCCTAGGAGGGGAAAGGAGGGCAGGTTACATAGATAGCTATGAGATTTGGCTGTTTTTAGAAGTAGTAATGATTCTCCTGAAGTGAACTGCACAGACCTAGCAAAGGGTCTAGGACACAAAGCTCCTTTGTTCAAAACTTAGTTGAGAATTGGTCTAGTTGTATTGAGCAACATTGGTCTTGATTTCTTTGTATGCTTTGTGTTGGATAACACTCAAGTATAAGTCAAGCAGGACAGAGTATGAGTTGTGAAAGTTCAGTTAGTAAAAGTGATGAAGCCCCAGTGAGGCAGGGCCAACTTGTGAGTTGAGTAGGGATCCAGGATGCGTAAGTACTCAAACTCAGTGAACATGCTCATTTTCATCACTGGCCTAACAACAGATACAGCAGCAAAGTGAATTAAAAAGATTTGGACAAGAAAATATGGGTTCAAATATTATTCCCCTATTCAAGTGTCCACTGCTAGGTTCACAAAGATAAATTAGGTAAAATTCTACCATTATGGATCATATATTCCCAACCTCACTACATATTGTTGGTACAATTTTGGGTAAGTTACTCACTGTCTTAGACTTGTCATTTCTTCACTAACTAGCTTTAATACTACACCTTAAAGTAATGTCATGAGGATTCAGAGAGGTAAGCACCTTTCGTAGACTTAATACTGGTTAACCAATATTCAACTAGTAACTAGTGTTGCCATTGAATTAATTCTGACTTATGATGACACCATGTGTGTGAAAGAAGAACAATATTCTATAAGGTTGTCTTCCTTTTCTTTTTAAAAAATGAATTGCTATTATTTAGGTGTGCATTCACATTTCAACATTGAATGGTCATGAACAGAAAAGTGGAAAATGGAGTAACTTGCCAGGAGGTCAAGCCTGCCAATTTCAGGAGTCTGCCATACACATCAAATTATTTTTTTTAATTCTTTCTTAGGATTATAAGAAGCAGCAACAGCAAAACCACAATATGCACTGAATTTAAGGTTCACTTTCTTCCACTTTTTTAGGCTCCAAACTAGACTTGCAAGGGTGACCTTCCAAGGAGAGTTCTGTTTCTTTAAAACGCCTTCAAATTTAAAAGTAAAAGTCTGTACATTGAAAGAAAACAAGCAGAGACCAATATATGTTTCCATGTGCCACTGTGTGGCCATTCTCTGAGTTTAATCACTGAGGACTTTGAGAGCTGGCAAGTTTGAGCAATCTTGGTGACTATTCTTGTCACACTATCAAAAGCTGAGCTAAAGCAACAAATCAGTTGATAATGAAAGCAGAGAATGGCAGTGCTGAGGACCCTGTATTCATGTCCCAAACGGGGGGAGAGTAATAAATATAGTTCTAAAACTAATTGAAGAAGGTCAAAAACTCTTTTTGCAACTTTACCTGATGACTTCAGCCAAAGTTCAAAGTGTATGGTGGTGATGTTGTAAGAAGTGACTTAAAGGAGGAAGAAGGAAGCAGCGCCTCTCAATCAGTTGCAATGGGAGAAGTTATGGAGAGAACCCTGAATTCCTCACCAAAAGCCAATTTCAGAGGATAACGTAAAGAATTACCATTTATATTTTGGCAAAAAAGTGGGGTAGAAGAGAGTTAGGAAGGGAAATGGCTTGAGATGGAGTATTATTTAAGACCCAGTATGAACACAGCGGTAGTTCCATGGACTTCACTCCACTCCTGGCTCATCTTTCTTTTTTTTTTAAAAAAAATTTTTATTTAAAATATTTTTTTTTGTACTGCCTTATAGAGTTTATATGTTGTTATTATCTGCTGTTGGGTTGTAGAGGACTCATAGCGACCCTATTAATGGAAGACCTCAACACTTGGATAACTTTAATCTTTTCTGCATATTCATAGAGTTTCTGGAGGCAAGCTATTAAGGAAGTGGATGCCACACCTGCTTCCAAGCCTGTTTTAATCAGGGAGCTTCACCGAATACTATCCAACATGAGTAACCATTTTCACATATGGCACATCAGTGTCACAGTGTTTAGCATCACAGCAACCATGAGTTACCTCTGTACAGCAAATGGATAGACCAGTGCTATACCACTTAGAAGAATGTCTGACCAAAAGCCATTAAAGCCAGGCCTTGGAGCTGCAGACTAAAAGCACCCACCTTTGGCTTGGTAGAATCACTTTCTGTCCACTGCGCCAACAGAGCTTTCTCTATGTTACATTGGCCTTTTTAAAAAATCTTCCTTTTTAAAAATTGTGTGTGTGTGTGTGTGTGTGTGTGTGCGCGCGCGCGCATACCGTCAAATCAGATCTGACTAGTAGAGGAGGAGATCGTTCCTCCTTCTCCAGCAGAGCATCTGGTGGATTTGAACCGTGCACCTCTGAGATTGTAGTACACATTCTTGCCACTAGGCCACCAGAGCTCGCCAAAATTTTCTTTCTTAATGAACATGAGATTCTTTTCCCATCTATGTGATTCCTTATTTTAAGCCTAGGTTCTGATCTGTTGTTCATATTGTCGGCTTAGTAGTGCTTAACAATAAGATGACAAAAATTAGCAATCTGGCGCAGGTGAGCAACACAGCGGTGAAGGCGAGCAACACAACGGTGTCCAGTCTGATGTGCTAAGGACAGACGACTTGGCAGCTTAACGTCTGGGAACAGACAGCTTGTCCTGCCAGACAGCTCGCCCACCCCCGCCCCCTGCGATGCACCCCAGTTCCCCCTCCCCCCTACGCCCAAGGCGTGCCACCCAGACATCTGCAACCTGACCGAAGTACTCACGTGTGACCACTCGAAAGCCAGCCCTGCTGGCACGAGTGGTACAGCTGCAACCTGCCCTGCAAGTCCCCACAAGGACAGGTAGTCCCATCAGGCATGACAGGGACAGCTGCAAACTGAGTGAGGCCCTTGTGCATGCCCACCCAGAAGCTAGCCCCGCCAGGCACCAGCCAGACATCTGCAACCTGAGTGAGATTTCACCCATTCCCACCTGAGCAGGTAGTGCCACTAGGCGTGATCGAGACATCTGCACACTGAGTGGGTTCCTTGCATGGGCCTACCCACTCAGGTAGCCCCCTGGCCAGACGCAAACGGGACAGCTGCAGCCTGAGTCAAGTCTCTATGTGTGATGTCTGAGCACATGCCCATCCTACATATATGGTGCTTGTGCCTGCCCTACCTGTTCCCCCCTTTCCCTCAGCCTAGCATCTCCCCACATCCAGTCATCTAACTGCCTTTAACCCAGAGCACGTTGGTCTGACTTAGCTGTAACAACGATCCAAAAGAAGAGGCCACTTTCACAGGCCATGAATGGACACTTCCCTTGGTACAGAAGTTCAGAGAGGAACACAGAAAACAGCTACAATACCCTCTTCTGTACAAGTGATTTTAGATCAAGAACCTATCATCATCTCAGGCATGAAAAACCTCACCACAGCATCAACCTGAAAGAAACAGGTCACCTCACAAACTACACAAGTGCAAAGCAAGATGTCACCCCCCAAAAGTGACACAATACCAGTTAATTTCCTGAAACCAGAAAGTCTGATTGGAACGTTCTGACACAAAATTTAAAAGAAAAAAGGATGAATATTTTCAATGGGTGAAATACAAACTTGAAGAATTATAGGACACTAAAAGCAAAAACCAGGAGGGGCATAAAAAACAATCCAAAAGAATGCAGATAAAACAAACGAGGCATTAGAGGCTCTGGAAAAGTAAGAAATCACAATCCAAAATATGAGGTCCAATGTTTCAGATGCTGTCAACATGATGGAGGGACACATGAACAGAGTTGAAGAGATGG
Organism: Elephantulus edwardii; assembly: GCF_000299155.1. Taxonomy (NCBI): domain Eukaryota; kingdom Metazoa; phylum Chordata; class Mammalia; order Macroscelidea; family Macroscelididae; genus Elephantulus; species Elephantulus edwardii. The sequence continues at coordinate 2,173,358 of NW_006399840.1, read as the reverse complement.
AACACAGGATCAGTAAAATAGAAGATAGAATTGTCACCACTGATCTGCTAGAGCAAAAAGCAGAATCAGAAAAGAGGGGAAAAGAAAACCTAAGAACAGTGTGGGACACCATCAAAAGAAATAATATGTGCATCATCAGAATCCCAAAACAGGAAAATGCAAGTAAAGGCACCAAAAAAGTTGTGGAAGAATTACTAGAAGAAAACTTCCCAGGCATAATGAAGAATGAGAGAATATATATATTCAAGAAGCTGAGCAAATACCTTATAGAACAGACCCCAAAAGAGAAACACCAAGGCATATCAGAGTCAAATTTGTCAGAATAAAAGATAAGGAGAGAATTCTGGAAGCAGCGAAGGAGAAACAAAGAATAACCTATAAGGGAGAGCAGATAAGACTAAGTGCCAGTTTTTCAGCAGAAACCATACAAGCAAGAAGACAGTGGAATGACATATATTGAATGCTCAAAGAACACAACTGTCAGCCAAGAATACTATACCCAGCAAAATTGTCCATCAAATAAGGAGAGATATAGATATTCCCAGAAAAACAGAACCTAAAGAAGTTTGTAAAAACAAGACCAGCATTTCAGGAAACACTGAGAGACGTCCTTCTTACAGAGATGCCACAGAAAGCAGGATGGACCAAACTAACTAGCAACAACACCAAAAAGAACTCAACACAATGACAGCAAAAAAACCGTGCCTCTCAAAAATCACTGTAAATGTGAATAGTTTAAATGCACCACTGAAGAGAAAAAGAGTAGCAGATTGGATTAAAAAAAAAACAAACAAAATCCATCAATACGCTGTCTACAAGAGACACACCTGAAAAGTGAAGATAAAGAAAGACTAAAAAGGGTGGGGGAAAAATATACCAAGCAAATGACAACCAGAAAAAAAGCTGGAGTAGAGCTATTAGTCTCTGATAAAATAAATTTCAATGCAAAAACTTTCACAAAAGACAAGGAAGATCACTATATAATGCTTAAAGGGTTAATAAAACATGAAGACAATAATATTTATGCACCATATGATAGACGTACAAAATGTATAAAACAAACCTTAACAAAACTGAAAAAGGAAATAGACAAAACTACTATAGTAGTTGGAGACTTAAATACATCACTCTCAAGAAAAGATAGAATGACCAAAAAGAAACTCAATAAAGATGCTGAAGAATTAAACCACACAGTAAAACAACTCGAGCTCACAGATATTTATATGCTAATGCACCATCACTCCCCCCCCCCAGTATACCTTCTTCTCCAATGTGCATGGAATGTTCTCCAGAATAGATCACATCTTGGGCCACAAGGCAAGAATCAATGAATTTAAAAAAAAACACATAGAAATAATACAGAGCATCTTCTCAGACCACAATGCTACAAAATTAGAAATTAATAACAAGAGGATAATGGGAGAAAAAAAACTATACATTTGGAAGTTGAACAACACCTTGCTTAAACATGAGTGGGTACAAGAAGAAATAAAAAATGAAATTAAAAAGTTTCTTGAAACAAATGACAATGGAAACACAACATACCAAAACCTCTGGGTAACAGCTAAAGCAGTACTCAGGGGTCAATTTATAGCAATAAGCAAACACTTCAAAAGGCAGGAAAAAATTACCATTGACTCTCTAACACAACATCTCCAACAAATTGAAAAAGAACAGCAAGGAAACTAAAAAAAAGTAATTTTAAAAATTAGAGCACAAATAAATGAAATAGAACATTAAAAAAAACCAAATGTAACCATCAACAATTTGAAAAGGTCAATATAATCGATAAACCACTAGCAAAACTAACAAAAAAGAAGTAAAATAAACAAAAATCCAAATAAGAGATGAAACAGGCAATGTCTCAACAGAACCAACGAAAATATTTTTATAAAATAAAAATAGAATAATCATTGGAATAGCATGGAAAAACTATACTCAAACAAATATGAAAACCTAGAGGAAATACTTAGAGATTTGAATTGACACAACCCAAAATTGAACACCTGAACAGACATTATGAAAGAAGAAACTACTTCCAGCCAAAAAAAGCCCTGGACCAGATGGTTTTACAAGTGAATTTTATCAAACATTTAGAGACGAACTGTCACTAATGCTACATCAACTATTTCAGAAAATAAAAAAAGATGGAATTCTCCCAGACTCATTCTATGAAGCAAACATATCCTCAATACCAAAACCAAGTAAAGACACCGCCAAACTAGAAAACTATAAACCAATATCTCTTATGAACAGAGATGCAAAAATCCTCAATAAAATCCTGGCCAATAGAATCCAATGAGATAGATATATGTATAAACAATCCCATCATGACCAAGTAGGATT
>NW_006399840.1:2168529-2169617 GCF_000299155.1 Elephantulus edwardii | reverse complement strand
ATAAAATAGATGAATGGGACCTTCTAAGAATCAAATCCCTATGCACATCCAAAAACTTCTCCAACAGGGTAAAAAGGGAAGCCACAGACTGGGAAAAAATATTTGGTAACGACATGTCTGATAAGGGACTTATATCTAAAAATTTATAGAATATCCGAGCACCACAACAAGATAAATGTAAACAATCAAACTGAAAAATGGGCACAGGATATGAACAGATACGTCACCAAAGAAGACATTTAGATGGCCAACAAACACACGAAGAAATATTCAAAATTCCTAGTTCTAAGAAAGATGCAAATCAAAACAACTGTGAGATATCATCTCACCCCAGTAAGAATAGTAAAATTTAACAGAACAGCAAACGACAAATGCTGCCGAAGTTGTGGAGAAACTGGAACAATTATTCATTCTTGGTGGGAGTGTAAAATGGTGCAACCACTATGGAAGAGTGTATGGCGCTTCCTCAAAAAGTTGCAAATAGATATACCATTTGACCCAGCAGTTCCACTACTGGGAATATACCCTAAAGAAACCATAACTGCCACCCAAGCAGATATAAGCTCACTCATGTTTATTGTGGGTTTGTTTATGATAGCAAAGTGTTGGAAATAACCCAAGTGCCCATCAACAAATGAATGAATTGAGAATATGTGGTATAGTCTAAAAATGGAATACTATGCTGCATTGAAAAACAAGGAATTCGTGAAATATTATACAAAATGTCCTTTGCTGTAGGACATTATGCTGAGTGAATTATCTCGGTCACCAAAGGACAAATACTGCATAGTGCCAATGTTGTAAAGCAGGACTGATATCAGAGTTGGGGGAAATCTAAGAGGATATAAAAATATATATACTGCATTGAAACAGATGAGGGAGAGTACTGTTTAGGAGGAATATATGATTATGTATTATTGTCATGACAAGAGTCTAGAATGAACCCTGCATAGTGGAGTGGACTGGGGGAGGAGGGGATTGTATAATAATGAAAGGTTTGGTTTTTTTTTAACTTGTCAAATAGAAAAGCAAAGTGGGGGGGAGGGGTGAGCAGGCAGGAAATTGTGTAACAATGAATGAATGAAAAT
>NW_006399840.1:2164034-2168364 GCF_000299155.1 Elephantulus edwardii | reverse complement strand
TTTTACATAAAAAATAATTAAAAATATGCAGAGCCATTGATGTAAAAAAAATTGACTGACATGGAACCATTTCAGGAAGTAGCATATGATTGGGAACCAGTGGTGATAAAAGAAATTCAAGCTACACTGTAGGCTGTGGAATACTGTAATGTGCTGGATATACTCGACAAGCAGATTTAGATACCATAATGTGCCTGATATATTTGATAAGCAGTTTTTAGCTAACCCATCACGATGTTCTGAGCAAGTGTAGTATTGTTTTACTAAATTATTAGTATTATATAAGATTAAGTGTAACTGTGCAGGTGCATAGTAAGATAAGGTTTGGCAGGATGCCACCTTTTTTCTCAGAACAATCTGAACGTGGGAAAATTCTTGTTTTGGCTCACAGCTCACCGCCTTCCTACAATCTCTGTGCAATGCAATACAAGTGATGTCTAAGCTTGAGAGAGAGAGAGAGAGCGATCCAGTGGGGACCTGAATAGAAATGATAATATTGGACATAGAACAATTTTGATTAATCTTATAAAACACTGTATGTGGGAATGATTGCATGAAATACAATGTGAATGATTCAATATATGAAACACAATGCATATGAATGAAATGCAATGTATAGGAACCTTTGGTATGCAAGCTAAAATAAAAATAAATATTTTTTAAAAATTTTTAAAGCACCCCAAAACAAAGCAACTCTTCTCTCCCCCATCCCCTGCCCTCACTAGAAATATAGAAGTCATTCTTACACACATCTATCAAGTAGATTCCAACTCTAGTGACTCTCTATCAGGTTTCCAAGGCTGTAAAATTTTACAGCAAGAGACTTCCTATTTTCTCCCACATAGCTGATAGTTAATCCCAACTGCTGACCTTACACTATTGCCACCAAGGATTCTAATGGAAGTCACCAAAATTTAGCAATTATGAAACCATGATCAGCAAGCATTACAAAGCCTGCCCTGGAGATGGGAGCTAGTCCTTGATATGACTCTAGTTTTGTTCTCTGCAAGGCTATTTTATCCTTTGTGATCCATGACCTCTACTGCTGCTCTCTGAGAGGTTCTTTCTTGTCCAGTACCATGCAGGGTGAACAGTCCCATCAAAAAGGACATTACACAGGCTTTACAGGCTATTTTCCTGCTGCTGTGGATTTTGAGTACTTTAGAATTCTTTTAAACTTTTAAAAGTTATTTTGTGTGTGTGTGTGTGTGTGTGTGTGTCTGCTTTTTCTTAAAAATATGGAACGCTTCACGAATTTGCGTGTCATCCTTGCGCAGGGGCCATGTTAATCTTCTCTGTATCGTTCCAATTTTAGGATATGTGCTGCCGAAGCGAACACTAAAAGTTATTTTTTTTAAAAAAAATCTTAATTAGTAAATCTTTTGGTTATTTATTTACAAACTTAGTAGACTTATAATCAATTTTTTGTTCTGTTGTTAGGTGTTGTCTAGTTGACTACAATTCACAGCAATCCTATGAATAATGGATTTGAACCTTACCCTACCCTATGCCATCCTCATCACCTATGATATACCTGAGCTCTATACAGTCACTGTGTCGATCTATGCTGATGCCTCAGAAAGCCAACATGTACAGGAAAGAGCATTCCTGAAGGAATCTAATTAACATTTTATGTGCAGAAAAATCAGTGACTTCATGAACTCTGGGCCAGGGTGGGAACCTCCAGTACCCTCATTTCATTGACTCAAATCCACTCAATGCAGAAAACCACCCACCTGCTTTGCATAAAGCCCACCCAGTGGAGAAGCATTTAACCCCTCATATCCCATTGTCCTCTCCATCACTTTCCTTTCCCTGGAGAGTGGCCCATTCCTGTCTCTGGAATGTATTTTATCTAATAAACTGCCTTTACTTTTAACTCCATTCTTTCTCTTATCTTTTCTTCTAAGCATGTGTGATGTCCCTGACTTTAGAGGCCATGGAGTTTGTAGGACTCTCATCATAATATCAAAAACTGCCTCTTTTAAGGGTCACTGATTTTGTTATACACTCTCTGATACCTGTGTGGGCTGGCCTTCCTATTGTCCCTTACCTGGCTGAATTCTTAGACCGGGTAAGCAGAACCAAATTCATGGCACTCACTGCATGGTAATATGGTTAGCCTATCAAAGGGTGAGATAGATGGACAGTATATTAGAGTATTGCTTTCTTTGAATAAGCAGGGAAAAAATTGAGAGCTGATCAGAGAAGGCTCACCTCTTTAAAAATGGAAAGCCATGGACCAGATTTTATGTAATCCAAATCTTACCGAAAGCTGAGTGTTCCCAGGCAGTGCAATAGAGACTATAGCTAAGCCCTCAAGATACACCAACTTCAGTACAAATAGTAGCCACCTGGTGCCAGATAGATTATACCAGTCTTTCCATGTTGGAGAGGGCAATGATTTTACTAAAATCATTATAAACACCATGTATGCTTGCCTTGTTGTTATTGTTTTTATGTGCCATCAAGACACCTGCAACTCATAGCGACCCTACGTACAACAGCCCTAAATCCTGCTCTATCCCTTGCCAATCTTTTTGTCTCTAACACACCTATCCCCATTACCCCAGTGACTGAATTAATCCATCTCATCGAGGATCTGCCTCTCCTGCTCTGTCCTTCCACCCTCCCAAGCATAACGTCCTTCTCAAAGGACTGATCCCACCTTACAATATGTCCAAAGTATGTCATATGAAGCTTTAGAATCCTTGCCTCCAAGGAGCAGCCTACCTTCACCCTCTCCAGGAAGAACTCGTTTGTTCTCCTGGAAGTCCGTGGTATATTCAATACTCTTCTCCAGAACCACAGCTCAAAGGCATCAATTCTCCTTCTAGTCTCCCAAATCATTATCCTTCTATCATCCCTAGTCATTGTCCGGCTCTCTGATGCATAGCAAGTTCTTTAATTGCTCACAGAGCTTCAACCACCACCATCATCCAAAGCTTATAGAACATCATATCTGATTGACATCATATTTATTTGTTGTTGAGAACACACACAGAAAATAATAGCAGCTTTTGAAAAGCTTTATGTGCACAATTTCACGATCATGTGTCCATTAAGGTGAAACTGCAGAACATCTTGTACAGTGATGGCACAACTATTCCAGTTGTAGTAAAAGACCAAATAAATAACAATGGGGGGGGGAACCCAAAGTCATTGCTATCTTACTAACTCCAATCTGTAGAGCCCCAATAGGACAGAGTAGAACTGCTCCATAAAGTTTCCAAGGCTGTAGGTCTTTATGGAAGAAGACTGCCACATCTTTCTCTGTCAGAGCAACTGGTGGTTCAACCTGCTGACATTTCAGTTAGAAGCTAAGCCCTTAATTACTGCGCCACCAGGGCTTCTCCCAGTTGTAATAGGCCCTTCAATGACCAACTTTACTGATTGGTGCAAGAGGTAGATTATGTTGGACAGATCATATGATGCTGTCTTCTCTTGCTCTGTGTTTGTTGTTGCTGCAACTAGTCAATGTAGAATTGCTTTCTACAGTGTTCTACAGCCGAGCTGATCTACAGACAAATGGATTCTATGGCTTCTCTTGCTACTTTCAGACATGGATGAAACACCAAACAATAAGATGAAAATTCCCTTTTGAATACCCAAGGCTGTGTCACATAGCCAGGAGCATGGGCTAACTTTCTGTGAGGCCGTCACTGAGAAACAAGAAATAAATGGGATACTTTAAGGACAGTCCATTTCCTTGCTTCCTCTATTACTGGTTTGCTTGAAGAATTGTTTCTCCAAAAAGCCTGTCCACAGACTTACTGTATGGTCAGTGGATACACTTGACAAGCAACTTGCTACATCTCCTTGAAGCCAGAGTAGAAACATACCACTTTGCCTTTCTTCACAGCATTCCCTGACTCCCTTCTATTTATTCCCCCCACTCTTGCTGTGTGAGTTAGCACCTCCAGAAAAAAGCATTAGCATTTAATCCTACTTTAGGCTCTGGTTTTAGGACAGTGACTCTCAAATTTGAAATTGTCAAGGGGTCTTATTAGCATTCAGATTCTAATTCAGCAGGTCAGGCATAGGGTCTGAAGCCCTACATTTTCTTTTTAATATTAATTTTAATGAAAATGTACAGAAACTTTGAATTTCCATTCATCCATTGTTAAATTTTCCTCCCTACCCATCTCTCTCCCCCCCCAGTACACTCCTCTCTTTGAAAAGTAAAAAAAATGATCCCCCATTATTTTACAATCCCTCCCCCTAGGTCCACTCCACTACACAGCCTTGGTTCTGGACTCCTGTCATGACAATAATACCTAATCACATATCCCTTTTAAACAGTTTTCTCCCTCATCTGTTTCAATGCAGT
>NW_006399840.1:2157307-2157964 GCF_000299155.1 Elephantulus edwardii | reverse complement strand
GCCCTTCCCAATTTTGAACCATGCAGTGTTCCCTTGCTCTGTTCTGACGACTGCCTCCTGGTCCAAGTATAAATTTCGCTTTAGAACGATCAAGTGTTCTGGGATTCCCATCCTTCTCAGAGTCAGCCATAGTTTGTTATGATCTACACAGTCAACAGTCTTTTAAACAAATGGTGTTGGCAAAATTGGAAAAGTACCTGCAAAAGACTCAAGCAAGATCCGCACATCACTCCATATACAAAAACTAACTCAAGGTGGATCATGGACCTAGGACGAAAACCAAGGACTATAAACGTCATTAAATAAAAGCTTGGAAAAATTCTAGAAGTCCTAATCCACAACATAAACAGTCTTCAAAGCATACTGAAAATCTACAACCAAGATAGATGAACGGGACCTTCTAAGATTCAAATCCCTATGCACAGCCAAAAACTTTTATAACAGGGTAAAAAGAGGAGCCACAGACTGGGAAAAAGTATTTGGTAATGACATGTCAGTAAGGGACTTGTATCTAGAATTTATAAAATACTTGAGCACCATAACAATATACAGGTAAGCAATGCAATTGAAAAATGGGCACAGGATATGAACAGACACTTCACCAAAGAAGACATTCAGATGGCCAACAAGCACATGAAGAAATGTTCAAAATCCCTA
>NW_006399840.1:2148851-2157207 GCF_000299155.1 Elephantulus edwardii | reverse complement strand
TTAATAATAATTAAAAATTTTTTTAAAAGATGCTAAACTTATGAAGAGATTTTGATGAGGAGTTGGATATTTGCATGGTCCTAAAATGTATTCCTTCAGATTGTCTATTACTTACTTAGGGGGAAACAATAGTAACTATTCAGTAAAGGCACTGGACAACACTTTGGCCATGTGATCAGTATTAATGTCACCAGTGATAGATATGATGTGTCTCCAGATGCCATGTCCTAAAGATGATACGTTATCTGTTATTGTTGTTATTTTTAGGTTTCGTCAAGTATCGCTCATAGCTACCCTATGAACAGCTGACTTTCTCATTATCTCTAATACACTAGAGTCCATTGCTGATGTCACTATGTCAGTCCATCTGTTTGGGGGACCTTCCTCTCCCTTACTGACCTTCTATCTTTCCGAGCATAAATGTCCTTTTCTGAGAAATAGCTTCTCTTAACTACTTGTCCAAAGCATGAAAGACGAACCTTCATCATCTTTGCCTCCAAGAAGGACTCTGGCTGCACTTTTCCCAAGACATATTCATGTGTTCTCCTCGCAGTCCATGGGATGTTCAGTACTCTTCTCCAGCACCACAACTTCTTCTTCTATCATCCTTATCCATTGTCCAGCTCTCTGATGTGTAGCAGGTGATTGAGAAGACCATGGCCTGAGTCAGACACACCATAGTCTTCAAACTGACTGTATTTGAAGTCAGTTTTATACCGTTATATCTAAGAAAGTGTTGTGTCTAAGAAAGTATAACCCAAATCTAACAATGAATAAACATCAGACAAAAATATTGTATTGAAACAACAAACAAAACTTCTATATGAAAAAAAACATAATAGAAGACAAAGGAAAGTGATAAGAATGTTCCACATTAAAGAAGACTCAAGAGACATGGCAGCTAAATATGTTATCTGACCCTAGGCTATACAAACATTATTGAATTAGTTAGTAAGGTTGGACTAGAGATGTTAGATTAGATGCAGATACTATGTCCAAGTTTCACTGAGGTTACCAACCACTCCTTAGTAAGATACGATAATATGCTTTTTTTTTGTTTCTTTGTTTTAATTTTTCTACCAGTTTACTTACAAAATTCAAATACAAATTTGAACAAATTCTTTCAATTTCCCTCAACCCCACACCCAACAAATCGTGCAACCCAATGATTAATCTCCCTTTCCCCCTGCACATCCACATCCCTCTGCTTCAAGCCTCTCCCACCCCTCCTGGACCCTTATACTCATTCTACAGTAACAGATTTATACAATATTTATCCTTGTGGGAATATGCTTGATATTAGGAAAAACTGTAGGATATAGGGGAAAGGGCAACCCAACTGTCAAGTAGATCAGAAAAAAAACCAATTGTATGTGTGTACATACAAACAAACAAATAAAAAATAAGGTAAAATGTTAATAGCAAATGAATCTGGATAAAGATTGTATATATGTTTTTTGTACTATTGTCTTTTTCTATGAGGTTGAAGTTAGTGCCAATTAAGTTTTGTGTGTGGGTTTATTTTGTTTTGTTTTTTTAATGAAGCTGATTAACAAACAAGTCTGTCTCGGGGGAAATGCAATCAGGGTGTTCCTTGGAGGCCAAAATTATGAAGCTTCTTCTCACATACTTTGGGCATGTTGTCAGGAGAGGCCAGTCTTTGGAAAGAGATACTATGTTGTGGAAGGTGGAGGGTTAGAGAAAGAGAGGAAGACCCTCACCAAGGTGGATTGGCAAAGTGACTGTAGCAATGAGCCTGAGGAGATCAGAGGTCGTGAGGATGGTGCAAGACAGGCTAAGGTTTGGATCTGTTGTTTATAAGTCACTCTACTTAAAGTATTTCCATCCCCAGGTACATACCCAAAAGAATGAAAACAGAGACTTAAACAGAGAGTTGTATGCCTATTCATAGGAGCACTCGACTATTCACAATAGCTAAAAGACACAAAGAATCCAAATGTCTGTTGACATGAACAAATAAGCAAAATAGAGTATATGCATGCAGTGGAATATTATTCAGTCACAGAAGATAGTAACAGAGCAAAGCATCTCTTACTGCTGCCAAGTTGAACCAATTTAAAGATTACCTTCCTGTTGGTTTCTGAGACCACAAATTGCTTGGGAGTATATGGAAGATAATGGCCCATCTCCCTCAAGGAGACATTGATGGATTTGAACAGCCTTTGGATTATCAGCACAACTTCCCATGAACAACAGCAAAGGCCCTTGATAAAAGCATAGAGAGATTTTAATGACCTTATGCTAAGTAAAAGAACACATACACACAGAGAGACAGAGAGAGATAACTATCCTTTTTGTATGACATATTCAGGACAGGTAAATCCACAGCATATTGGGGGTTTCCAGGCCCTGGGTGAGACAACAGAAGGCAGGAGTGAGAATTGACAGAAACAATATGTGTGAGCTGACCTTTTGGAGTGTTGAAAATATTCTGGAACTAGACGTTGGACATTGCTAATGTAATAAATTCTAGTAAATTATTCTCTTTAAAAATGGTTCATTTTGTGCTATGTTAATTTTACCTCAGCATAAAACAGATTGTCATAGATAAAATTCTGACTAGGTGATCGCCAGAAATATGAGAGAAGAAAAAAAAAGACTAACTGAGGAGAAAACATGACAAGCAATCCCTGCCAGAGAGAGGTATTTTCATTTTATAAAAAAAGGAACTGAGGTTGAGTTAAATAGATGTCCCAAATGAGATTTAAATCAGTTCTCTTTTCAATTTCTTTCATGTTTGTTTTGTTTTTCAATAACAAGAATAAGTTGGACTTAGTAATCATAAGAAATTCCCAGACATCCGTATCATCAAAGAGTTTACTGCCTCACTGTTTCAAACTTTACCTCTTAGGAAAGTGCCTTGAATTTCAGATTAGTTTCTTTTCCTGAACTGTCCCTTATAGAGGGACACCAGAAAAGAGATCCTGGAGGGGAATGAGAAGCTCAGTGAGTGAGACCAGAGGAGCCTAAGAGGGAAAGGATTCAACTGGCAGGAGCTCATGCTCCACTTAAATGACCCTTCCTAGCAGTGTTAGGGCTCTAGGGTCCTTTGAGGACATTTGGCAAAAATGTTAAGAAATTTAAAACTTCCTTGGACTACAATTACTTTTTGCCCAGAGAAGAAGATGATCTGTTGTCAAATTACTGCCTTCTCTTAAAATGATCACCTTCAGGGAGAAACCTGCTGTCTCCTTCTCCAAGGTGTAGGCCACAGCTAGGTGCCTGCCCCTTCCTAGGAAAGCAGCTATCTTTCTGACTTCTGTGAGGTTTTCCTATGCAAATTCCCATAGAGGAAGGAACAGTTACTCAGAAGCCTTGGAGTTGTATGGAAAAGTTCCCCTCTTGCCTTTCTGACACTGTACAAAGACAAGAATAAAGCAAGGTTAACAAGATGGTGTCTAAGGAAAACGGACTGAGGCTAATCTAGTCTGATGCTAAAAATCACAGTTGCTACAGAGACTTATGATTGGATTGTACAAAAGGATCTTGGGGAGTTTACAAAGGTCCAGAAACCTGCAGGACATGAAAGGAATTACTTCTGGTGGCGTGCTGAGTAGAAGTTGCACTACCATCCTAAAGGCAAGTGGTTCAAAGCTATCAGTTGCTTTGAGAGAGAAAGATGGACAGTCTCCTCCCATGTGATTTGTTGTTTTATACCATCGAGTTGGAACTGGCCCATAGCTGACCCTCCGGTGGGTTTTCAGGGGCAGTTAATCGTACAGGAGGACATTGCCCATCCTTCTTCCGCAATGCAGTTGGTGGCCTTGAACCTCCTGCCATCGGAATTGCAGTGCAACTTCTTGCCTCTAGGCCACCAGAGATCCCTATGTAATTTACAGTCTCTGTAAATCAGCTATGAGTCGTCCTGACTCTATAGTAATGAGAGAGCTTTTTTGAGAATTTTATTTCAGGGAGCTTTGGTGACCTAATGGGCAAGGAATTATGCTACCACCCAAAAGGCAGGCAGTTCTAATCCACCAGTTCCTCTGAAGGAGGTAGATAAACAATGTACTCCTGTGTGTGATCTATAGCTTCTGAAAACCTGCTGGAAGCTCAGCTAGGAGTTGGATCCCACTGGATGGCAATGTTGTAGCCTTGGAGTCGAGAAGTATTCATTAGCGACCACATTAACAAGAGATCTGAATCTTGTTATCCTGTGCCATTCTCATCCTCTCTGACACACTTAAGCCCATTACTGGAGTCATCATGTCAATTCACCTCATTGGGGGTCCTTCTCTCTTTTATGACCCTCTGCCTTTCCAAACATGATGTCCCTTTCCAAGAAATGGCTTCTTCTAGCAACATGTCCAAAGTATGAGAGATAAAGCTTTGCCATCCTCACTTTCAAGAGGTACTTTCATTGCACCTTTTCCAAGACATATCTGTTTGTTCTTTTGGGATATTCAATACTTTTCTCCAACACCACAGTTCAAAGGCATCAATTCTTCTATCATCCTTATTCATTGTTCAGGTTTCAGATGCATATAAAGTGATTGAAAAGCCCATGGTCAGAACCAGACACACCTTAGTCCTCAGACTAACATCATTACTCTTCAGTATTTCGGAAAGGCCCTTGACAGCAGACTTACTGAAAGCAATACATCTGATGCCCTGACTTGTGATACCAAGGGTATTGATTGTGGATCCAAGAAAGATGAAATCATGAACAGTATGAATCCTTTTCCCATCTATCATGATGTTGCCTAGAGGTAAGAACCTTTGTTATCTTGATGTTTGAGCTGTAATCCAATTGAAGGCTGTAGTTTTGATCCTCTGTAGAAAGTGTTTTAGGTCCTCCTGAGTTTGAGCGAGCAAGGTTATGTCATCTGCATAATGCGGGTTTTTGGTGATCCTTCCTCCAATCCGTAGGCACTTTCCTCTTCACAGGATCCATCTACATTAATTATTTGCTCAGCATACAGATTGAATAGGTATGGAGAAAGGATACATTCCTGATACACACTCTCTGATTTTAACCTATGTGGTATTCCTTTGTTCCATTTACACAACAGCTTCTAGAGGTTGGCACAGATTTCTCATGATTACGATCCATTGTTCTGAGATTCCCATTCTCCTCAATTTTAGTCAGTTTGTTGCTATGCATGCAGTCCAATGCCTTTGTATCATCAAGAAAACACAAATAGACATTTTTCTAGTATTCTCTGCTTTCAGCCAGTATCCATATGTGTGTGATCAGCAATGGTATTCCTGTGCCAAAGCCTCTTCTAAACCTGGTTTGACTCTGGCAGTTCCCTGTCAAGCCATTGTATTCAAGCCATTTTTTTTAATTATCTTCAGCAATATTTTGCTTGCATATGGATCTCTGGTGGTACAATGATTAAACTTGACTGCTAACTCAAAACTTGATGGCTTCAGGCAAGTAGCTGCTCAGTGGGAGAAAGGTGTAGTGGTCTGCTGCCATAAAGATCGTCGTCTGGAAAATGCTGTGGAGTAGTTTTCCTCTATCCTGTAGGGCCATTCTGTCCTGGAAGTCACACAGGATCTCTATCAAAATTGACTTTATGACGGATACTTAATGGCAATAAACTTGGCTCTGCTTCTAACATTCTGGGTTAGACAGATAGCAAGCCCTATGTATTCAATGAACACCACAGAGTATATTATAAATATTCATGAAATTGGTGTTATTTATCATTGAGTTAGTCTCAACCCATGGTGATCTCATGCACAATGGGACCAGACATCAATAGAGTTTTATTGGCCAATTTTCAGAAGTAGATTGTTGTTGTTGTTGTTGTTGTTATGTGCCATAGCATTGAAAATGTGCCAACACAACTTCATTGTGACACTTCCCTAGGTAGAGAGAAAGATGGCAGCTGTTCCAAGAACAGGGCAGGTGCTCATGACAAAGCTATCTTTTGAAAGAGATCTAAACAGTAAATTCATATCCAATCCATATTATAATCATGTGTTATTGTTAACATTTAGTTAGAACTATGTACCATCTGCATATTTGGAAAGGTGGAGGGTCAGTGAAAGAGAGACAGACCCTCAACTAGGTGGTTTGACACAGTGACTGCAGCAATGGGCTACAGTGTGTTAGGAAGTGTGAGGATGGCCTAGGGTTCAGATCTGTCATTCACAGGGTCACTATGGATTTTCAATTGACAGGATTTAACAGCATGTACCATCTGACATCAGCAGTAATATCCCTTATACCACAGCCTCTTTTGAATCCAGCTTGAATTACTGGCAGTTCTCTGTCAGAAATTTATCCTGTTACAGTCATTTAAAAAATAATCTTCAGCAAGATTTTACCTGCAGATGATATTAATGATATTGATTGATAATTGCCACACTTTGTTGGATATATCATTTTGGAGTAGGAACAAATATGGATTACATCTTAATCTCAAAAAAACAAAAATCCTTGCCACTGGACTGATAGGCAGTATCATGGTAGATGGAGAAAAGACTGAAACTGTCAATTACTTAATCTTACTTGGATCCACAATTAATACACTTGGTACCAGCAGTCAGGAGATAAGGATACCTACTGTACTGGGAAAGCCTGTAGTGAGAACCTTTCCAAATTATTGAGGAGCAATGATGTTAGCTTAAGGACTAAGGTGCACCCAATTCAGGCCATGTTTGAGGACTAAGGTGCACCAAATTTCAGTTACTTGCCATCCAGCTCTGAGTTGGACAGTGAATAAGGATAACAGAAGAAATGATGCATTTTGAACTGTGGTATTGGAAAAGAGTACTGCATATCCCATGGACTGCCAAAAGAACAAACAAAGAAAAGAGTGCTCCTTGGAGGCAAAGATTATAAAGCTTCATCTCTCATATTTTAGGCATGTTGCTAGGAGAGGCTATTCTTTGGAGATAGAAATCATGCTTAGAAAGGGAAGACCCTCAACCAGGTGGATTGACACAGTGGCTGCAGCAATAGGCTTGAGTGTGTCAGAGACTGTGAGGATATCACAGAATAAGACAGAGTTCAGAACTGTTGTTCACAGTGGTGCTATGAGTCATACTCGACCAGATGGCATCTAACAGCAACAACAACAGTGGGTTTTCAGAGGCAGTAAATTGCGTGAGACTGACCATCTTTCTCCAGCTAAGCAGCTGGTGGATTGAAACTTTTGAATTGGCAGCACAATTCTTTACCCACTAGCCCACCAGAAGTCCCAAGCTACCTTCTTAGGTAACTCAGTATTTGGTGTATGAACAATGTACATGATGCTATGGTACCAGGATAAGTTCTTTGACTTCGACATGCTTGAAAATATGCATGATTGCTAATATTTTTTTAAATAACACAAGATTATTACTTTATTTTATATGTAGAAAGGGCTGATTTTATAAAAATTTTATTTTATTAATTTTAATAAACGTTTGCAGAGATTTTGGATTTTTTTTTATATTTTTGTATTTCCATTCATTCATTGCTGCATTTTTCTTCCTGCCTATCCCTCACTCCCAGTTCTCTCTTCTCTTTGAAAAGTAAACGAAAAATTCTTTCATTGGTATACAATTCCCCCCACCCCTGCCCCGAGTACAGTCCACTATGCAGCCTTCATTCTGGACTCTTGTCATGACCATAATACCCAATCATATATCTCTTTTAAACTGTTCTCTCCCTCATCTGTTTCAATACAGTCTACATAATTTATCCAATTTTTCTCACTCTCACTGCAACCCTGATGTCAGTCCTCTTCTACAACAGTGGCACTATGCAGTATTTGTCCCTTTGTAACTGAGATATTTCACTCAGGATAATTTCCTCCGAGGTCACCCATTTTTTGATAATATTGAATGAGTTCCTTGTTTTTCAATGCAGTGTAGTATTCTATTGTGTAAATATACAACAGCTTCTCTATCCATTCATATGTTGATGGGCACTTAGGTTATTTCCAAATCCTTGCTATTGTAAACAAAGCCACGATAAACATGGATGAGCATATATCTGCCTGGGTGACAGTTATGGTTTTTTTTAGGGTATATTCCCAATAGAAGAATTGCTGGGTCAAATGGTATTTCTATTTGCATCTTTTTCAAATCTTACTACATTGCCGTGGTGTTTAAGACAGCATGGTACTGGTACAATGACAGACAGGTAGGATCAATGGTATAGAATTGAGAACCCAGAAATCAGCCCATCTATCTATAGTCAACTGATTTTTGACAAGGAGATGAAATCAGTTAAGTGTGGAAATGTCGTTATGTTATGTTGTTATGTGCCGTCGAGTCGCCTGCGACTCATAGCGAACCTATGTACAACAGCCCTAAACTCCGCTCTGTCCTGTGCCAATCGCACTGTCTCTGACACTCCCATCCCAATTATCCCAGTCACTGAATCAATCCACCT
>NW_006399840.1:2128047-2146036 GCF_000299155.1 Elephantulus edwardii | reverse complement strand
GCATTAGAACTATCAAGTGTTCTGGGATTCCCATTCTTCTCAGAGTCAGCCACATTTTGTTATGATCCACACAGTCAAACGCCTTTGCATAGTCAATGAAAAACAGATAGACGTTCCTCTGGTATTCCCTGCTTTCAGGTAAGATCCATCTAACATTAGCTACAATATCCCTAGTACCACGACCCCTTCTAAACCCAGCCTGCATTTCTAGCAGCTCTCTGCTGATGTGTTGTTCCAGTGGTTTTTGGATAATCTTCAGTAGAATCTTGCTTTCTTTCATGTGAAATTAATGACATTTTTCTGTAGTTTCCACACTCTGTTGGGTCACCCTTCTTTGGGATGGGAACAAATATAGATCTCTTCCAGTCAGTTGGCCAGGTGGTTGTTCTCCAGATTTCTTGGCACAACTTGGTGAGCACGTCCAGGGCAGCATCTGTTAGCTGAAATATGTCAGTTGGTATACCATCTATTCCTGGGGCCTTATTTTCTGCTATTTCCTTCAAAGCAGCTTGAACTTCTTCCTTCATCACCATATGCTCTTGCTCATATGTTGTTTCATTAAATTCTTCTATGTCTGCCAATTCTTTTCGATACAGTGACTCAGTATATTCTTTCCATCTTCTTTTAATACTCCCTGGGTCATTTAATACTCTGCCTAAAGCATCCTTGATTATAGCAACTCGAGGTTGGAATTTTTTCTTCAGTTCCTTGAGCTTAAGTAATGCTGAGCGAGTTCGGCCCTTTTGGTTTTCTGACTCCAACTCCTTGCACGTTTCATTGTAATATTTTACTTTGTCCACTGGTAGGGAGGTGTAATTAGCAGAAATGCTTGTGTTAAAAGCTCTGAAGTTTCTACTCAGTGCTTAGTAGCTCTGTATAAAAATTTCAGAGAGTAAATTTATAGTTGAGGCTAATGAAGGTTAAAAACTCTCCAGACAGCCCAAAATATTCTCAGTGAAGTGTCCCAGGTGGGGTGTTATTTACTGTGCTCTGATTAAAGAATGCCTTATCTACTCTGGGTCATCTTTCATCAAAGCCTTAATCAATGTTTCTTTTGGCTGCTAGTTTCTTAAATAAAGGAGAGCAGATTGTTTGGGTTCCAAGGCCAAAGACTCAGGTGCTGGTTTGCCAGCTCTGGAGCAGTCTTCTGTGACAGACCTAGAAATGAGAGAAGAGGAGGCAAAATGCACATTTCCCCAGATCTTGTTGGGGAGCAGCTTGTTGGGACAGTGTGGCCTGCAGAAGACTCAGACCTGGAGAAGAATGAGTGGGTTAATGGTCAACTAAGGTGCAGGAAGATGAGACACAAACTGGCAAGATTATCAGGAGTGAGTCTGCTCAAGACTTCCCCAGGAAGCTAATGTAACATGAAGACAGCTCAGAGCAGAAGGAGAACTTGCTAATACTGCAGTCTGGGCTGGGTGAAATGAAATCCATACTGAGAAAATCGAGAAAAGGCCGTTCAGGGGTGACCACAGAAAGAATGTTCTGCCATAAGACTAACTTCTGGGTGGTCCTAGGCACACCATGTACCTTTATCCAGGCACAGTCTGTAACATGAAAGAGTTGGGCTGGATACCTAACTTTTAATTTGGGTTTCTCATTAGAATCTTTGGGGTGTTTTCAAAATCCTAGTGACCAGGCAACACCCCAAAGTCTTTAGTGGGGGAATCTGGACATCAATAGTCTGCAAAGTGTAGCATCTTGTACAGCCAGGTGTAAGAACTGCAGGACTAGGTGAGGTCCTTCAAGGTCTCAATCAGCTTTGATACTCATGAAGTCTTTAATGAAAACAGAGCATTTAAAAGGCATTCCTGAGTAGAAACAGTACATTGACCAGAGTCTGGCTATCCTGAAGATTCAGTGAGTTGAGATCCAAATGGGCATGCTCTTACTGTCAAGTTCCAGCCATCCCTATTTCTCCCTGTTCGTTCGTGCCACAAATATTTACTGTGTACCTATCTGCCTGGTGCTATTCCACATGCTGAGGATATGGAAGTGAACAAAATTGACTTTCTCCTGGGTTTAACTGTTGGGACTGGACTGCAACTACATGGTTAAGAAGAAGATATACCAAAGGGTGCAGAGGGAATCTGGGCATCTGCTGAGTCAGAATTCTTCAGTCTTTTTAATATAATTTCTTCAATCCAAAGATTGAAATACATCTGTTCTTGTCTCATGAATCTTGTCTTCCTTCTTTCCTTCTTCTCCTTTTAATTCTGAAATCACAAATACCTGCACTTAGCAAACAAGCTTGGGTCAGAAAAACATTGGTGTTCATCTCTCATACTGAACATACTCTCATGTATTAAAACTCCAACTCTCATACCTTGATCCTAAATCTCTACTCCTAAGTCTATACTAACTCAAGCATGAACTTCTCATAGCCAAGGACTGGTTCTTCAATCTTGGGGGAGCAGCTATTGTAAATCAGAGTGGTGTTGTTGTTGTTGTTACGTGCCATCGAGTCATCTGTGACTCATAGCAACCCTATGTACAACAGCTCTGAAGCACTGTCCTGAGCCCGTCTCAGTGACTCCAACACATCTACTCCCATTGCCCTAGTTACTACATCAATCCATCTCAATTGGAATAACATCTTGTTCCTGCCTCTTACAAGTGGCTGTCATTATATTATTTGGGGCATGATACCCAACAGAAGTCCAACCACCTGCATCTATGAAGTGGGGATTATAATATGCTTTTCCTATTAGATTGTTGTAAATTAATTTAACAAAGGCAACATGGTACCTGACACATGATTCACACTCAGTTTGCAGTGCCTACTATTATCTTAGAGCAGGAGACATTAAATGTGCTGGTCCTAAGTTAACAAAGAGATCAGGACAGTTGTACATTTTGGTGACTTCTGCTATTTCTTTCTTACTTTTTGAGTTGATACCCGACATAAGGCAATGTTAGTGATGGTTTGTGTCTTGCAGTGATGCTAGAAAGTAGGTTACTAGTATTCAAAGAAGTCACAGGACCACTCATGTTGGACAGGTTTCAATAGAGCATCCAGACTAGGACAAACTAGGAAGAAGAACCTTGCCAGTTGCTTCTAAGACAAATTGACCAGTGAATTAATAAGAATAGTAATGGGACATTGTCTAACATAGCGCCAAAAGATTAGCTTGTCAGGTTGGCGGGCGCTAAAAATACTAAAAATAAGTTACCTCCTCACACTAGAGTTAACCTTAATGATGGGTGAAAAAAAGCTTTCAGGACCTGCATTTGCTGATGTAGCATGACTTAAAATGAGGAGATGAGTTGCTACCCATTAACATCCAGAATATGGAATGTATAAAATATGAATCTAGTAAATTTAGAAGTTGTCAAACAGAAAACAAAATGCATAAAGGTAAATGTCCTAAGTATGGTGGAGTGAAGTGGATTGATAGCATTGTTTTGAGCAATCATATGGTGTACTGTTGCTGCAAATGACAAAGAAAAGTGACATTTCATTTCTCAAAAAGAACATTTCCTGCACTGCAATCCCATAGGTATGCGGTTTGAATCCAGCAGGTGCTCTGCTGGAGGAGGGGCAATCTCCTACTGTACCAGTCAGATCCCATTTGATGGTACACACACAAAAAATAATGAAAGTTTTTTAAAAACAACATTTCAAGATCAATTTGAAATGCAACACTGTCAGTGATAGAATAACATCTGTACATCAACAAGAAATATCAGTTTAAACAAATATTATAAAAATTAATACATTAACCACTAATGCCAAATATGAAGAAGTAGAATATTGTTATTAATTTATCTAGTCTGACATTAACTGCATATTACTCACATACTCTGGACATATTGCTAGGAGAAGCTGTTCCCTGGAGAAGGATATAGTGCTTGGGAAGGTGGAGGGACAGTAAAGGAAAGGATGGACTGACACAGTAACTGAAGCAATGGGGTCAAGTGTGTCAAAAATTGTGAGGATGGCACAGGGTAGGACGAGGTTCAGAACTGTTGCCCATGGGATTGCTATGAGTCATACTCAACAGCACCTAACAACAACAGTCTGAAATTCATCAAACATGTAATCAAGATGCATTGATTAGGCATCTTGGTATGGCATTGGTGGTAGAAACATCAGAAATCACACGACAGAATTTTTCAAGATCAACTACTTATATACCTTTCGCAACAATATAAATTATGGCTGTACATGTGGACCTCGAGGAATGGAATACACAGATGCAGAATCAGTACAGCTGGAATAGGGGCAGTGGCATCTGACTTCCACTAACTCCGCAAGGGGAACAGCCCCCATCAATTTCAGCAATAGCACAAAACATTTTTCCCCTCCCTTTTTTTCCCGTTTTATAGTGGCTTACTTATAAAGTTCATATACATTGTTTTTCACACCGGAACTTTCCCTTTTCTTTACTCACCCCTCCATCCACCTAGCAAATTACGTGACCCTATGATTAAGGTCCTGCCTCACCCGCAGGATCCTCGTACTCCTTCTACAGTAATGGTCTTATACAGTGTTTATCTTTATGAGACTGAGTTAGTTCACTCAGCATAATACTCTCCAGTCCCTCCTAAGTCAGGTAATAATTTACAAAATCATTGCTCCTGTGTGCTGTATAGTATTCCATTGTGTGAATGTACCATAATTTCTCAATTCATTCCATTGTGGTTGGGCATTTGGGCTGTTTCCATGTTCTTGCTATGGTGAATAATGCTGCTATGAATATTGATGTATAAGTCTCTATTTGAATAGCATAGAACTTATTTCATGAGGTCAGCCATCGCCTCATGCTCTCCACATATAATTTCAATTTTAACACCAACCATCTCTTCTAGGGCTCTTGCTGCTCTACTCCTGGGCCTGCTAATCTTTGGCATGGCCATACAAAACTCACAGGCAAAACACAATTCATTCTCCAGGCACCACAGCTTCTTAGGTGTGCTTTAAGGCTCTCTAACCTTCAGCCTTGAGGCTCTAGGCATAGTTACATGGCTCTTTGAATTCTGCCAATTATGATATAGTTCCCTAGTCCTCCAGTAAGTTTGCACAAAGGCCTTCAACTCTAGCTTCACGGTGGCAGTCCCTGAACAACTCTGTCGGGTCTCTGTTCCATTCTGTCTTGCCCAGGAATCTCTGGCCCAAATGGAAATACAGTGCACTCTTCACTTCTGTTTTCTTGCTGGTAGCAAGGTTCCCATACTCTGCCACTAAATTTACTCACTTTAAGCCTGGTGGGATATCAAGATTGACTGATTTCCTCATTAGTAATCCACACATCTTGCTTGTATGTTCCTACCTCAGAGGTGCTATTCAACTCATTCACATTCAGCATAGACTCAGCTATCCACATGGAAGGAGTAAAAGTCAATGACTAGGAAAGTTACTTTGAACAAGCAATCTATTGCATTACAACAGGAATAAAATCAGTTACATCTGTGGAAAGAAAAGAAGGAGAAGCTCAACACCATCAGTTAGAAAAAGCACAGAAGCCAACTGTGAACTGGATCATTATTACTCACGTACGTGAAGGCATATGACTGGACCAAGAAGCAACATCATGATAAATGGAGAAAAGATTGAAGTTGTCAAGAATATAATTTTACATGGACCCACGATCAACACCCATAAAAGCAGGAGTGGAGGGTGAAAATCAAATAACCTATTGCTTTGGGAAAGTTTGTTGCAAAAGACCTTTTCAAAGTGTCAAAAATCCTAGGTGTCACACTGAGGGCTAAGTCTTGCCCGACCTCATGAAAATACTATGGTATTTTCAGTCACCTCTTGACATACAAAAGCTAAGACAAGAAATAAAGAAGATTGAATAAGAACCAATGCTGAATTACAGTGTTGGTGAAGAATATTGGATATACCACGAACTTCCAGAAGAATAAACACAGCTTGGAAGAAGTGTAGCTAGAATACTCTTTAGCACTGAGATTGGCAAGACTGCTTTGAAAATGTTAACAGTAAGGACCAGTCCCTGCAGAAGGACATCATGCTCGGTAAAGGAGAGTGTCAAGGAGAAGAGGAAAGGGGACTCTCTTCAATGACACGGACCGACACAGTGGCAGTACCAGTGCACTCCAACATAGTAATGATTGTGAGAATGGTGTAGGACTAAGAAGTTTTTTATTTTATTGTACATGGGGTCAGTATGAATTGGAAATGACTTGATGTCACCCAACAATAACAGCATTAGATGTGACTATAAGTTGACTCTGAACTTTTGGTGGTTTATTCTTTTTCCCATATAAAGCCTAATGATACTCTGCCCCATGCAGTCACTCAGGGTTGCAGACACTCTAGAATCTTCAAAAGTATGGCTCCCAAGGTGACTGAGGGCCATGACATCCAAGAGACACAAAAGATGAGTAGGAGAGGCTTCTACGATCTAGGCCAGCAATAGCGTCACTTTCACTCCATTCCATTGACCAGAACTCAGTCACATGGAATAGGAAGTCTGAAAACTGTGTCCAGGAGCAAGTGAAGTACTGGGGTTCTTCCTAGAAGGTTAGGCTCCTTTTACCTCATTTCAGGCACCCACCACCCATAGCAACTATGCAGTCTGATACAGGCACTGGGACCATTGCCCACTCAGGAGTCTCACTCCTCATCTATCCTTTCTCTTTGACCTTCTCTAGTTACATTTCCCTCTTCCTGTCCTTTCTTCACTTCAATATTCTATTGAACTCCTGTTGTTGGAGAAAGGTTGATTTTTTGATCACTGGGCTTTGGCGGGGAAGTGCTTTAGGGATTCAGTGACAGAAATGGGGTGGAGGGGTCAGGGGACTTGCTACAGTGGAGGCTTTCAGAGAGGAGAGCTGCACCAGTTTCACCTGCTTCCTTGAGGCCAGGAGATCAGAGACCCAGGCAGCCTGGTTCCCAGAAGCCTGGGAAGGGTTATTAGCTCTTGACCAGCAGAATGCATTTAGAATGTGTGAGAAATGGAGATTATCATCCCCACTCTAGACCTCCAGAAACAGAAACTCTGGAGGTGAGAGTGGGTGCTTCAACAAGCCTTTCAGGGGATTCTGAAGCACATATTTTCTCAAGACTTCCTTCTGGAGAAAGGTACTGGTGGGAAAGTGCTTCTTACTTGTCTCCTACTCCACACCATCCCTGGGTGCCTATGAAGGGAAGAATCATCTAGTCTCCAACTTCTGGAGAAAACTGGAGACTGAGGAGGCTGCTAATAGGTGAAGAATAAGGAACATGTCTAGGGAAGTCAATAGAAATCCAAAGGACGCAGTGAGATCTCACCACCTCTGTCTCTTGGAAAGTTTTCTAAACTTGAATTAGAGGCCAACTCAGAGCTAAACACAAAATATGTTTCCAGAGGGCAAACGCAACTGCATTTACATGTTGTGGGGACCAGACATAGTCATCTCTAAGGGATCTTTATGACTGGAGTTGAACTACAAAATGACACCACCATCAAGACCAGGGAGAACATGAAATTCCAGCTGGCATCCTTCCATCTTGGCCTAAAGGCCAAGTGACGATTTGTCTTTGTTTTTCCTGACCTCTGTTGGAGTCCCTAGGTACTGCAAATGGATGTCTTGGAAGGCCTAATCTACTTTTGTGGGGGAAAGAAACTGCTGGAAATTCTATGGAGTTAATCACAAGATTAAATACTTGGAAGCAAATCTAACTAGAGACACAAAAGATCTTTTACAAAGAAAATTACAAAACTTAACTAAAAAAAAAAAAAACAACCAAAAAGAGGCCTGAAGAAATGGAAGAATATATCATGTTCATGGATGGGAAGACTCAATATTGTGAAAATGACAATTCTATCAAATGCAATTTACAAATTCAATGCAATCCCAGTACAAATACTAAATCCATTATTCAATGAGATGGAAAAGGCAATTTCCAATTATATCTGGAATGGAGAGAAACAAGGTAGGAGGCATCACACTCCCTGATCTCAAATCCTACTACAGAGCTGTGGTGGTCAAGACAACATAGTACTGGTACAGTGGCAGACACATAGATCAAGGGAGTAAAATTGAGAACCTAGAAATCAATTCATCTACTTGGTGTCCTAGTGGCAAGAAGCTGTTCTGCAATCCCAAAGACACTAAGTTCGAGGCCATTTGCCACTCCGCAAGAGAAGGATGGGCAGTCTCCTCCCAGGCAATTTGCTGCCTCTGAAAACCCACTAGAAGGTCAGCTATAGATTGGTTATGACTCTATGGCATACAACAACAACCTATAATCAAGGGAATTCTGGGAACCTAATGGCAAGAAGCTGCACTGCAACTCCAAAGGTATGCAATTCAAGTTCACTGGCTGCTCCATGGGTGAAAGATAGACAAACTACTCCTGTGAGATTAACTGCCTCTGAAAACCAGCTGGAGGGTCAACTATGAGTTGGTTTCAACTCGATGGTACACAATAACCACCCATAGTCAACTGGTTTTTAACAAGAAGATGAAATCAGTAAAGTGGGGAAATGACAGCCTTTTAAACAAATGGTGTTGGCAAAATTGGAAAACCATATGTAGCAATATCCACACCTCATGCCATACACAAAAAACAATTCAAGGTGGATCAAAGACATATGAGTAAAACCAAAGGCTATGAACTTCATCAGAGAAAAGGTAGAAAGAACTTCAGAAGCCGTAATCCACAGTGTGAACAGTCTTCCAAACATAGTGAAAAACCTACAACCAGGAGAGAACAAAAAATGGGACCTTCTAAGAATCAAATTCTTATGTATATAAAAAAAATTTTCTTCAATGGGGTAAGAAAAGAAACCCACAGGCTGGGAAAGAATATTTAGCAATGACATATCTAATAAGGGACTCATATTTAAAATTTATAGAATACTCCAGCACCTCAACAAGAAAAAGGTACACAACCCAATCACAAAATGGACACAGGATATTAATAGATACTTCACCAAAGAAAACATGCAGATGACAAACAAACACATCAAGAATTGCTCAAAATACATAGCTATCAGAGAGATGCAAATAAAAACCACAATAAGATATCACCTCACCCCAGCAACAATAGTAAAGTTCAACAGAGCAGCAAACAAGGAATGCTGGTGAGGTTGTGGAGAGACTGGAGCCTTTATTCACTGTTGATGGGAGTGTAAAATGGTGCAACTACTATGGTGTTGGGGAATGTTGGGGGTTGGGGAGGAAAGGAGGGCCTCTGGCCAGAACAGATCACCTAGCTCCAGATAAGTACAAGCCTCCCAATGGCCTTTAATATGGGATAGAGAAAGCTCTCCTGTGTTTGGCTGTATGGGCTTGAGAAAGCTCACCACCTGGTAAGACGGCTGCCACATCTGTTGAGCTGGGAGTAGTCCACAAGAGGGTGAGATTCTCTATCCAATCCACATGTCCCATGTCTGCAAGCCCATCCTATCCTGTCTTCCTATTTACTTGTTCATATATAAGTGTGCTGCAGACCCCAATAAAATTGAGCTGGATCAACTCTCTGAACTGATCTCAGAGTGGTGTATCTCTGTCGTGCTTACCCCCATCAGGGTGTTGCTGTTTGTTGCTGGCGAATGGACAGTGACACTATGAAAAGCAGTCTGGCACTTTCTCAAAAAGTTGGAAATAGAATTACCCAGCAATTCCACTTCTAGGAATATACCCTAAACAAACCAGAGCTGCGAATCAAACAGAAGTATACACATCCATGTTTATTGCTATCTTAGTCACAATAACAAGGAGATGAAAGCAATCGAAGTGCCTATCAACAAATGGATAAAAAAAACTATGGTATAAGTCACACGATGGAATAATACACAGTACTGAAAAATAATGAACTTGTAAAACATTACACAACATGGGTGACCATGGAGGACATTATGCTGAGTGAAATATCTCAGTCACAAAAAGAGAAATACCAACTATCACCATTGTTGTAAAGCAGGAATGGCATGGGGGCTTTGGAGGTAAGTAACTAGGAAAAGAGTGGATAGATAATAAACACTGCATTGGAACAGATGAGGGAAAGAACAGTTTAAAATAAATATGTGATTAGGCTTATATGTATGACAACAGTCCAGAATAAGAAGTGCATTGCAAAGTGGACTGGAGGAGGGGGAAGGGAGGAAATTGTTCAATGATGAGTGAATATTTTTTTTAAAAAAAGTGAACTAAGGAAGTGGGAAGTGAGGGTGAGGGAGAAAACTATCCAATAATGAATGAATGAAAATACAATTTTTCTGTTAACTTTTGTTAAAATCACAATAATGTTTTTTAATAAAAATGCTACAGAGCAAAGTTGTAGTGATAGACCTGGGGTCACTAGTAATCAGAATTGACTCAATGGCAAGTTTTCCCCCACTATGCTGCAGAGTGTCAAGGACTGCAGCCTACAATATGGATTGAGACTCAATGTCAAGAAGACAAAGATTCTCACCACTGGACCAATTGGCAGCATCAGGATGGATGGTGAAGAGATTGAGATTGTACACAGCTTTAGTTTGCTTGGCTCCATAGTCAACAGTCTTGGCACCAGCAGCCAGGAAATTAAAAGGCGCATTGCCATGGGAAAGTCTGCTGTTAGGGACCTCTCCAAAGTACCGAAGAGCAGTGGTGTCTCTCTGGAGACTAAGGTGCGTCTGATACAGGCCATGGTCTTTGCAATCACTTGTTATGCATCAGAGAGTTGGACAATGACTAAGGAGGATAGAAGGAGAATTGATGCCTTTGAGCTGTGGTGCTGGAGAAGAGTATTGAGAATACCATGGACTGCTAGGAAAACAAACAGATTTGTCCTGGAAAGGGTTAAACCAGGTGGCTCCTTGGAGGCAAGGATTCTAACATACTTTGGACATGTTGTGAGGAGAGACCAGTCCTTGGAGAGGGACATCATGCTTGGGAGGGTGGAGGGACAGTGCAGGAGAGGAAGGCCCTCTATGAGGTGGATTGATTCAGTGACTGGGATAATTGGGATGGGAGTGTCGGAGACAGTGCGATTGGCACAGGACAGAGCGGAGTTTAGGGCTATTGTACATAGGGTCGCTATGAGTCGCAAGCGACTCGACGGCACATAACAACAACAACAACAAAGCCTCTATCAGGACACTGGATACCTTTGGGATAGGGGGAAGTTTATAGGAAAGAATGTAACAAGACCATCCCTTTAGGTGTGACCTCCCCAGCCTGTCATCAGGAATTCCAGCGATGAAAGTTATACTAAATTCCAGGATGGAGCTTATACTAAAAAAGGTAAATGCCATTTGCCTTCACCTTTGGTCTCTGCCCTCAGATACAGGGGGGCAGGAGACACAGAGTGCTTACGTGTTGGCTCTTTTTTCTCATTTTTAAAGAAAGAGCTGGCAGCTCCATACTTCCCATAGAATGTGTTCAGCTTGCTAGGTAGACTGCCTGCCCTGGATTCTGGATTCTGGTTTGTCCTGACTGTGCATGCAAACTCAGACTAAGGAATTGGAAGAGGATATGAGAACCAATATTTTCTGAATATTCCTTCTTGGAGCGTTTAGGATCTGTATCATTTAATCTTTACCCATGCAAAATCACCCACTGCCGTTGAATCAGTTCTGACTCATGGTAAAATGTCTTTAGATATTTAAGGTTTATCACACAAAATTGTCTTTCATAGCCAAAAGATTAACTGTTTGTTTTATGTCAAAGTAAGTATTGTATTAAGGAGACAGGATCCTATGAAGATGGGCAAGAATATGCAAATGGAGCATTAGCCTATCCACAGGGGTTTTTTCTATCTACCATTCCTGAAGGAGATTGGCCACTTTCAACAATCTATAAGGTGAGTGGCTAATCTTGTCAATAAATTGAACAGCTCTAGCTGCAGAGACAGATCATTTGGTGCCATTGGAGAGGAAATAAGACAATGTAGGATGTCCTACACCTATGACAGCAACACCTATGGTTGAGCTGGAGACTTGACATGGGATGGGACCTTGGGCACTGGGGGAGAGCCAATATTGGCAGGACTGAGAACTTTGTTTGACAATTGCAGGGAAGCCAATATTGGCAGGACTGAAAACTTGGTAACCACTGGCCTGAAGGCCTGAAACTCAAGGCTGAAGTGGCAGTGTGCACAATTCAGGAGCTATCCTCATCATATTCCATTATTAATCTGGATTATAACCTTTTGACTTCCTCAGTATGGTTCTGTGTGGTCTGTGAGCTATCATATTGGATTTTGGATTCAGCAAAGCAGTAAGATCGATGTTGTTATGAGTAAAATGAGGTGTGGGAGCATGAGAGACATGTCTGACCTAAAGAGCTCTGATGGCCTAGTGGTAAGGAGCCTGCATTGCAATCCTGGAAACACATGATTCAAATCCACACAAGAAGGATGACTGATCTCCTCCCATGTAATTAAACTGTCTCTGAAAACCCACTGGAAGGTGGCTGTGGGTCAGTTCTGACTTGATGGTACACAACAAACAATAATATACCTACACCAAGAAGCTGTTGTCTGAACAAAGCAAGGGAACATTTGATGGTTTGGAATCAAGAAAGGTGCACATCAAGGCTATTTCCTTTCTCCAGACCAACTCTATCTGTATTCTGAGCAAGTTATTTGAGAATTTGGACTTTAGGAAGCAGAGTATGCCATCAGAATTGGAGGAAGACTCATTAACAGCCTGTGTTATGCATATAACA
The DNA here is from genome assembly GCF_000299155.1 of Elephantulus edwardii. NCBI lineage: Eukaryota > Metazoa > Chordata > Mammalia > Macroscelidea > Macroscelididae > Elephantulus > Elephantulus edwardii. The sequence goes on along the minus strand of NW_006399840.1, from coordinate 2,133,427 downwards.
CAACCAATGTAAGGGAGGGCTTGAAACTCTTACTGCAAAAGACCAAAGACTACAGCCTTTAATATAGATTGCATATAAACATCAAGAAGACAAAAATCTTCACCATGGAACCTATCACCAACAGCATGATATATAGGAAAAAGATTGAAATTATTTCATCTTACCTGGATTTACAATTGCAACACCATTGGTATCTGTAGTAAGGAGATTGGGAGAAGTATAGATTGAAGAAGTCTGCTATCTGCAGCCTCTCCAAATTACTAAGGAGCAATGACCTCAATTTAAAGATTATGGTGTGCTTGATTCAAGCCATAGTTTTTCTAATTGCCTACTATGCATCTAAGCCCTGGACAATGAATAAGGATAAGAGAAGAACTGATGCCTTTGACTTGCTGTGGTGGGGAAGAGTCCTGAATACTCACAGACTGCCAAAAGAAGAAGCAGAAACATTCAGGAGAAAGTGCAAGCAGAGTGTCCTTTGGAGGCCAGGATGGCCTCCCAAACTTCATTTCACATATTTGGAGAGGCTATTACTTGGAAGGGTCATCATGCTTGGAGAGGTGGAGGGTTGGCAAAGGACAGGAAGATCTCCAACAAGATGGACTGACACAGTGACTGCAGCAAAGAGCTCATGTATGCCAGAGAGGGTGAGGATGACACAGAGTAGGACAGGATTCAAATCTGTTGTTCATAGAGTCACTATGAGTTGTTCTCAACTCAATGTTATTCAACAGCAACAACAAAAAGTGTCCACTTATCTGTCACTTTGTTTTAATCTGGTTTGTTTGTTGTTCTGATGCTGGAGGCTATCTACATCAATATTTCAAAATATCACCAGGGTTCCCTATGGTAAGTAGTTTTCAGTGAAACTTCCAGATTAGACACACAAGGAAGAAAGGTGTTGTGATCTATTAAAAAAAAAGTAACCCATGTAAGCCTGATGAGTCACAAGGGAGCCATGGTCAAGAGGAACCAATCGTCAGGAGGAACCAATCACAAGAGGAGGACATTATAGAAATGAGGGCAGATAAGAAAGGATAAATAATGTACACTGAATTGAAACAGATGAGGGAAAGAATTGCTTAAAAGGAATATATGTCAAAGAGAAGAACGAACTGGAAGAGAGGGGTGCGCAGGGAGAGAAGTGCAACAATGAATGAATGGAAATCCAAAATCTCTGTAAATTTTCATTAAAATAATAATAACTTTTTTTAAAAAAAAAGGAATATATGATTAGGCATTATTTGCATGACAACAGTCCAGAATAAGAGCTGCACAGTAAAGAGGACTTAGATGGGGGAATTGGACAACAATGAAAGAAACTTTTTTTCAAACAGAAAAGTAAACTGGAGGGTGAGGTGGGCAGGGAGGAAAATGTGCAACAATGAATGAATGAGGGGGTAAAAGAAAGAAATGAGGGCAGATAAAACCTTGGGTGAGATGGATTGGAACGATGGCTGGAAGGATTGCGGTGATTCAGAAGATGATGCAGGACCAGCCAATACTTTGTTCTATTGTACATGGCAGTCACCAGGATTTGGAGTTAATAAAAAGATAGCTCTCATCTCCAGCATCAGCTCTCAGAAGAAAGAGGTCTCCAGATGCAAGTCTAGGAAAGTTCTCTGTTGAAAGTGGTACATTTCTTGGCCACTTAAAGGCAGAGCCTTTTTTCTTTCGTTAATGACCTGTGAGACTTTGTGACAATTCTAGAGCTGCTTTCTCAAGGCCAGTATCTCCAGCCCTTCCTGTCTGTGGCAGAATCCTCTGCTTCTTCCTCAAGCTTATCATATCCATTTCCTGAATCCATCTCCAGAAAAGGAGAGGAGAGGATGAGAAATGTGTGAAAGGAAAGAGTTTAGTACAGACAGACAAGCACCCAGACACTCTAGGAATAAGCGTCACGCCCCTGGAGCCCATGGAAGACTCAAGTTTGTTTCTTCGCACAATCGGGTGCGGGGTGGTGTGTGACTCCACACAGTCTGGAGGCAGTCCAGTCACACCATCTGTATTCTTCCTCCACCACAGTTACAACCCACAAGACTTGTAAACTGTGTCATGTCTGGTAAATAAAATCTGTCTGTTGTTACTCTTGGTGAATGAAACACAAAAGCTGCCCACTTGCGTGAGGAAAAGAGCAACTAGGTCATGTTTCTAGTCAGGCCAGAGGAAGCAGCCGTAGAGAGGAGACTCTGAGCCCAGGCGTTTCTCCCTGATGTGTTTTGGGCCTGTCTGGGAAGCAAGAGCAGTGGACAGCTACTGTAGAGAAGATCGGTGATCCTGAACCAGCAGCCTCAATGTCACCTGTGAATTTGCTAGCAATGTAAATCCGGGTTCTCTGTTTCTGGAAAGTCAGTTCTGACTCAGAGCAACCCATGTCCAGAGTAGGACTATGTTCTCCATAGAGTTTTCAATGGCTGATTTCCCCAAAGTATCACCAAGCTCCCCAAAGTATCACCAAGATCTTTCTCCTAAGGTGTCTCTACGTGTACTTGAACCACCAACCTTTGGACTAGTAGATGAGCAAATTCACCATTTGAATCACTCAAAGATTCTGGATCCTACATGAGACCTTCAGTATTGGAACTTCCAGCAGTGGGAACCACATGTAAAAAGCTCTGGGTTTAGGTATGGGATGATAGTGAATCCCCAGCCCTGAGATAAAAGACAGGCCCTGGGGAGGCCATGGCAGGGGTGTCTCAGTTGAAGTAACCTCATCCATTTGCAAATATTTTCTCTATATGAACCAAGAGGTGAGGAAAAGGTAGGGAGACTGCTGAAGAAGCCTGACAGGGAAGGCGTTTGGGGAATGATGTTCTCCCTACAGAAGGATGCTTTCACTCTTTCAGGTGCATTGAAATAGAAACATTCCAATGCAGGGAGTTTGTCTCCACAGAATCTCCAGTCACCTGGTTCAGACACACAATTTTCAATTCTGTCAAGTTTCTTCATAGGTCCACTATTCTTGACACTTGGTTAACAGCAGTATAGAGTGATAGAATTGAAAATTTTATGCAATGAGGAAGGAATAGTAGCTGGAAAGTATGAACTTGGTGACAGAAATGAGTCCAGAGAGCAAATGATTTAATTTTGTGCACTTAATTATTTATCCATACTAAATACATGTTTTTTTAAAAAACCAACAATGCAAATAGTGACTTTACACAGGGACCTCACCTGATGGGTTGGACAGGAATCAGATTGACTATATATGTGGAAAGAGTTCTTGGATTCTTTCAATATCTGTAGTCAAACCAGACCAGATGCCAATGGTGGAACAGACCATCAGACACTCACATCTAAGTTTAAGTTGAAGCTGAAGAAATTTAAGACTAGTCCACAGGAACCCCAATGATTAGATACCAGAGGAGCTATGAGAGGACATCAAAGAAATCATCCACGAAAAGAGCAAAATGCCATTTCAAAGGAGGAGAGAGGGGAAAAAAACACCCTAAAAAATGTATGTCAGAAGAGACTATGAAAATTGCATTAGGGCATCGAGAAGTCAAAACAAAAGGAAGAGATGCATAAGTAAAAAAGCTGAACAGACTAAAATGTTTTAAAACCAGAGTTCTTTTTATGTCTTCAATGCTTAGTAATATTTGCTGTGAGGGGGCGAGTTGAGGTGACTATAAGTGAACAGATATACAAAGTGGTAATTTAGCAAAACAAATGAAAAAGGTGTATTACAGTAATGCAAAAGAGGCATGGTTGGTGGAATATATAGAAAGGAAAGTGGGGAAATTCAGGGGAGGACCCAAACTTTTTGGCAGGTAGCCAGCAGAAAAAGAGAGCCTCTGGAGGGCACTACTTGTTATTGGCTCCCAGTGTGGTGAGACTGGTGATAGCTTAGCCCCATCGGGGGATCTGTGGTATCCGTTGGGGTTTGAAGGAAAGGGTTCCTTTGCATTCCTAAGGAGGAGACTTCTTCACTTTGATGCATTTATCCTTGACTTCTTCCTATTTCCTCTGAGAAACCTTGATTTTAGTCCTCTCCTATGGAAGTGGGAGGCAGAGAGTAAGAGACAAGGATTGACCAGTACCAATTCTATCTTTACACGGATGATTTGAGAGTGCAGCTCAAAAAAATAAAGCAAAATATTATAATGAAATGTGCAAAGAGCTTGGGGCAGAGAATGAAAAGGGAAGAACTCATTTGGCATTTCTCATGCTGAAAGAACTGAAAACAAATTCAATCCTTTAGTTGCAATACTGAGAGATGCTATGGGCACAAATTGAATGACCCAGGAAGCACCAAAAGAAGATTGGAACTCTCACACATTATTGACAGAACCAAAAGAAATTGGAACTCTCACACACTATTGGTAGGATTGTAAAATTGAACAACCACTCTGGAAGGCAGTTTGGAGTTTCCTCAAAAAGCCGAATATAGAAATGCCCTATGACTCAGTTAGGAATTTTCCTTAAGGAAAATAGAACTGAGATACAAACAGATTTGTGCACTGATATTCATTGCAGCATTATTAATGATAGCAAGAACATGGAAATAACCCAAATATCACAGATGAATGGATTGAGAAATTGTGGTACATTCACACAATGGAATACAATGCAGCACTCAGGAACATGATTTAAAAATATACTATGTAAAATAGGAGATGCTAGATAGCGTTGTGCTGAGTGAACTAACAGTCTCATAAGGACAAATTCTGCATAAGTCCATTTTAGTAAAAACAGAAAGATAAGTAGTACTATGTGTATAAAATCCCAAAGGGGAAGGAAAGGGGGACAGGGGATTGAGGGTGGAGAGGGGTGGAAATCACAGAATTGCAAAGTTTGGTGGGCAGAAGGAGTGAGTGGAGGTATTAGGATAGATGTAGAAGAAGAACTGATGCTTTTGAGTTGTGGTGCTGGAGAAAAGTACTGAACATAAAACAGACTGCTAAGAGAACCAACAATTCTCTGCTAGAGAAGGTGAAAACAGGCTGCTCCTAGGAGGCAAGGATTTTGAAGCTCCATCTGGCATACTTTGGGCATAGTGCAAGGAGGGACAAGTCCTTGGAGAAGAACATCATGCTTGAGGAGACCCTGGATTAGATCGACTCAGTGACTGGGGTAATGGGGGTAGGTGTGTCAGAGACAATGAAATTGTCTCAAAGTAGAGCACGGTTCAGAGTTGTTGTACATTGGGTTGCTGTGAGTCACAAGCGACTTGATAGCACATGACAAAAGAACAGCGGGAACCTGAAAAGACAGGTGACACCAAACCCATTTATGGAAAATAAGTACTGCATTGGAACATGTATCTCTGGATTGGAAATTATGATATTGTTAATACTTCTAGCCTTAAGCTTAAAAGATTATAATGTTCAAAATTATTTGTTATACATTTGCTTAAATTTTTCCCTCTTTTAACAACTGG
>NW_006399840.1:2124231-2126765 GCF_000299155.1 Elephantulus edwardii | reverse complement strand
TAAAACACAGTGTGTGGAACTCAATGTGAATAAAGGAATGTGTGAAACACAAGGTACCTGAATGAAATACAATTTATTTTAAATTTTGTATGCAAATTAATACTTTTTAAAAAAAATACGAAAGGAATACATAGAATTGATGTATCAAAAAGAATTAGTTGACAATGAAACATTTTAGGAATTGCCATATGAACAAGAACCAATGGTGACAAAGCCTGAAGTTCAAGCTGCACTGAAAGAATTGGGAAAAAATAATGCCCAGGGATTGATGGTATACCAATTGATATGTTTCAACTAAACTAACAGATGTAGCCTTGGATGTGTTCACCAGTCTATGCTAGAAGACTTGTAGGGCAGTTACTTGGTCAACTAACTGGAAGAGATCCATATTTGTCCCCATTCCCAACAAAGGAGATCCAACAGAATGTGGTAATTATCAAACAATATCATTAATATCTCATGCAACCAAAATATTGTTCAATGTAATTTAAAAATTGCTAGAACAGTACACTGACAGGGAACTCTCAGAAGTTCAAGCTGGTTTTAGAAGAGGCTCTGGCGTGGGAGATAACATTGCAGATCTCAGATGGATCCTGGCTGAAAGCAGAGAATACCAAGAGGATGCCTATTTATGCTTTATTAATCATGCTAAGGCATTTGATGATGTTGATCATAGAAAATTATGGCTAACATTGGGAAGAATGGAAATAGCACAACTTACTTATGCTCATACAGAATCTATCCCTAGACCAAGAAGTTGTTGTGTGAACGGAGTAAAAGAACACTACATGGTTTAAAATCAGGAAGAGTGTGTGTCAGGGTTGTATCCTTTCTCCATATTTAAACTGTATGCTGAGCAAATGATTTGCAAAGTCAGACTCTACAAAGAAGAATGTGGCATCATAATTGGAGGAAGACTTATCAACAACTTGCATTATGCAGATGACACAACTTTGCTTGCTGAAAGTGGGGGTATATTAAAGACTGGCTGCAGAAAATCAAGGACTGCAGCCTTCAGTATGTCATCTCAACACCAAGAAAATTAAGTCCTCACTACAGGACCAACAGTCACATTATGATAGATGGAGAAAGGATTGAAGTGACTCGATGGCACATAACAACAACAAGGATCCTGTTCCCAGCAAAACTGTCAATAAAACATGACAGATAAATTAGATAATTTTATGGAAAACGGGGGAAGACTGTCACATAGAGACAGTAAAAGAAAATGGATGGACCAAAGTAAGGAGTCATAACAAAAAATGAAACATATCAAAATAGTAACCATAAAATTTGGTCTGTCAAAGATATTACCAAAAAAGAAAACTATAGACCAATATCTCTGAGTAACATAGATGCAAAAATCCATAACAAAATCCTAACCAATAGAATGCAAAAGTACATCAAAAAAATAATTCATCTGACCAAATGAGATTCATAAGAGATATGCAAGGATGGTTCAATAGAAGAAAAACAATCAATGTAATTCACCACATTAACAAAGCAAATGAACTTAGCAATTAATGCAGAAAAGGCATTTAAAAAATACACACCTTTTCCTGATTATGACACTCATCAAAATTAGAAGATAATTTCCTCAACATAGTGTAAAGTATATGCAAAACCAAGAGCCAATATCATTCTCAATGGTTGTTGTTGCTATGTGCTATCAAATCACTTGTGACTCATAGTAATCCATTGTACAACAGCCCTGAAACCTGCTCTATCCTGTGCCAACTTTACTTTCCCTGACATATCTATCCTCATTACCCCTGTCACTGTAACAGTCCATCTCATTGATGGTCTCCCTCTCTTTCTCCATCCCTCCACCCTTCCAAGCATGATGTCCCTCTCCAAGGACTAGTCTCTCCTTCGTAGAGAAACACTAAAAGTATTTTCCTTGTAAACAAGGATTAGGCAAAATGCCCACTATCATCACTTCTATTCAATATTGTCTTGGAAATACTTGCTAGAGTAATACAATAAGGGAAGGAAATAAAAGGACTGGCAAAGAGACTTGTTGCTATATGCAGATGCTACGATAGTGTACAGAGAAAACCCAAGAACTCAACAACAACAACAAAAACCTGTTAGAACTAGTGGACCAGTTTAGTAGCGTTGCAGGATACTAGATCAATATGAAAAAAAAAATCAGCGAGAGTCTTCTAGAGTAACAAAGAAAACACAGAGATGGAAACTAAGAAAGCAATATCATTTACAACAGCGAACCACAAATTGAGATACTTTGGAGTGAAACTAACTAAAGACACAAAAGACTTGAACAAAGAAAACTAGAGAACATTTCTGTGAGACACAATAAAAGACCTAAATAAATGGGAAAATGTGCCCCGTTCGAGGATTGTTGTTGTTGTTATGTGCCGTCGAGTCTTTTTCGACTCATAGCGACCCTATGCACAACAGCCCCAAACCCTGCTCTATCCTGTGCCAACCGCACTGCCTCTGACACACCCATCCCGATTACCCCAGTCACCGAATCAATCCATCTCATAGAGGGTCTTCCCCTCCTGCGCTGT
>NW_006399840.1:2119918-2122536 GCF_000299155.1 Elephantulus edwardii | reverse complement strand
AGTCCAGGCTGAGTTTAGAAGGGGCCATGGTACTAGGGATATTGTTGCTGATGTTAGATGGATCTTGGCTGAAAGCAGAGAATACCAGAAGAATGTCTATTTGTGTTTCATTGATTATGCAAAGGCATTTGACTGTGTGGACCGTTCGAGGATAGAAGACTCAATATAGTGAAAATTCAGTCCTACCAAAAGCAATCTATATGTTGAACACAATCTCAATACAGATAACATACTCATTTTTCAAGGATATTTAAAGGGAAATTGTAAATTAGAGAGCAAAGAGACTCCGAATAAGCAAAATACATCTGAAAAACAAAAATTAAGTCGGAGGCACAGCCCTCCCTGACCTCAAAATCTACTACACAGGAGTAGTAACCAAAACATCATGGTACATAGGCCAAAGAAACCCAGAAAGAAACCCATCTATCTATGATTAACTGATAATCAACAAGAGAACAAAACCTATCAAATGAGGGAATGACAACCTCTTCAACAACCAGTGCTAGCAAAACTGGACTTCTACCTGCAGAAAGCTGAAACAGAATTCACATTTCACACCATACACAAAAATCAACTCAAGGTGGATCAGAGACCTGGCAATAAAGCCCCAAACCATAAAGGTCATAAGAGACAAAATGGGATCAAGCTTAGAAGGCTTATGCTATGGTATAAAGAGACTGCCAAATACAGCCATAAATACATAATCTGGGGAGGATAAAGTTGATGTATGGGACCTTGTAAATATTGAAACTCTGTGCTCATCAAAAACTTTTCCCAACAGGGTGGAAAGAAAGCCTACTGACTGGAAAAACATATTTGGCAGTACCATTTTGGACAAGAGTCTCATAACAAATGTTTACAGAATACTCCTGGGCCTCCAGAAGAAAAATACTAATAAACCAATTACAAAAGCAGCAAAAGATGTTGCAAGACTTTTCATAGACAAAGACAGTCAAGTGGCCAACAGACAAAAGAAGAATGCTAAAAATCACTGGCAATAAGAGAGTTGCAAATCAAAACCACAGGGATATTACATCTCACCCCAGTAGCACTGGCGAAGTTTAGTAGGGCAGCAAGCAATAAATGTTGGAGAGGATGTGGAGAGGTGGGAACTCTCATACATTGTTGGTGAGATTAGAAAATGGTGCAACCACTCTGGAAGACAGTTTGGCATTTTCTCAAAAAGTTGAGCATAGAAACTCAATATGACCCAGTTATTCCACTACCAGGAATATACCCCAGGGAAATTAGAACTCAGAAACAAATGTTTCCACCAATGTTCATAGCAGCGTTATTCACCATTACAAGAACATGATAGAGCCCAAATGTCACACCAGAACTAAATGGATTGAGAAATCATGGTACATTCACACAATGGAATCTTATACAGCACTCAAGAGCAAGGATTTTGAAAAACACAACATAACTTGGGAGAGGCTGGAAAGCATTATGCTGTGAGTTAACAGTCTAATAAGGACAAATGCTGCACAATATCGTTATTGTAAAAATAGAAAGATGACTGGTAAAACATGTATGGAACTCAAGGGGGGAAGGAGAGAAGCGGAAGGGTGAGGATAGGTAGGGGTGAAACCACAGGGCTCCATAGTTTGGTGGGTGGAGGGAGGGTAGGAAGCAAATGAAAAGGATACTGGGGAAAAGACAGGGTAATGATGGTCAAGGTCCAAAGGTGATTAATTTTATAAAACATAATGCATGAGAATGATTGTGAGAAACACAGTGTGGATGAAGAATCATGTGCAACAATGTATACGAGCTTTGTAAGCAAACCAGTAAAAATAAATATAAACCTTAGCCTGTCAATAATCACACTTTATGTGAATGGCTTAAATGCATCAGTTAAGAGAGAAAGAGTAGTAGAATGGATTTTAAAAAATCATAACTCATCAATAACAAGAGACACATCTAAGAAATGAGGAAAAATATAGACTAAAAATCAAGGGCTGGAATATTAACTACCAGTCAAATGGCATCCACAAATTAGCAGGATGGCAATAAATCTCAGGCAAAATAGAATCCAGGATTAAATGATTATGAAATATAAAGAATGGCATTATATAATGATTAAAGGTACAACAGATCAAGAAAACATAACTTTGGTCAATATCTATTTATCAAATAATGCTGTTATTATGTGCCTTCAAGTCCCCTGTGATTCACAGTGACCCCATATACAACAGCTCTGAACTGTGCTCTATCCTGAGCTAACCTTACTGTCTCTGACACACCTAACCCCGTAACTCCCGTCACTGAGACAATCCATCTCATCAAGGGTCTTCCTCTCTTGCACAGTCTCTCCACCCTCCCACGAATAATGTCCCCCTCCAAGGACTGGTCCTTCCTTGCAATATTCTCAAATTATGTCAGAGCTTCAGAATCCTTGATTCCAAGGAGCAGCCTGGTTTCACTCTCTGTAGGACTAACCTGTTTGTTCTAGCAGTCCTTGGCATATTCAATACTATTTTCCAGCACCAGAGCTCAAAGGCATAAATTCTCCTTTTATCATCCCTAGTTTTCAAGTATGGAAATACAAAGGAAGAGGAACAGTTGTAAGCAGACACTGGTGATTGGGACATGGAATGTGAGAACCATGAATGTAG
>NW_006399840.1:2109849-2117237 GCF_000299155.1 Elephantulus edwardii | reverse complement strand
CGGCACATAACAACAACAACAACAGTTATTGTCCAGCTTTCTGATGCATAGCATGCAATTGCAAAGACCACTGAAACAGGTGCACCTTAGACTCCAGACTGACATTGTTGCTCTTCAGTACTCTGGTTGTCCTCCAGATTTCTTTGTACAACTTGGTGAGCACATCCAGGGCAGTGTCTGTTTTTTTAAAATATGTCAATTGGTATACCATTAATTACTGGGGCTTTTTGTTTTCTGCCAATTCCTTCAGAGTGGCTTGGACTTCTTCCTTCATCACCACAGGCTCATATATTGTTTCATATCAGCCACCTCTTTTTGGTACAGTGACTGTGTACTCCTTCCATCTTCTTTTAATGCTTCCTGGATCATTCCGTATTCTGTCCAAAGAATCCTTAAGTATTGCAAATCAAGGCTTTAATTTGTTCTTCAGTTCTGTCAGCTTAAGAAATGCCTAGTGAATTTGGCCCTTTTGATTCTCAGACTCCAGATCTTTGCATATTTCATTATAATACTTTGCTTTCTCTTCCCATGCTACCCTTTGAAATTTTTTATTCAGCTCCTTACTTTCTTGATTTCTTCTCTTTGCTTTGGCTTCTTGGCACTCTAGTGCAATATTCAGAGTCTCTTCTGACATTCAAGTTGGTCTTTTATTCCTCCTCTGTCTTTGCAATAACCTTTTGTATTCTTCATGGATGATATTCTTGGTATTCTCCCACAGCTCTTCTGGTCATCACTCACTAGTGTTCAAGGTCCCCAATCTGTTCCTGAGATGGTTTTGAAACTCAAGTGAGATAGACTCAAGGTCAAATTTTGGTTCCTGTGGATTTGATATAACCTTCTCTAGTTTCAGCTTTAACTTGCATATGAGTAGTTGGTCTGTTCTACAATCAGCACCTGACCTAGTTTTCACAGCCAATATCAAGCTTCTCCAGGAATTCTTCCCACAGATGTAGTTGATCTGATTCCAATTCATGCCATTAGGTGAAATCCATGTTTATGTTTCTTATAATAAGTATTTGTGATGAACAGGTCACTGTACTATTAATAGCTATCATTCTGGCTCCAGCATCATTTCTGTTACCAAGTCCATGTTTTCCAATTACTGATGCATTTCCCCTGTTTCCTACTTTTGGATTTCAGTCACCCATTATTATTAATGCATCTTGAGTGCATGTTTGCTTGATTCTTGACTGCAAAAGTTGGTAGAAATCTTCTATTTTCTCCTTTTTGGCTCTACTTGTTGGCATATATATTTGAATGATAGTGGTATTAGCTGGGCTTCCTTGTATATGTATGGATATTACCCTGTCACTCACAGCACTGTATTTTGAGATGGATCTAGAAATGACTTTTTAAACTATGAAAGCAACCCAATTTTGCCTCACCTTTTCATCTCCAGCATAGTGGATCATATGTTTGTCTGATTCAAATGCCTCATGTCAGTCCATCTCATCTCACCAATACCTAGTATGTTAATATTTATGTGTCCCCTTTCTTAACAACATCCAATATTCCTACATTCATGCTTCTCACATTACACATTCCAATCACTTGTGTCTGCTTACAACTATTCCTCTTCTTTGTGTTTCCATATCTGAGGACTCAGCCTCAGTTGCCATATCTGCTAGTTTATCCTAAGTGTGCTTTATTGTACATAGGGTTTTCAAAGGCCTGTTATTTTGGAAGTGGATAGGAAATCCTTCTTCCTAGTCTGTCTTAATTTGAATGCTCAGATTTTGAACAGTATCTGACAGACAAGCATTTTACAGAAAGGAGCAGATGAAAGACATTTCCCAATTATAGAAGCGACTAATAGATTCAGGTCTGCACATGTGCCAGGCACCTTCCGCACCCCCACACACAAGCGGTGCCTGTGCCCAAAACTAGCACCTGTGCCCATATCTGGCACCTGTGCCAACACTCAGCACCAGCGCCAGGCTCCGCACTCAGTGACTGCCACCCTCCTCCACACTCTTAATCCACCTCCATGCTCCAAACCTGCCACCTGCCTCCAGACTCCTTGCCCACTGCCTGCCTCCTGTGCCCTCCACCTGCCTCCACCCTCCATGCCCTCTGTGCACCTCTATGTTCTGCCCACCTCTACTCAGTGCCTTCAGATAAAAAACCTATAATCACGTCAGGCATGAAAAAATCTACTACAGCAATGTCATGAAAGAAACAGGCTACCTTACAACCTACATAAGCCCAAAACTTTGTCACCTACCGAAAGTGACACAGTATCAATGGATCTCCTGAAGCCAGAAAGTCTGATGGAACTTTCTGACACAGAATTTAAAAGAACAATGAATGAATATTTTCAATGGGTGGAAGACAAACTTGAAGAATTACAGAACACTAAAAGCAAAATCCAGGATAAGCATTAAAAAAAATAAATAAAAATGCACATAAAACAAATGAGGCATTAGAGGCTCTGGAAAAACACAAAATCAAGATCCAAAATACGAGATCCCATGTTTCAGATGCTGTCAATACGATGGAGGGACAAATGAACAGAGTTGAAGAGAAGAAACACAGAATCAGTGAAGTAGAAGATAGAATTGTCACCACTGATCTGCTACAGCAGAAAGCAGAATCAAAAAGGAAGGAAAAAGAAGAAAACTTAAGAATATTGTGGGATATCATCAAGAGAAATAACATACACATCATTGGAATCCCAGAACAGGAAGAAGCAACTAAAGGCACCAAAAAAGTTGTGGAAGAATTACTAGAAGAAAACGTTCAAGGGATAATGAAGAATAAGAGAATATATATTCAAGAAGCTGAGCACCATTGGGGTCTACCCCAAAAGAAAACCACCAAAGCATATCAAAGTCAAATTTGCCAGAATCAAAGAAAAGGAGGGAATTCTGAAAGCAGAGAGGGAGAAACAAAGAGTAACCTATAAGGGAGAGCAGATAAGATTAAATGGCAAATTCTCAGCAGAAACCATGTGAGTAAGAAGACAGTGGAACTACATATATTAAACACTCAAAGAACACAACTGTCAACCAAGAATATTGTAGCCAGCAAAACTGTCCATCAAATATGACGGAGAGATGAAGATACTCCCAGAAAAACAGAACCTAAGGGAGTTTGTAAAAATAAGATCAGCATTGCAGGAAACCCTGAGAGACGTTCTTCTTACAGAGGTGCCACAGAAAGCAGGATGGACCAAAGTAACTAGCAAAAACACTAAAAAGAACTCAACACGATGAAAGCAATAAAACTGTGCTTCTTAATAATCACACTGAAAGTAAGTAGTTTAAAGAACCACTGAAGAGAAAAAGAGTAGCAGATGTGATAAAAAACCAAAATACATCAGTACGCTGTCTACAAGAGACATGAATAATGAAGATAAAGAAAGACTAAAAACAAAAGGGGGTGAGGGGAATACCAAGCAAATGGCAACCAGAGAAAAGCAGGAGAGGTGATATTAATCTCTGATAAAATAAATTTCAATGCAAAAACCATCACAAAGGACAAGGAAGGTCACTACATAATGCTTAGAGGGTCAGTAGAACATGAGAACATAACAATAAAAAATATTGAATCACCAAATGATAGATCTCTAAAATATATAAGACAAACATTAACAAAACTGAAAAAGGAAATAAACGACACTACTATAGCAGTTGGAGACTTCAATACACCACTCTCAAGAAAAGATAGAACTACCAAAAAACTCAACAAAGATGCTCAAGAATTAAACCACAACATAAACCAACTCAATCTCATAGATATTTATAGGCTAATTCACCCCCCAAAAAGCACACTATACCTTCTTTTCTAATGTGCATGGAACGTTCTTGAGAATAGATCACATCTTGGGCTACAAGGAAAACATAAAAAAATTTAAAAAACATAGAAATAATACAGAGCGTCTTCTCAGACCACAATGTTACAAAAGTAGAAATTAATGATAAGAGGATAAAGGAGGGGGGGAAAAATCATACATTTGGAAGGTGAACAGCACCTTCCATGAACATGAGTGGGTACTAGAAGGAATAAAAAAATGAAATTAAAATGTTTCTTGAAATAAATGACAAGGGAAACACAACTTACCAAAACCTCTGGGAAACAACCAAAGCAGTAATCAGAAGTCAACTTATAGCAATAAGCAAACACATCAAAAGGCAGGAAAAAATGACCATTGACTCTCTAACTCAACATCTCCAACAAATTGAAAAAGAATAGCAAAAAAAAAAACCCCGACACCTTTTAAAACAACTGAAATTACAAAATTAGGGCAGAAAGAAATGAAATAGAAAACAGAAGAACAATTGAAACCATAAAAAAACTAGGAATTGGTTCCAGGAAAATGTCAGTAAAACTGACAAACCACTAGCAAAACTAACAAAGGAAAAGACAAAAATAATCCAAATAAAAGATGAAACCAGCAACATCACAACAGAAACAACTAAAATAAAAAGGCTAATAATGGAATATTATGGAAAAACTTAAAGTCAAATAAATATGAAAACCTAGAGAAAATGGAAAAATACTAAGAAAATCACAACCTACCCAAACGGACACAAACTGAAATTGAACACCTGAGCAGACTCATTACAAAATAAGCCATTGAAAAGGTAATAAAACAACTTCCAGCCAAAAAAGCCCTGGACCAGATGGTTTACGAGTAAATTTTATCAAACATTCAGAGAAGAACTGTCACCAATTCTACATAAAATTTTTCAGAAAATAGAAAAAGATGGACTTCTCTGAGACTCATTCAATGAAGCAAATGTATCCTTAATGCCAAATCCAGGTAAAGACACCACCAAAATAGAAAACTATAGGCCAATATCTCTCATGAACATGCAAAATCCTGAGTAAAATCCTGGCTAGTAGAATCCAACAATATTGTTGTTATGTGCCGTCAAGTCACTTGTGACTCATAGCGACCCTTTGTACAACAGCCCTAAACCCTGCTCTATCCTGTGCCAATAGCACTGTCTCCGACACACCCATCCCAATTACCCCAGTCACTGAATCAATCCACCTCATAGAGGGTCTTCCCCTCCTATGCTGTCACTCCACACTCCCAAGCATGATGACCCTCTCCAAGGTCCAGTCTCTCCTTATAACATGTCCAAAGTATGTCAGACAAAGCTCGGAATCCAACAATACATTAAAAAAAAAAAATCACCACGACCAAGTGGGATTCATAATAGGTATGCAAGGATGGTTAAAAAAAAAAAAACACCAAAAAACAAAAACAAAACCACAAAACCAATCAGTGTAATTCATCATATAAACAAAGCAAAGAACAAGAACCACATGATCCTATCAATTGATGCAGAAAATGCCTTTGACAAAATCCAACACCTCTTCCTGATTAAAACACTCAACAAAATAGGATTAGAAGGGAACTTCCTCAACATAGTAAAAAGTATACATGAAAACGCAAGAGCCAACATTGTGCTCAATGGAGAGAGATTAAAGGCATTCCCTTTGAGAACAGAAACTAGGCAAGGATGCCCACTATCACCTCTCCTACTCAATATTGTATTGGAAGTCTTAGCAATAGCAACAAGTCAAGAGAAGGAAATAAGAGGTATCCAAAACGGCAAAAAGGAGGTAAAATTATCTCTCTTTGTAGATGAGATGATAGTAAACTTAGAAAACCCTAAAGACTCAGCAAGAAAACTATTGGACATAGTTGACCAATTTAGCAAAGTGCCAGGATACAAGATCAACATACAAAAATCAATTGGATTTCTCTACAGTGACAAAGATAATACAGTTCTGGAGGTAAGAAAAACAATACTCATCACAATAGTGAACCACAGGATTAAATACTTGGGAGTAAATCTAACCAGAAAAACAAAGAATCTACTCAAAGAAAATTACAAAACATTACTACAAGAACAAAAAGAGACCTGGAGAAATGGAAGAATATACCTTGCTCTTGGATAGGAAGACTCAATATTGTGAAAATAACAATACTACCAAGGCAATTTACACATTTAATACAATCACTATACAAATACCTATTCCATTCTTCAACAAGATGGAAAAAGGCAATCTCCAATTTTATCTGGAATGGAAAGAGGCCCCAAATAAGCAAAGCACTCTTTAAAAAGAGAAACAAGGTAGGAGGCATCTCACTCTGATTTCAAACCCTACTATATTGCCATGGTGGCCAAGACAGCATGGTACTGGTACAATGACAGGCACATCGATCAATGGAATAGAATTGAGAACCCAGAAATCAGCCCATCTACCTACAGGCTACTGATTTTTTACAAAGAGATGAAATCAGTTAAGTGGGGAAATGACAGTCTTTTTAACAAATGGTGTTGGCAAAATTGGAAAACTATCTAAAAAACTCAAACAAGATCCACACCTCACTCCTTACACAGAAGCCAACTCTACGTGGATCAAGGACCTGGGACTAAAACCATGGACTATAAACTTTATTAAAGAAAAGCTTGGAAGAACTCTAGAAGTCCTAATCCACAACATAAACAGTCTTCCAAGCACCTGAAAAACCTACAACCAAGAGAGGATAGAATAGATGAATAGGACCTTCTAAGAATCAAATCCTTATGCACATCAAAAAACCTTTCAGAAGGGTAAAAAGGGAAGCCACAGACTGGGGAAAAAATATTTGGTAATGACATGTCTGATAAACAACCAATTGCAAAAGGAGCACAAGACATGAACAGATACTTCATCAAAGAAGACATTCAGATGGCAAACAAACACATGAAGAAGTGCTCAAAATCCCAAGCTCTAAGAGAGATGTAAATCAAAACAACTATGAGATATCTTTTTACCCCAGTAAGAATAGCAAAATTTAAAAGAACAGCAAACAACAAATGCTGGCAAGGTTGTGGAGAAACTGGAAACCTTATTGACTGGTGGGAGTTCAAAATAGTGTAACCACTAGGAAAAGCAGTAAGGCGCTTTCTCAAAAAGTTGGACTCAGCAATTCCTCTCCTGGGAATATACCCTAAAGAAACCATAACTGCCACCCAAGCAGATATATGCACACCCATGTTTATTGCTGTTTTGTTCACAATAGCAAAAAGATGGAAACAACCCAAGTGACAATCAATAAAGGAATGGATAGAGAAACTGTGGTATAGTCTCACAATGGAATACTGTGCTGCACTGAAAAACAAGGAACTCATGAAATATAAAAATGAGAGACCCTGGAGGACATTATGCTGAGTGAAATATCTCAGTCACAAAAGGACAACTATTGCATGGTGCCACTGTTGTAAAACAGGAATGACATTTGGATTTGGGGGAACGTAAGAGAAGAGAGGATAAATGATATATACTGTATTGAAACAAATGAGGGAGAGAATTGTTTAAAAGGAATACATTATTAGGTATTATTTTCATGACAAGAGACCAGAATAAGAGCTGCATAGTAAAGT
>NW_006399840.1:2107603-2108765 GCF_000299155.1 Elephantulus edwardii | reverse complement strand
TCAGTACTTTTTCTTAATAAAATTGACCAAGAATATAGAAATACAGGGGAAATTCCTCAGCATAACTAAAAGCATATATACAAGCATATATAACTATGAAAGATGGGTTTTTTTCTTCAAAGAGAAAAGTGAACTGTGGGGAGCAGTGGATAGGGAGGAAAGTGAGCAATAATGTATGAATGGAAATCCAAAGTCTCTATAAACTAATTTCTTTTTTAAAAAAGAAGCAACTAATAGATTCAACATTGCTCCCTGCGCTCGGCAAGTGTGTCTTGACCCATCACTTTCATTGCTCCACCAGCATCCCCTTCCTATCCCATTCCTATCTCCTACCTATCCCATTCAACACTTTCCTCCTCCGACCCAGCCCTTCTGTGCTTCTGTGATTTCAGACACCTCATGCCTCTCACGGCTGTGGCCAGTCTCTCTTGAGTTTAGGAGTCTCTAAGTCCAAATTCCAGGTGCTAGCATTAGGGAAAGGTTTCTATCTCAAATGGTTTTGAGGAAAAGTCCTTTGATTTGAAATCTGCTTCAAGACTGACTTCTTGTGGCTTAGTGCCTTTTCTCTTCCATTTGCAGCATGCACAGGCAGCATGTCACAGTAAAATAATTTCCCAGGAAAAGTTGATGCGTTCTCTAAATCTGCTACATAAGTGTTTTCTGGGAGTGTGGGCGGCCTTACCAGAGTTGGAAAAGGCCAAAGCGAAGTCTCCCACACCAAATGATAGACTTTCAAAATATATAAAACAATAGTTAACAGACTTAAAGAAAGACATAGAAAACACCACAATAGTAGTAGGAAACGTAAACACACCACTCACCAAAAGACAGGTCTACTTGAAAGAAATTCAGCAAAGATGCAGAAGAACTATACTATACAACTAGCCAGCTTGATATTGTAGATGTATTCAAGGTATTATCCAACTAAAATTCAATTTACTTTCTTCTCAAGTACACATGATACATTGTCCAGAATTTATTGTATATTAGGAGACAAAGAAAGCCTCGAGAAATTGAAAAAATTCAAATAATATATTTTCTCAGATTTTGTCCAAAGCATCCTTCAGTATTAAAACTTGAGACTTGAATTTATTTTTCAGTTTGAGAAATGCTGAGGGAAAAGTAAAAGAAAAATTCTTTCATTGTTTCACAAACCCTCCCC
>NW_006399840.1:2075977-2107303 GCF_000299155.1 Elephantulus edwardii | reverse complement strand
TACTATTCCATTATGTGAATATACCACAACTTCTCTATCCATTAGTTTGTTGATGGGCACTTATATTCTTTCCAATTCCTTGCTATTGTGAACAAAGCCGTGATAAACATGGGTGTGCATATATCTGCTTGAATGTCAGTTATGGTCTCTTTGGGGTATATTCCCAGTAGTGGAATTGCTGGGTCAAATGGTATCTCTATCTGCAACTTTTTGAGAAAGTGTCAATGCTGCCTTCCACAGTACTAGGGGGCGAGGGTTGGGAGGGCAGAAAAGTGCAACAGTGAATGAATGGAAATCCAAAGTCTCTGTAAATTTTCATTGAAATTTATAATTTTTTTTAAAAAAAGAAAACCAGGGGAAAAAAAGAAATGCTGAGGTAGTTCTTCTCTATAAATGAGAATAGGGATTGGTCAGTTTGGCCATTACACCAGACTTAAAATTGCATACTTTGGGTGGGGAGAGAAAGTGCAGCAATGAATCAATGGAAATTCAAAATATCTGTAAATGCTCATTAAAATTACTAAAATAAAAACTACAAAAAATTTGCGTACTTCATAAGGGAGAAGAATCCTCATCAATAGCACAAAACTGATTCCTTTGGGGTCATACATACTCCCCGTGGGCTTTGCTCCCCAAAGTGAAAGGCATTTGTAGACCTCCTGAAAAATTCACTCAGAGCCAGACTAAAAGACATTTAGCTTTATGGAATTGTGAGAACACAATGTGGAGAGCAGGGCCCATGTCTGACCTAACATGAATAAGTTTTGTGCTTTTGATGGAGATCCGGCCGCCTCCTATGAAGGTAGCAGATGCCAGATGCTACTACACAGGACTACTAGTTTTTCCACTAATCTGAAATCATTTGAGCTTTCTTTTCTTTTTCATGAAGTTTGAAAGGTACAATAAAATTATGTATGTCAAGAGAGCTCTGGTGGCCTAGGGGCAAGAAGCTGCATTGCAATCCCAGAGGTGTGTGGTTCAAATCCACCAGATGCTCTGCTGGAGAAAAAGGTACAGTCTCCTCCTGTACCAGACAGATCCGATTTGATGGTACACACACACACACACACACACACACACACAAAAAAATAAAATAAATGGCTTGTATTGTATTTTCATTTTACTTAGACTTGCTTGGGACCTAACATATGGTTCATTCTGGACAATGTATCATGTGCACTTGGGTGGAAAGTGTATTTCTTTCTGTTGCATTAATACTCAGGTTTGTGAAGGCAGTTTGGTTGTGTTAGAGGGGAGTCAGTGAAACAAGACATTCACTGAAATGGATTGACATTGTGCCAATGTTAGAGAAGTGAGACTGGAGCAGGATAGATCAAGGAGTCGTAGTTGACTCTATATAGCACTGTTCTAGTTTTGAAAGAAAAGGTTGGTAATCTGATAAACAATTATTAATAAAAACTCCAAAGTCATTAGAAAAGATCAAATGGAGACTGGAAAAGGTGGAGTTAAGACTGTGAGAAGGCTAGTAAAACAGGATGCTTTCCTAATAGAAATTGATGCATTTAAAGAGTAAAAATGTCAATTGGTACAAAATGGTCATGGTTTGTGATTAATTTTATAAAACAATGTATGGGAAGAATTAAAAGTCAATTGGTATCCCATCAGTACCTGAGGCCTTATGTTTTTGCCAATGGCTTCAATGCAGCTTCTGTTTCCTCCTTTATTACCATTGCCTCCTGTTCATATGGTACTTCCTGAAATTTTTCAGTGTCAATCAGTTCTTTCTGGTACAGTGATTCTATGTATTCCTTCCATCTTCTTTTGATGCTTTCTGAATCGTTCAATATATTGTCCATAGCATCTTTCAATATTACAACACAAGGCTGAAACTCGTTTTTCAGTTCTCTCAGCTTGAGAAATGCAGAGCAAATTCTCTTTTTATTCTCCAATTCCAGCTCTCTGCACATAATAATTGATCCTCCTAAGATGCCCTTTGAAATCTTCCATTCAGCTCTTTAACGTTGGCGTATTTTTCTTTTGCTTTGGCTTCTTGATGCTCCAGCGCAATTTTTAGTCTCTTCTGGCATCTATTTGAATTTTTCTTTCTCCTATTTTTAAATGACATTTTACTTTCTTCATGAATGACATCCCTCCTATCATCCCACCACTCATCTGATCTTCAATCACTGGTGTTCAAGCTACAAATCTATACCTAAACTGACCTTGAAATTCAGATGGAATTGATTCAAGATCATATCTTGATTCCTGTGGACTTTCATTTTCTTTGACCTCAATTTGAACTTGCATATTGATGGTCTCAACCACAGTCCACCCCTGGCCTAGTTTTGACTACCAATATTTAGTTTCTCCAATGACTTCTTCCACAAATGTAGGGCTTGCTCAAAGTGAGGACTTGAAGCACATGTTGCAGGTCAAGGAATGCAGCCTTCCATATGGATTGCATCTCAATGTCAAGAAAACAAAGATTCTTACCACTGGACCAATAGGCAACATCATAATGGATGGAGAGCAGATTTAAACTGTCAACAGCTTCATCCTGTTTGGGTCTACACCACCTTTGGTACAAGCAGTCAGCAGCATTTCACTGGGAAAATCTAGTTAGGGACCTCTCCAAATTATTGAGGCGTAATGATGCCAGTGTGAGAACTAAGGTGTGTCTGAGTCTTTCTGATCACTTGCTGTGCATCTGAGAGCTGGACAATGAATGACAGAAAAAGAATTTAGCCTTTGAACTGTGGTTGGAGAAGAGCACTGAACATCCCATGGCAGTCAAGAGAACTTCAGATATGTCTTGGAGAGATGAAGCTAGAGTGCTCTTTGGAGGCAAGAATGATGAGACTTTGCCTCACATACTTTGGACATGTTACAAGGAGAAGCTATTCCTTGGAGAGGGACATGATGTTCGGAAGGGTTGGGGCTGGAGGAGAGGAAGGCCCTCAACCAGATGGACTGACATGCTAACTGCTGCAATGGGCTCTTGTGTGTAAGGAAATGTGAGGATGATGAAGGCTAGAACAGGGTTCAGATCTTTTGTTCACAGGGTCACTATGAGTCCTACTCTACATGACCGGACCTAACAACAGGGAAGGATTCTATGAAACACAATGTATATGAATAAAACATAGTGTATACAAATTTTGTATGCAAACCAATATAAAATAAAAACAAAGTGGTGAGGGGAATACCCCACAACCAAAACTAAGGTCACAACAATCCTTTTTCACACAGGGTCCTCAAATTCTGGGGCTATCTCTATAGTAGCTAAAATCATATTTTATCTATGGCAGACTTTACGCCAGGGATGCGTCCTATCTCCATACCTTTTCAACCTGTATGCAGAACAGATTATCCAGGAGGCTGGGCTCTATGAGAAGTGTGACGTCAGGATTGGTGGAAGATCTATCAACAATCTGCAATATGCAGATGACACAACCCTGCTTGCTGAAACTGAGGAGGACCTCATGCACTTGCTGCAGAGGGTCAAGGACTGCAGCCTCCAATATAGATTGAGGCTCAATGTCTAGAAGACAAAGATTCTTCTCACCATTAGGCCAATTGGCAGCATCAGGATGGATGGTGAAGAGACTGAGATTGTTCACAGCTTTAGTTTGCTTGGCTCCACAGTCAACAATCTTGGCACCAGTAGCCAGGAAAATTAAAAGGCATATTGCCATGGGAAAGCCTGCTGTTGTGACCTCTCCAAAGTACTGAAGAGCAGAGGTATCTCTCTGGAGACTAAGGTGCATCTGATACAGGCCATGGTCTTTGCAATCATTTGTTATGCATCAGAGAGTTGGATAATGACCAAGGAGGATAGAAGGAGAATTGATGCCTTTGAGCTATGGTGCTGGAGAAGAGTATTGAGAGTACCATGGATTGCTAGGAAAACAAACAGATTCATCCTGGAAAGGAATAAATTGGGTGGCTCCTTGGAGGCAAGGATTCTGAGGCTCCATCTAACATACTTTGGACATGTTGTAAGGAGAGACCAGACCTTGGAAAGGGACATCATGTTTGGGAGGGTGGAGGGATGGCGGACGGCACAGGAGGGGAAGGCCCTCTATGAGGTGGATTGATTCAGTGACTGGGATAACCGGGATGGGAGTGTCAGAGACAGTGCAATTGGCAAAGGACAGAGCAGGGTTTAGGGCTGCTGTACACTGGGTCACTATGAGTCGCAAGCAACAACAACAACAACATGGCACTTTGTTTCCCTGTGGTTCACAGGAAAACCCTCATCCTTGGATTATTCTAAAATTTTTTTTAGGGTTTTTGTTTGTTTGTTTTTGGTTTTGTTTTTAAAAGGAAGCTAAAGAAGCTTTATTAAGGGCTCTCCCGGGTGGGATTCTTTGGTCTGAAGAGAGAGAAACAGAGGGACAGACCAGGAAAATAACTGCTGGATTATTCTGAATTCTTAAGATTCCGTTTCACTTCCTACATTTACTAAACGATCACAACTTTTAATAAAAAGGTCAGAATAAATTAACATTGAAAAAATAAATTTATTCCAACTTGAAATATTGAAGCACAAGCATACAGTTAAATAGTATAAAGAACAACAGAACACACACAAAAAATTACTCAAGACCAACAGGCATTCTTCTGTCAATAATCATAAACTTACACAGAAACACATTCTTAAGGATATTTCTCCAAGATTCTTAAAAGATAGAAGTTGTATATGCAATGTTTACAATGTAAGAATTTTAAAGCATCCAGTTTCTTCCCTGAAATAATCTTATTAACATCTACAGTGATGATGACACACTTCATTTTCAAAAACCATGAAATAGGATGCTACAACATTTTTCTTAGAAACACATTCAACTGTAACACAAAATGCATAGAAACTAATAATAGATTTTGTAGTTTACCACATTATGTTTCATCTCTTTTCTACTTATTTAGGAAACTATGTCCAATATATATGTATGCTTTTCAGAAAGGCAGTATGTAGACTTTTACCTGTTATTTACACAGAATTTCAGAAACTCAACAAGCACATGAATATTGCAAACATCACTGAGATATGAAAAATGAAAACAATTATTTTGGGTGAACTTTAGAACATTTTGACCATAAGACCAGTGGTGTAACTATCAAAAAAATTACACAATGTTAATGAATGACTGTCTAACACACAGTATACAAGAATGATTATATGCAAACCAATAAAAAGAGTTAATTATTAGGCATATTCTACCTGAGCTAGCAGCAAATGAATAAACAGGCTGAAAGACATCTGAAAATTCACAAAACAAACATACACATCCATCCGATTTGTCAGGGGATTTTTCTGTAGCTAGATTTAAGTTCTTATGTTGAAATTATCTGGTTTAGCCCAAAAGAACATCAGTTATGATTTAAAAACTACTTCTGAGATCAAATGGAATGTTTGCATTATATAAACAAGGAGAATGATGCCTAGCAAATTTCAATGTGCAGAGTTACAGTGACAACTAGAAAGAGAGCTGGGATATGGACTGAGTTTCTGATTCCCTAACCCTAACCCTTTCAGGAACACATTTTTCAGGATCAGATTCTAAATAATTTATTGTCATTTGATTACATAAAGCATTATAATTTCAACATAAAATAATGCACATAAACTACCAACATCAGCATTATGAATTCATTTTAAGGGTCTCCATTACCCGATAGGTCTTTGTGCGCACGAGTGACATAATACAAATATTATGGCTGTTCGGTGTTATTACTCTAAAGATAATCCCAATCAGCTTGACAGAGTCAGGACATCAACAACACTTAAATTCTCACTGTATACAAAAGGCAATGGTAGGCACTGTGGAAACACATTTGGCCCTATTCTCCTTATTCTGAGCTTGTAAATAATTAATATGGTAATTTCTTTGTGGTGGTGGTGAAATCTACTCCACCAAATACTGTGGAAGCATGTCATGGGTGTGTATTATGCCTCAAAAGAAAATCATGATAAAAAACGAGACAGCAGATTTCGAGCAATGAATATTTCAGGCTGCCTCAACTACATGGGAACTCCTGCTATTACACCACCACCTGATTGATGGCAACCTCATATGGATAGAGTAGAATTGCACAAAGTACAATTTTTAAGGTTGTGACCTTTCAGAAGTAGTTCACCAGGCCTGTCTTCCAACATGCCTCAGGGTCAGCTCAAACAATCAACCCAGGGGCCAGCTGTCAAGCACTTACTTATCTGTTTGTGTTACCCCAAAGACTCCCAAAATTATGACTTTTTTTTTTCTTTAAATCTCAAGAGTCTTTAAGACAAAAGTATTTATAGCATGTGGTTCTAGAGACTGTGAGAAAGATAGTAACATGTATTATGACATTTTCTTAATAGAAATTTATATATTAAAAATGAGTAAAAAGTCAACTGGTACAAAATGACTCTATTTCAAGTTGGAGTAAAAAAATACTTTGATAACATTTTTTAAAAAGCAGCACAGAGAACTCAAGATAAATGAGTTAATGTGGGGTTCCTCTCCTTGATTACAGTATAATTCCAAGATCAAAGTCAATCTGTATAGAGAACAGGTATCTTTTCCCTTTTAACAGAGAAAAACTGCTTCGTGGTGATTGACAAGTAGGACCAGTCCTCATTCTACATGACTAGGTTCCTAAAACAAGGTCAGTAAGTGAAAACTGAGATTTTTGTTGTTTTCAGACCATATAGTTGTCAGACTTTTTTAAAATTTAGAAAATATGATCACTGAAATAACATCTTAGAGTTACTGATTTCCTGTCTCTGTGAGACATTCAATTATGGGTCATTCCTCTCTGGAGACCTGGAGAAGACAAAGCTAGATAAAGTCTGTCTATGATTAGAGGGCCTGTGGCTTAACTACCTCCCCTTCCTCCTGGGCTGGGTCACACGTTCCCTGGTGGGGCTGCCTCCATACTCCCAACTATTGTAAGCCTTGATCTGTCCTATGGGTGTGGAGAATCACTGATGCTAGGGACTTCCAGTGAGAGCATTGGGGGCCTGGTATTTCAGCAGAGAGTTCAGGTGTAGTTTGGCTTACTTTGGGAAGTTATTAAACTCACACACATTTCTCTCAAATACTCTCTCTGAAGCCTCTTTCCTCCCTTTCAGCTTCTAGGCCTTGCAGAAGGCAGAAAATCAGAACTCAGAAACAGAATCTATGGGCTAGCTCAGTGCTGCTTGCATATCAGAGACCCTGGCCATAGTGAAGGCTAGTCCCACGAGCAGAAGGAAGCTGAGGGGTAGTACAATTGGCCCAAATTTCTGAAGAGCCTTCTCCATGAAGGAGATGCTCCACAACTACTGCTGCTGTGTGCCTTATTAATAAGCAAAATGGTCTGGAAGCTTTTTACTGTTGCTATAAATGCAAAATGTCAGATAATGAGATAGTAAGGAGCAAATGCACCGGTTATTAATTCTATTCTAACAAGAGAAAGAAAGGGAAACGATTTGAGGTTCCCTGGTAGCTAACCCTGCTCCTGTCTTTTGGTGAGTTTCTAGTATCAAGTTGATATATTCATATGCTGATATGGGATTTGTGAGAAATACCCAGTTAGGAATACATTGTGTATTTGGTTTCCATTAAATATTTTTATATTATCAATACATGTGCTCTCATATGACTTAGGAGAGTGAACCCCCTATTTTCATTTTCCATTGTTTTCTAAGCTTCTTTTTTCTGCAAAAAAGAAAAATATTTGTTTATAAAAAAATATATCTTAAGAAGCTCACTTTTAGACAGACAATACAGAGCTAGAAATTGGATACTCATTTAGATCAACAGTAATGTTAAAACAATGTAATAGGCTTTATGGAAACCTAACTGTGCACTTAAAAGTCCACAGAGCAACTTGTCAAGTCACAGTCCATTTCTCCAGTTCATAAGCACGCCGCACAGCTCTGAGGATCATTACAGTGTATCCCAGTTACCACATGGTGTTTGGATATTAGTTTATTCTCCCTTTCACATCAAATTGCCAATTCTGACTGCTTGGGCAATATAACAGTTTCTGGTTCTTGATCTGTGGGGCTGTCAACAGGCACCTATAAAAAGAATCACAAGACACACTAAAGTATCTGGCTGACAGAGGGAAAAACAAAACACTAGTTGACTTGTAAGCTGGGTTTCATATTAAATCTATCCATAATTTTCTAAATAACAGAATCATAAAAATATTCATTACTTACAGCTTTAATATCATTTGTAATTCCTATGTTTATATTGTGTCTTCTCAGATCTGACTTGATTAATGCTGAAACAGAGAAGCATCAATGGAGTTACTACATAGTATGTGTGACCATACTCTTCTCTGAGGAGTACAAAGCTATTTCAGATGTCAAATGTAGCACACTAATAGTAAGATAATATTAAAATACCTTATAGCCTGAAAATAAAGTACCTCTCTAAGCTATGAACAAGGAGTTCCTGGGTGGTGCAAACGGCTAAGGGTTTCACTACTAGACCAAAGATTAGTGGCTTGGATCTCTCCAGAGGTGCTTCTGAAGCTCACACAGCCTGAAAAAAGCCTTATGGGGCATATCTACTCTGTACACACACAGTGCCCTGAGCTGGAACTGACTTGATGGCAGCAAACAACGCCAAACCATTAACTGGAGACTGGGTGGTTCAGAAGGGTTTACGCACTTGGCTACAAACAGGCAAGTCGGAGGTTTGACTTTACCCAGAGGCACCATGGAAGAAAGGCCTCGAGATCTATTGAAAAATCAGAATAGTCATGTTGCCATGAGTTAGAACTGATAACATTTTTTTCTAAATTTTATACTGTTTTGCAATATAAAATGAACCCACAACACTCTGTTACCCTAGTGATTTCTCACCCTCTGTCCCCTGCTTATTCACTTTTTGGACTTTTATATACATCTTATTAGTTATCTATTTTGACAATAATGGTCTTATGCAGTATTTGTCCTTAAGAGACTCAGTTCACTCAGCATAATGCTTTCGAGACCCTCTCATGTTATAAAATATCTTATAAAATTGTTGCTCTTTTTTTTTCAAACCATGTAAATGTCTTTTATTTTTTCCCTTTTTTTTTAATTGTTGCTCTTTAGTGCTACATAGTAGTCCATTTTCTTGTTGTTGTAAATAATGCTACTATCAACATAGGTTTACAAATTGTTGTTTGTCTCAGTTATCTTTTCCTTGGGGTATATTCCTAGCAGCACAAGAGCTGAGTCATATGGGATTTCTATGTTTAGCTTTCCAACAAATGCCAAACCATCTTCCAGAGTGGCTGTACCATTTTACAATTCCACCAGTAGTGCATACGAATTCTAATCTCTCCACATTCTCTCCAACATTTACTGCTTGCGGTTCTGTTAAACTTTGCTACTGCTATTGCAGTGAGATGGTGACTCACTGTGGTTTTGATTTGCATCTCTCTTATTGCCAATAAATTTGAGCTTTCTTTTTTCTTTTAAATTTTATTTTACTATTTTGTGTGTATGTGTACCGTCAAATCAGATCTGACTGGTACAGGAGGAGATTGTTCCTCCTTTTCTGGCAGAGAAATTTGAGCATTTCTTCATGTGTCTGTTGACCATCTGAATGTCTCTTGTGAAAAGTCTTTCCATGTATTCTGTGATTTTGTGATTGGGTTATCAGTCTTTATCTGTTGGCAGGCCCTGTAGTATTCTTTAAACTTTCCTTATAAGACCTTTGTCTGAGATAGCATTGCCATGTGTTTTTTTCCCATCTATAGGTTTTCTTTTCACCCTTTAGAAAAAGTCTGGTTGCCCACAGGGGTTTAATTTGAAGAAGGCCCCATCTGTTGATTCTGTCCTCTCCTGGTTGTGCATTTCTGGCTGTATTGGCAAATCTATTTAGATGATGGCTAGGGCTTCTAAGTCTGGTTAGGATCTTTATGGTTTAGAGTTTTTACCCTTAGATGTGTGACCCACTTTTAACTGATTTTTGGGCATGGTGTGAGATATAGATCCTGTTTTAGCTTTCTGCAACAGATGTCCACTTTTGCCAGCACCATTTGTTGAAGAGGTTGTCATTTCCCCATTTGATAGGTTTTGTTTGCTTGTCAATACCAGTTAACTGTAGGTAGATGGGTTAATTTCTGGATTCTCAATTCTGTTCCATGGGTCTATGTGTAGTTATTGTACCAGAATCATACTATTTTGGTTATTATGTCTATATAGTAGGTTTTGCAGTCAGGGAGTGCTATGCCTCCCACAGAAGTGCTTTGCTAATTTCAGAAGTCTCCTTTCAAATATATTTTCTAACATCCTGTTTAGTCTTTTTGAAAAATGAGTCTGGTATCTGTATTGGGAATGCATTTAACATGTTGATTGTTTTTAGTAGGACTGTCATTTTCACCATGTTGAGTTTTCCTATCCATGAAAAAGTAATGTTTTTCCATTTAGTCAAGTCTTTTCTTGTTTCTTATAATAACATTTTGTAGTTTTCCTTATAAAAGTCTTTTATGTCTCTAGTTGGATTTATTTCAAATAATTTCCACAATTTGTAGTTGGCTATTATAAACAATACTGCTTTCTTAGTTTCCTTTTCTGTGTTTTGTTACTGTGGAGAAATCATACTGATTTTTTTATATTGATCTTATATCGTGCCACTCTACTAAATTGGTCTACTAGGGTTAACAGTGTTTGGGGAAGTCTTTGGAAGTTTCTATGTACACTATCATATTGTCTAACTATAGCAACAGTTTTACCACTTCTTTGCCAATTTGGATGCCTACTTCCTTCTGTTGTCTTACTGCCCTAGCAAGTACTGCCAGTACAGTACTGAATAGAAACAGTGATAGCACACATCCTTGTCTGGTCTCTGTCCTCAGGGGGAAAGCCTTTAGTCTCCACTGAGAATGATAATGTCTCTTGGTTTTGCATACTGACTTTTCACTATGTTGAAGAAATTCCCTCCTATTCTTCTTTTATTGAGTTGTTTTAACCAGGAAGGGCTTAGATTTTATCAAAGGCCTTTTCTGCATCAATTGATTGGACGATATAGTTCTTGTTATTTGCTATGTTGGCTGTTTTTATGTTAAACTATCCTTGCATACCTGTTAATTAATTATTTTTTTATATACTGTTAGATTCTATTGACCAAGATTTCTGCATCTATACTCATGAGATATGTTAGTCTATAGTTTTCTTTTTCGGAAATGTCTTTGCCAGGTTTGGGTATAAGGTTTATTTTTGCTTCCTAGAGTGACTCTTGGAGTGTTTTTATTTATTGTTTTTGAAATAGTTTAAGGGGAATTGGTGATAGTTCATCTTTGAATGTTTGGTAGAAGTCATCTGTAAAGCCATGTGGGCCAGGACTTTTTGTAGGAGGGGAGTCTTTTAATGTCCCACCCAATTTCTTCTTTTGTGATGGGTTTGTTCAAGTTTTCAACATCTGTCCGTGTCAACCTGGGTAGGGTTGTCAGTATCTAGGAATTTGCTTATTTCCTCCAGGTTTTCATAGTTTTTCATAATATTCCATTATTCATTTCAGCTGCTTGTTATGAATCACCTCTTTTACTTCTTATTTATTTGTGTTAAATGGTCTGTATACTTTATTCACCTTTTCAAAGAACCAGTTTCTGGTCTTGTTGATGGTTTCAATTGTTTTTTTTCTGTTTTCTATCCAATTGATTTCAGCTCAAAATTTCCTTTCTTCTAGAGGCTGTGAGGTTAGATGGTTGTTCTTTTTCTGTATTTGCTTCTTTCTTCCATTTTTATGTGTTTGCCTATTGCTATGAAATGCCCCCTAAGGATTGGCTTCACTTGTATCCCAGAGGTTTTGATATATTGTATTTTCATTTGTTTCAAGGAACTTTTAAATTTCATTTTTTATTTCTTCTATTACCCAACAGTGTTCTAGCAGTGTGTTATTTAGCTGCCACGTGGGTGGTTTTACATGCTTTATCCTCTTGTGGTTAATATCTAGTTTTATGGCATTAAGGTCTAAAAACAAACTTTGTATTATTTCAATGATTTTTAATTTTTTGAGGCTTGCTTCATGTCCTAATAAAAGATCAATTCAGGAGAATGTACCATGTGCACTTGAAAAGAAAGTAAATGGACTTTTATTCGAGTGCAGTACCCTAATTATACCTTCAAGGTTGAGTTGGCTAATTATATAGTTTAAATCTGCATCTCTGTTAAATTTCTTTCAAGCTGATCTGTCCTTTTCTGAGAGTGGTGTGTTAAACACTACTGCTGCTGCTGCGGTGCTGTTTCCTCCCTCAAGTCAGTTAGCCAGTGTTTTACCTATTTTGCAGGTCTGTCATTTGGTGGGAATGCTGATCAAAGTTGTATCTTCTTGATCTTTAATAATTATATAGATATAAAGATATATAAAGACAATCCTGAGTGGTTTTCATCCCAAAGCCTATTTTCGTAGAGATTAGCGATGTCATTCTGCTTTTTTGTAGATGTTATTTGCTTAGTGTATTCCTCCCTTTAGTCTTTTCCCTCATTTCTGAGATGTATCTCTTGTAGTCAACAAATTAGATAGGCTCTGGCTTTTTAAATCTGTTCTGCACCTTTTCACTTAATTGGTACGTTTGAGCCATTTACATTAGGTGTGATTGATTATTGCTAGGTCGGGCTTTATTGTTGTATTTTGCTATGTTTCTGGTTACTTTCGTCCATCTACTTTGTTTTCTCTGTGTGAAGGACTTCAATATGTTTCGTAGAGTTGCTCTTGTTTTTACTTATCTTTATGTTCTTGCTTTGCTGCAAATGACCTCATTTCTCCTTCATATCTAATAGACAGCTCTGGTGGGTGCAGGATCCTCAGCTGGGAATTATTTTCTTTCAGCCTTCTGTATATGCCATCTAGTACCTTGCATCCTATATGCAAGAAGCATGCCTTCCTGCTCACATGGTTTCTGCTAAGAAATCAGAACTTAATCTAGTTGGTTCTCCTTTGCAGGTGACTCTTTGGTTGGTATTTTTTTTTGTGCTGTTTTAGTACTGTATGCTTGTCTTTGATTTTGGTGACTCTGAGTATGATTATGTCTTCATGTTTTTCTTTTTGGGTCTAGTCTGTTTAGAATTCTCTGAGCTTCTCCTCAGTGGATTTCCTCATTCTACATGATACCTGAGGAGATTTCTTCTAGTACTTCTTCCACAATTTTCTCAGTGTTTTACCTGCCCCTCCCCTCTTTCTGGAATTCTGATGATATGTATGTTGTCCCCCTCCCCACCCCATTCTGGAATTCTGATCATATGTATGTTGTTCATTTTACAGTTATTCTACCTGATTTTAAAGTTTTCTTCATTTTCGTTCCATCTTCTCTCTGGTTTTTCTAGTATGATCCCATTGAGGTTCTTGTCTTCCAGCTCACTGACTCTGTGTCTCATCTCTTCTTTTCTGCTTTTATACCTCCAACATCCTGGAAACTTCTGTCTATCTGGTCTTGACATTCTTTACTGCATTTTCTTGTGTTGCCTTTTATTTTCAGTACTGTATTGGCTATACCCTGTCTTATGATGTTTTTTTTTTTAATTCTTCTACCGCTTTATCTATAATTTCAATTTTTCCCTCCATCTTTTGCAATTTCTTTAATAGTTATTCATGTTCCTTCCCATCAATATATTTGTTTTGGCTTCCTATCTCTGAGGTACTCACTTTACTTATGGCTCCCATTCTGTCTTCCATCACTTATGCCTTCTTCAATAACTGTTCATATAACTCCATGCCAATATAGTTCTTCTGCCTCCTTGTATCTGGGGTACCCACTGGGTCTGGAATATGCTCTACTTGTTTAGGAGAAGTCTTGTTTTGCTCTTTCACAATGTTTGAGGCTACCTGTTGCTTTCTTGACATTATGAGAAGTTTTTCTTGGTATGTGTTAAGCTGTTTCTGTTGTGTCTTCGTAGGTCATTGATAGTTCTTTATGAAGCTATTGATTAGTTGCAGTGTTGAAGTGTTCCCTTTACGGGAGATGACAACTTGCTCCTCCAGAGGTCTGTTTTGGTTCTCGTGCAGCAGGGAAATTCACCATTCCTAAAATCCTTCAAATTCTCTCTGTTCTGCAGCACAGACGTAAGTGTGGCCTGCAGCACAGTGACCAGTTTTCCCAACTGATACAGTATCTTTTCAGGGGATCTGCTGACAGTTTCCTCTTCACACTCCAATATGTCCTCCTTGGGAGGGAATCTCTCATCTGAGTATGGTCACCTCTCTTGAAGTTTATTATTGTCCCTGGCAATTGAAAGCCCCAACTGATGCAGTTTCTCTCCAGAGGAATTACAGGCAGCTCCCTACCTGCACATTAATGTGCCCTCTCTGGAAGAAAATGTCTCACCTCAGTGCAGCCTTCTCTCCTAAAGTCTATTATTGTCCTCAGTGGACTATTGTGGTCCAGCAACCAAGTTCCCCAACTGATAAAGTTTCTCTCCAGGGGAGTCAGAGGCAGCTTCCTTCCTGCACTTCAATGCATCCTCTCTCTGATTTTGAATGTAGACATTTATGCTGGGCCGCAT
Organism: Elephantulus edwardii; assembly: GCF_000299155.1. Classification (NCBI taxonomy): domain Eukaryota; kingdom Metazoa; phylum Chordata; class Mammalia; order Macroscelidea; family Macroscelididae; genus Elephantulus; species Elephantulus edwardii. Next base: position 2,092,869 of record NW_006399840.1, on the reverse strand, counting down.
GTATGTGTACGTACACACACATGGAAGTATGACTTTTCTGGATTTGTTAGTTATTTTATAGATACTACTGATGTATAATTAGATTGAAAAACAATCAGATGCTACAAGATTATGCTTTAATTTCCTGAATAATCATCAATGTTATGCATTATATAAGATGGACTAGTGGGTAAAAACTGCATTATCATCCCAAAGACAGGTGGCTTGAATCCACCACTTGTTCCAAACCTAGTTTCCATGAAATTTACAGACTCTGGAAATTGTCTAGAGGGTCAGCTGTGAGTTGGTTCCAATTTGATGGTACATACAACAACTAAGTAATACCTGTTTTAGCTCTGATGTTGGTAAAAGGATATAGAAAAAAAATAAAATTATAATAAAAGCTGACAAGGGCCTGTAGACAAGGCTGAATTAACTCTTACTTCCAAATCTACCTTTACATTGCTATTACAATAAGATTAATATCAGATTGTTGTCGTTGTTATGTGCCATCGAGTCACTTGAGACTCATAGTGACCCTATGTACAACAGCCCTAAACCCTGCTCTATCCTGTGCCAATTGCACTGCCTCTGACACACCCATTCCGATTACCCCAGTCACTGAATCAATCCACCTCATAAAGGGTCTTCCCCTCCTACGCTGTTCCTCTACCCTCCCAAGCATGATGTCCCTCTCCAAGGACCTGTTCCTCATTATAACATGTCCAAAGTATGTCAGACGAAGCCCCAGAATACTTGCTTCTAAGGAGTAGCCTGGTTTAACCATCTCCAGGATGAATCTGTTTGTTTTCTTGGCAGTCCATGGTACATTCAATACTCTTCTCCAGCACCACACCTCAAAGGCATCAATTCTCCTTCTATCCTCCCTAGTCATTGTCCAACTCTCTGGTGCATAACAAGTGATTGCAAAAACCAGGGCCTATATCAGACGCACCTTAGTCTCCAGAGACACAACGCTGCTCTTGAGTACTTTACAGAGGTCACTAACAGTAGACTTTCCCATCGCAATACATTTTTTTTATTTCCTGGCTGCTGGTGCCAAGAGTGTTGACCGTGGAGCCAAGCAAACTAAAGCTGTGTACAATCTCAATCTCTTCGCCATCCATCCTGATGCTGCCAGTTGGTCCAGTGGTGAGAATCTTTGTCTTCTTGACATTGAGCCTCGATCCATACTGGAGGCTGCAGTCCTTGACCCTCTGCAGCAAGTGTATGAGGTCCTCCTCAGTTTCAGCAAGCAGGGTTGTGTCATCTGCATAACGAATACTGTTAATCTTCCACCAATCCTGATGCCACACTTCTCCTCATGGAGCCTAGCCTCTCGGATAATCTGCTCTGCATACAGGTTGAAAAGGTTATGGAGACAGGACACATCCCTGGCATACACCCTTCCCAATTTTGAACCATGCAGTGTTGCCCTGCTCTGTTCTGATGACTGCCTCTTGGTCCAAGTATAGGTTTCGCATTAGCACGATTAAATGTTCTGGGATTCCCATTCTTCTCAGAGTAAGCCACAGTTTGTTATGATCCATGCAGTCAAACGCCTTTGCATAATCAATAAAACACAGATAGACATTCTTTTGGTATTCCCTGCTTTCAGCTAAGATCCCTCTAACATCAACTACCATATCCCTAGTACCACGACCCCTTCTAAATCCAGCCTGGACTTCTGGCAGTTCTCTGCTGATGTGCTGTTCCAGTCGTTTTTGGGTAATCTTCAGTAGAATCTTGCTTGCATGTGAAATCAATGATATTGCTCTGTAGTTTCCATACTCTGTTGAGTCACCTTTCTTTGGGATGGCAACAAATATAGATCTCTTCCAGTCAGTTGGCCAAGTGGTTGTTCTCCAGATTTCTTGGTACAACTTGGTGAGCACATCCAGGGTAACATCTGTTAGCTGAAATATGTCAATTGGTATACCATCTTCCTGGGGCCTTATTTTTTGCTATTTCCTTCAAAGCAGCTTGAACTTCTTCCTTCATCATCATAGGTTCTTACTCAAATGTTATTTCATTAAATTCTTCTGTATCTGCCAATTCCTGTCGATACAATGACTCAGTATATTACTTCCATCTTCTTTTAATACTTCCTGGATCATTTAATATTCTGCCTAAAGCATCCTTGATTATAGCAACTTGAGGTTTGAATTTGTTCTTCAGTTCCTTGAGCTTAAGAAATGCTGAACAAGTTCGGCCCTTTTGATTTTCCGACTCTAGCTCTTCACACATTTCATTGTAATATTACTTACCAAAAAGTAGGGGTCAAGAACAACACCAACATTTAATCTGTTAAAACACGCCATCATTTTCAATACTAATTATCCGTCATGCTCTAACTCCAAACCTCCCATCTGAGGGTTTCTGAGTCTGGCAATTGGCTAGAAGGTCCTGAGCAGCTATCAACGATGCAGTTATCCCAGGTGAGCCAAGGAAAAAGGCCAAAGCGTTCTGGTTGCAAATTTCTTTTATTGGAGTGCTGGGGCCCAGATCACACTCCCAGGAGACCTAAGGGTGGTGATTTGGGCCATGTCTTTTTAGCAGGGCAGGCACAGTTGAGGAAACTGGATCAGACTATAAGCATTGTCACAGGTGAACAAAAGAACGATAGCAATGCCAAAGACAATGGTCTAGGGCAAATTTGGAGCAACAGACCCAGTATACTGCAACACTTATGCCCACAAAAAACTCTAAGTATGGATGGAAGTTCTTTTATATTCCCTCGCTTTACAGATTGGGCACCACTCCTTTTTCCTGACTGTGTCTATTTTCATCGTATCTACAAGGTACAACAACTGACTAACCATTCCACATGCTATTTCTACCAATACACCCCATCATTAGTACATTTAAATAACAGCTAACATATATCAGATCATTCCTAGCTGTCACATATCACACTAGGAACTTTACATGAACCATCTCAAGCAGTCTTACAGGACAGTTTAAAAAAAAAGTTATCATTTTTAAATAAGTTTTTAGCACTTGCTATTTTAACACTTTTACATGTACAGTCCTGACATTAATTACATTCATCACTTTGAATCACAATCACCACTAACCATTTCCAAATTTTTCATCACCTTCAACAGAAGTTTTGTGCCCCATAAGCAATGATTTCCTCTTTGCCCCTTTTCTATCTTCCACATGACCACTAATAAATGTGGGACTCTGCATTCTGTAAGACAAGCTTTTTAATATGCTATCACACAATGAGGAAAGAGAGGATTTGGGAAATTAAGTTGCTTGTCACATAACTGGTAAGCAACAGAGTCAACATGTGAGGCCAGATCTTTACTGAACCTTGTTATAGCACTTCTATTGTCCATGTATAGTAACTGGTGTGAATCAGAAACCTGAAAAATGAACTAAAAACATCAAACCTGTAGAAGTAGTACTCTGCTTTTCATCCTATTTTCCCTGGCCCTGAGTTCCAAGCCATTGGGAAGCAATATACATGAAAATTAAATACAGAGACAACATGGTACTTTTGTTATGCAAATATTTTAATTTACCTGTTAAAATGATGCCCACAAGCATCCAAACACAGAGGAAAATGTTCCCTGCCAAAGGTTTATATTTTGATGTGAGTTTCCCTTGAGCCAATGTAAACAGAATCCCAAATATCTACAGGAAAAAGAGAAATTGTTTTCATTAGGTTGCAGCTTTGAAACTGGCAAAGTTTTTCCAAGAACTTTAAATTTTATTCATACGATTTGGAATCAGCAAATACTCACTGAAAGGAAGAATTGTTAAATAAAATCTATAGTTACACTCATCATCCATTCCTCAACTTTTAGCCAGAATACCTGGCAAATACTCTAATCCATAGCATCCTTTGGTATCAAAACTTGAGACTCAAATTTGATTTTTCGTTCCTTCAGCTTGAAAAATGTCACACGAATTCTTCCCTTTTGGTTTTCTAACTCCAATTTTTTGCACAATTTTTTTGTTATAATACTTTGCTTTATCTTCTTAAGCTACACTTTGAAATCTTCTGTTCATCTCTTTTACTTTCACGTTTCCCTCCTCTGTTTTGGCTTCTTGAAATTGTAGTGTAATTTTCACTCTATTCTGAAATCTATTTTGGTCTTTTCTTTCTCCCGTCTTGTAACGACCTTTTTTTGCTTTCTTCATGGATGATATCCTTAATGTCACCCCACAATCTATCTGGTCTTCAATCATTAGTGTTCAATGCCTCAACCCTTTTTTGACATGGTTTTCAAATTCAGGTAGGACAGTCTCAAACTCTTATTTTGGTTCTTGTTTTTTGAACAGAGCAAGGAAACATCGCATTATTTAAAACCGGGAAAGATGTATGTCAGGGTTATATCCTTTCTCTATGTCTATTCAATCTGTATGCTGAGCAAATTATTGAAGCAGCTGGACTATATATAAAGAAGAATGTGGTGTCAAGATAGAAAGAAGATTCATCAACAACCTGTGCTATGCAGATGACACAATCTTGCTTGGTAAAAGTGAAGAAGACTTAGACTTCATCATGACAAATGTAGAAAAGACTGAAGTTGTCAATGATTTCATCTTACTTGGATTCATAATCATCACCCTCGGCACCAGCAGTCAAGAAATAAAAAGATGTGTTGCATTGTGAAAATCTGCAGTCAAGGACTTCTCCAAAGTGCTAAGGAGCAAGGATGTCAGTTTAAACTCTAAGGTGCACATGATCTAAGCCATGGTCTTTAAATTCCTTCATATGCCTCTGAAAGCTGGATAATGATAAAGGAAGAGAGAGCTGACACATTTGAGTTGTGGTGGTGGAGAAGAGTACTCAATATGCATGGACTGCCAAAAGAACAATTATGTCTTGGAGAAAGTTTAACCAGGGTGCTCCCTGGAGACAAAGATGATAAATCTTCATCTCACATACTTTGGGCATTTTGTTAGGAGGGGCCCATCCTCAGAAAAAGACTGAATGCTTGGAAAAGTGGGGATAGTCAGTGAACGAGAGAATGATTTTAAACAAGAAGCACTGACACAGTGACTGTAACAATGGGCTCAAGTATATCAGAGATGGTAAGGATAGAACAGGATGATGGGGCAAGGTTCAGATTCGTTGTTACATCAATGTATGAGGGTCTCTGAATCATAGTCACCTCATTAACGCCTAACAACAACAACTCCAACCATCTGAAGTTTCAGAGAAATCAGAGAATTACCTGTGCAGCAGCATTAAGAAGACCAGATGAAGTACCTTCAGATTCAGGGTAAGTAATTTCAACAGCAAATTCAAAACCCAAGGGAAGGTAACCAGTCATGAAGAAACTGGAAAAATAAATCCAGAAATAAAGAGAATTACTGATATCACATATTGATGTAATTATTCCTCTGTCTCTCAGAATTACTATAAAAATCAAATAAATGAATACCTTGAAGTTGCTTCATTAAATTAAGACCTTTATCAGCCCAATGTAAAAGCAGGGAAGTAGAACAATTTCTTTTTTTTTCCCTGAGAAAAATTTACCTCTAGTTTTCTAAATCCATTGTCATTCTAACTAAATAAAGATTCTAGGATTAAATGACATTTTTTTTTCAATTTTCACTTACAGTATACCAAAAAACCCAAACCCAACGTAAAACTAGTTTCTAGCGAACTATACCAGCTGTTTTGTGGGAGAAGGATGGGCAAGCTCCATCCATGTGATTAACTGCTTCTGAAAACTCACCAGAGGGTCAGCTATTGGTCGGTTCTGAGTCAATGATACACAACACTACATATTTACATGTCCAGAGCAGATCCTCAAATTAAAATATTAAAAAACTTTAAAATGGATTCTTTTGTGTTGTGTGTGCCACTGAGTTCGAATCAACTCATAGCTGACCCTCCAACAGGTTTTCAGAAACAATATACCATATGGGAAAAGACTACTCATTCTTCACCTGTGGAGCAACAACTGGATTCGAACCATGTACCTTTAGTTCTGCTGTGCAGCTTCTTATCACTAGGCTACCAGAGTTCCCTTAAAACAGACTAAAAAAAGTTAAAAATTATAGTCATTATACTTCAGAATGAAACCATGCTGTCATTCCTCCCAAATCCATGTACTCACCCAAGCACTCCTGCAGTAATAAACACAATAGAGAGGTATCCAAGGTCCAGAGTAGAAGTAAATATGACCATTCCGACAAAAGACAAAATGTAAACTATCAAAGTAGTCTGTCTGAAACAAACCCCACAGATACTGTTAGCATTTTGGATCTTCTAGGCATATAAAAATAATTTTGTTAAGTACTTGCTCCACTCATACATTAATAAATGCACTGGATTTCATATCTTGTCAATGCAAAGTAGTCTTTTTAGACTTTTCTCAGTCCAGGAAAAGTTTTTGGCAACTATATATCTGACAAGGAATTTCTCTGTTAACTCAAAGCCGGCACTTTCTGATGGTTCGGACTAACCAGCATCTCCTCACGAGAAAGACAGGCAATCTCCTTCAATGTGATTTACAGCCTTTGAAAACCCTCTGGAAGGTCAGTTAAGAGTCACAACCTAGTAGCAATGAGATTTTGAGTACTCATCTGAGCAGGCCTTAATACGCAAAATACATAAAGAATTCCTACAGTTTAACAACAATAAGACAAAACAACCTAACAGAAAAATGGTCTGAAGATATAGATTATCATTTCATCAAAGAGAAAACATAGATGGCCAGGAAACACATGAAATGATGCTCAAAATAACTTTTAAAAAATCGATTACAGTTAGATTGATTGCAACTCATAGCAACCCTACATGTTACAGAGTGAACTAGTCAACGGGATTTTGTTTTTACTTTATTATTTAAGGAAGCTTATCACCAAGTATTCCTTCTGGAGTGTCCTTGAGTAGGTTCAAACCACTATCATTTAGGTTCATGTTATGTTATCTGGGGTTAGGTGCCTGGAGTCACACATAACTCATAATGGGTCCATGAACAACACACTGAAGCCTTACCTGAGTGTGCATCATTTTCATGATCTCGGGACTGCTATCGGTCCACTGTGGCTCACAGCAGACCCTCCTTTAGCGCTCCAAAGCTCTAAGTCTTAACAGTAAGAGTTTACCCATCTCACTCCCAAGACTATCACCAATATTACATAACTGCTGGTAGATTCGAACTACCAGAGGCATGTTGTTTGAGTTAGCACAATTCCCTACAGACTAAGCCAACAGAACATCATTATTTGCTATTCTTTTAAAACTGACTGTTGTTGATATGGAACTGAATCACAGCTGACCCACTACTAGGTTTCTGAGGCTTCTACATCATTTGGGAGGGAACTGCCATCTTTCTGCCAGTGAGCTGTTATGGATTCAAGCCATCAGAAGTGCTAGCTTTGTGTTAGCACAGTGCTCTATGGATTAATAAGTATTTATACCTGTATGCTAGTAGCACATACATAGACTCGTTACCTCTAGATGTAAACATAAAATTCCAAACATTTTTTTGGAAAGGACTCTTTTTAGAACAGAAGTAATCTCTACTGAAGTGGTATGTATAAGTATTGTTAGAGGGATATGTGTTTGCAATGAGTTTACAAAGTTTAAATAAACATGATCAAGAAAATACAGAAAGAAAATGTGCATGATGTCAATACATTATTAGGTGAAAGGAATCTAAGAATATCTCTAGGTCTAGTCCAGTAGATAATTTAAAGGTTTCTTAAAATAATAAGTAAAGTTTCCTTTAAAGTCAATGCTTTTACATTTGTCTATTATATATGTATGCTCTGGACACCATATAGTTTATCTTGTTATACTTACTTGTATGTTTTGGTATAATCTAGCCATAAACCACAAAGAATAGAGCCCAGCATTCCAGCTACTACAAGTGTCAGCCCAATCCTTCCAGCATTCACCTCTTCTCCCTTAAAACAAATTTCACAAAAAAAATAACGAGAAATTTCTTGTAATTCTAACAGATTACTGACAGTCTAAAGACACTTATTCAGAGTGAAAATAATCAGGTAAGATTAAGCACATACTATAATAAGGAAATATTCAGCATGTAGGTTATGATAAGCAAGAGCATGGAAAAGGATATATTAAAGGCATTCTACTTTGGAACTTGGGGGAAAAAAATAACATAATGAGAAATTTAAATACACACACACACACACACACACACACACACACACACATTTTCCCTTACTCTTCCATAGCCAGAAGTGATATATAGTTAGAATTCTTAAATAAGTCATAGATGCAAAGAGGAGCTAATCTGATTACTTCTACTACAGTCTTAATGAAAAAAAAAAATCTTTTACAATACTAAGATTAGACTCCTCAATCTTGAGATCATGCTGGTAGGAATTGCCTCGATAAAGATACATCACTGGGGTCATTGTCCTTCAGGATGGAAACTGCTGCCCTTCTACCTAGTAGCTTCTGAAGAAGAGATGCAAGTATGCTTGGACACTAGCAGGTAGCCAGAATTGAGAACTAAATTACTGAGAAACTGGCATGTCCCTGAGCCTTTATCTAACCTGAGAAGAGCTAGCGAGAATAGCCACCTAGGAACCAGCCCCAGTATTGCTCCAGACATCAGTTAGCACTCAGAATTGACGTCTGCTATGTGGAGAAATTGATGCTTCTCTGAGAAATAGCTGCCCTTCAACCCTGTGGCTTATGAAGTGGAGATGTAAGTATGCTAGTACATTAAAGGGTATCCACAAGTGAGAAAGAATTGCTGAGAATTTGACACTTCCCTGAGTCTTTGTCTGCATGGGAAGAGCCACCTAAGAACCAGACCCAGCGTGACTAGGAACATTAGCTGCCAACCAGAATTAAGATCTGCATTGCAGAGAACTTGGTGATGCCCTGAGTTTTTATCCACTGGGGTGGAAATAGCTGCCCCACAAGAAAAAGACGAATAACACAATTACAAAGTGGGCAGAAGACACGGAAAGACTTTTCACAGAAGAGGACATTCAGATGGCCAATAGACACATGAAGAGATGCTCAAACTCCACTGGCAATAAGAGAGATGCAAATCAAAAGCACAATGAGATACCATCTCACACTAGTAGCAATGACAAAGTTAAAGAGGGCAGCAAACAACAAATATTAGAGAGGATGTGGAGAGACTGGAACTCTCATGCATTGGTGGTGGGATTATAAAATGGAACGATTACTCTGGAAGGCAGTTGGGCGTTTCTTCAAAAAGTTGACCACAGAAATTCCATTAAGACCCAATTATTCCACTGCCAGGAATACACCCCAAGGAAAATACTGAGACACAAACAGATTTGTACACTGAAGTTCATAGCAGCATTATTCACAAAGCAAGAAAGTGGAAATGGCCAAAATATCCATCAACAAATGAATGAATTGAGAAAATGTGGTACATTCACATGATAGAATACTGTGCAGCACTCGGGAGAAATTATTTTGAAAGATATTATTTAACATGGGAGAGATTGGAAAGTATTATGCTGAGTGAACTCAGTCTCATAAAGACGAATACTGCATAAGACCAATATCATAAAAATAGATGGAACTGGTATACAAAAGTACAAAGGGGAAAGAACACAGGGGATGAGGGTGGGGAAAGGAAATTTCTAGAGGTCAGAGTTACGTGGGCAGAGAGAGGGGTTAAAAGAATTAAGAAAGATCTAGTGGAGATCTGAAAAGGAGGGGTAATGGTGAGCATGGATCATTGGTGATTAATTTTATAAAACACGATATATGGGAATGATACAGTGAAACACTCTATGAATATAGGGATGCTTATAGAAATTAACCATAATGTATATAAATTTTGTATACAAACCAATACAAGAAAAAATAAGACAAGAACCACAATAATGATGAGATACCATCTCATCCCAGAATCAACAAAGTTTAACAGGATTGGAAACAATAAATGTCAGAAAGGATGTGGAGATATTGGAATGTTCGCATACCAGTGGTGTGTGTGATTGTAAAATTGTACAACCATCCTGGAAAGCAGTTTGGGGTTTCCTCGAAAAGCTGCATATAGAAATCCCACATGATCTAGCTAATATCTAGGAAAATAACCCAAGGAAATTTGAACTGAGACACAGAGATATGTACACCTATGTTCATAGCAGTGTTATTCACAATAGCAAGACTATTATGGAAACAGTGTAAATGCCCATCAATGAACAAATGGATTGAATAATTGTACACTCACACAATGGCACACGAAGCAACACTAAGGAATAACGATTTTATAAAATACATGGGAGAGTCTAAAGAGCTGTTTGGTTGTTGTTTTTTTCTTTAATATGAGTAGTTAGTGGTTTGTTCCACAATCAGCACTTGGCCTAGTTTTGGGACTTTTTTATCTTTTTTTTTTTAGTTAATTTTAATGAAAGTTTACAGAGACTTTGGATTTCCATTCACTCATTGTTACACTTTCCTCTCTACCCACCCCTCTCTCCAATTTGCTCTTCTCTTTGAAAAGTAAAATTCTTTCATTGTCATACATCCCTCCTCCTAAGTCCACTCCACTATGTAGCCTTCATTTGACTCCTGTCATGACAATAATACCTAATCACATATCCATTTGAAATAGTTCTTTCCCTCATCTGTTTCAATGCAATATACTTTATCCCCACTTTTCTCAGTCTCCCCCCCCAACCCAATGTCAGTTCTGCTTTACAACAGTGGCATTACGCAGCATTTGTTCCTCTGTGACCGAGATACTTCACGCAGCATAATGTCCTCCAGGGTCACCCATTTTGAATAATACTGTATGAGTTCCTTGCTTTTCAATGCAACATAGTATTCCACTGTGTGAATATACCACAGCTTCTCTATCCATTCATTTGCTGATGGGTACTTAGGTTGTTTCCATCTCTTTACTATTATGAACAAAGCCATAATAAACAGTGGTGTGCATATATCTGCTTGGATGGTGATTATAGTTTCTTTAGGGTATGTTCCCAGTAGTGGAATTGCTGGGTCAAATGGTATTTCTATTTTGCAATTTTTTGAGAAAGCACCATACAGCCTTCCATAGTGGTTGCACCATTTTACACTCCCACAAACAGTGAATAAGGGTTCCAGTTTCTCTGCAACCTTGTCAGCATTTGTTGTTTGCTGCTCTGTTAAATATGCTTTTCTGACTGGGGTAAGATGATTTCTCATAGTTGTTTTGATTTGCATCTCTCTTAGAGCTAGGGATTTTGAACATTTCTTCATGTGTTTGTTCACCATCTGAATGTCTTCTGTGGTAAAGTGTCTGTTCATATCCTGAGCCCATTTTTTTAATTGGGTTGTTTACCTTTATCTCGTTGTGGTGGAGTCTAAAGAGTATTATGCTGAGTGAGGTAACTCAGATGCTAAAAGAGAAATACTGCCTAAGACCATTATTGTAAAAATAGAAGGATAACTAGTTGTTAGGTGTTAAGTTGTTAGATATTGTTGAGTATGACCCACAGCGATCCTAGGAACAACAGATCTGAACCCTGTCCTATCCTGTGCCATCCTCACACTTCCTGACACACTAGAGCCCATTGCAGCAGTTACTGTGTCAATCTACCTGGCTGAAGGTCTTTGTCTCCTTTGTAAACTCTCTTGCTTTTCTGAGCATCATATACCTCTCCAAGAAATGACATGCCTGAAATATGTGAGGCAAAGTTTATTATCTTTGTCTCCAAAGAGGACTCTCTGGCTGCACTTTCTCCAAGACCTATTTGTTCTTTTGGCAGTCCGTGGGGTGTTCAGCACTCTTCTCCGACACAACAGCTCAAATACATCAATTCTTCTGTCATCCTTATTCACTGTCCAGCTCTCAGATGCAAAGCAAGGGACTAGAAAGACTATGGCCTGAACCAGATGCACCTTAGTCCCCTGACATCATTACTCCATAATAATTTGGAGAGGTCTTTAACTGTAGACTTTCCCAGTACAGTATGTCTCCTGATTTCCTGACTGCTAGTACCAAGGGTACTGACTGTGGATCCAAGTAAGAAGAAGCTGTTGACAGTTTTAATCTTTTCTCCATCTAGTAAGATGTGTACAAATGTCCAAAAGGGGAAGAAGGTAGAAACCACTATGATAGCAGAATTCAGTGGACAGAGTAGGGGGAGCGTGAAAGAATAGGAAAGATTAATCCTATGCAAGAACCATGCTGATTTTCTCTGTAACGTTCCAATTTTAGTATATGTGCTGCCGAAGTGAGCACAATAGGAAAGATGCAATGGGGACTTGAAAGGATGGTGTAATAGTATGTATAAATGGTAATTAATTACATAAAACACAATGTATTTAAGTGATTCTATGATACTATGGAAAACTGTATAAAACACAATGTATATGAAGCACGATATAAATGACATATAATATAAAAACCAATAAAAAAAAATAAACATTAGTCAGCCAAGCAAAACAATACAGACAGGCATTTACCTTATAATATGTCAGTATCATTTGATTTAATAGTGTTGAAACGGAATAGAATGCTCCAGTCATGATACCTACAAAAATAAATAGAAAATTTTATATTTACTAGTTCATAAAATGAACTAGAAGTACTATGATTAATAAAATATATATAATCTATATTTCTAACAAGTCCTTTTGTGGCACAAATAGTGTGCATTCAGCTGGCTTCAATCTCATTCACCAGCAATACAGTAGGCAAGTCCTTGCTACTGCTTCCGTAACGATTAAAGTCAAGAAAATTCTATGGAGCCCAGCTCTGCTTTGCTGTCTAGGGACCTTACTGAATGAATGGCACAAAACAACATGTATCAAACAGTTTGCAAAATTAAGAACTACCGCCATCTCGTTTCAGAACACGGAATAACGAAGTTAATACCTAAATTTACTAGGGAGGACAATCTTAAAATACTATTATAAGATATACTTTACTATTCAAATATTACAAATTCTATCTCCACCACACATAAGACAGTATATAGCAATCAACAATCAATCAATGGATTGTTTCTTGAGTACCTACAATATGTTGTATCGACTGGATATGAAATCCCTGTATCAATGTTCTTAGAAGGAAATTAGTAAAGATGGCTGTCAGAAATGCATTATTTTAGAAACCTTGGCTCTCTTCTTGAATGTGTAGTTTGACATTAGGTAAGTCTCTGAACATATCTGTAAATTATTCTTTCTTTCTTTTCCATTATTATTTTAAACATATAAAATAAAGAATAACATAACAACAACCTCGCTGTGTTCACTTCATATGTTTTTTTAGACCTCTCCCAATCAAATTCTTGACCTTACATTTCTAGATAACATCTATCCTGTTATTATTTATTGATTATTCTATCTTTGTATCTCCATATTTCTCTGGTGGTCTACTAAGCTATGCTTTCATATCAAAGGCAAACAGTTTGGATCTACTAGCTGCCCCTCAAGAGAAGGATGGGCAATCTCCTCCTGTGTGATTTACTGCCTCTGAAAATACACTAGAAGGATAGCTATGAATTGGTTTTAATTTGACAACACTCAACAACAACTACTCTATATTACATATCCATAAACAATAACCAGAATTATGCAGCATGGATTTAAACTTCATATGTTGTTGTTATATGCTGTTGAGTGGCCTGCAACTCATAGCGACCCTATGTACAACAGCTCTGAAGCCTGCCCTGTCCTGAGGCAGTCTCACTGACTCCGACACACCTACCCCCAACTGCCCCAGTCACTGCATCCATCCACCTTATCCAAGGTCTTCCTCTCCTTTGCTGTCCCTCCACCTTTCCAAGCATGATGTACTTCTCCTAGGATTGGTCCCTTCAGGCCATGTGCCCAAAGTATATGAGATGTTGTTTTTGTTATTATGTGCCATCAAGTCACTTGTGACTCACAGAAACCCTAAATCCTGCTCTGTCCTGTGCCAATCTGTCTCCAACCCCCACCCCAATTACCCCAGTCAGTGAATAAATCCATCTCATGGAGGGTCTTCCCCTCCTGCACTGTCCTTCCACCCTCTCCAAGGACCAGTCTCTCTTTGCAACAAGTCCAAAGTATGTCAGATGAAGCCTAAGAATCCTTGCCTCCAAGGAGTAGACTATTTTAACCCTCTCTAGGATGAACTTGTTCATTTTCTTAGCAGTCCATGGTACACTCAAGAGCTTCAAAATTTTTTTCTCCCAGGAGAATCTTGGTTTTATCCTAAGACAGAACTACTTATTTTCTTGGCAGTCCATAGAATGTTAAGACTCTGCTCTAGCACCCCAACACAAAGGCATGAATTCTTCTGTCATTCTTAGTCATTGTCCAGCTCTCTGATGCACAGCAGGTAACTGTGAAGGCCATGGCCTGGACCAGACACACATTAGTCTCTAGACTCAAGAGTGTTGATTGTGGAGCCAAACAAGCTGTAACTGTTAACAACCTCAATCTCTTCTCCATCTATCATGGAGCTGACAACTGACCCAGTGGTGAGATCTTTGTCTTCTCGATGTTGAGCTTCAATCCATACTGAAGCAGTTATAGTCCTTGACCCTCTGCAGCAAATGCTTCAGTTTCAGCAAGCAAGGTTGTGTCATCTGCATAATGCAGGTTGTAGATGAATCTTTCTCCAATCCTGATGCCATATTCCTCCTAATTACAATATATTATTTATTTCTAGATTGTTCTTCTCATGCATTATGGTTTTGAGATTTATACATGTTGATAGACCTACAACTGAGTTTAGAGGCTCATGTGTGAAGCAGATGGATTCTGGAGAGTGGGTTCTCTTGTTTTGGTGAGGGTTGGGTGTGGAATGTTTGGTGGTTGGTTGGTGTGGTAAGTTTTTTTCTGTTCACAATCAGGTGTGAGCTGATTGGATTTGCTGAGTTTAGCTAACAATGAGCTGCTGGCTTGAAGCCTCTAGTTTAAAGTCAACAAGCACCTGATGGGCAGGCTTTGTATTTAAAAGGTGGTTTGGTCCTGGGCCTGCATCCCTAGGGCCTGGTGTTAACTGTATTTGAATGAACATTTTTCTAAGTGTACAGAACTGGTCTGTCAGTTTGCTGAACTAAAGTAATGTGGGGTTGCTGTGATGCATAATGCTGTACCACTACTGTGTCAAATGCCATAATGGTTACCCATCTTGGACAGTGTTTTGTGGAGCCCCCAGATTGAGACAGTCTTAGCAGGAGTGGCATCAACTTCCTAAACAACATGCTTCTGGAAATTCTATGAACGTAGAGAAACAACTAGGTATAGAAAAGGGTTTAGGTCTTTCGTTCACAGGGTCACTATGAGTTGTATTTGACTCAAAGGCACTTAACAACAAGTTCATTAATTTCTTTAATGTATAAACCTTCCAAATTAACAAGTAAAATATTCCAAATACAAGTGCAGCACACTTTACACTAATGTTTACAGGACTGGTTGAGGCAAGTAGAAAGAATACATTAGCTGCTGTTGTGAGGTGCCACGGAGTTGACTGCGACTCACACAGGCCCTCTAAACAACAGATGTGAATCTTGCCCCATCCTGCTCCATCCTCATTAAACCTGATATGCTCCAGCCCATTGTCATAATCTCTATGTCAATCCACCTTGTTGAGGGTCTTCTCTTCCTCTGACCCTCCATCTTTCCAAACATGGTATCTTTTTCCAAGAACTGGCTTCTCCTGACAACATTCTACTAGTGCTCGTGTGACATCTGATATCTTTTTGTTCTGAGCTGCATCTCTCTAAGAACTAGGGATTTTGAACATTTCTTTTCTTTATGTGTTTTTTTTGCCACCTGACTTTCTTCTTTGGTGAAGTTTCTTTTCACATTTTGTGCTCATTTTGTGAATGGGTTTTGTGCCTTTTTTCTTATTGAGATGCTGGAATACTCTAAATTTTAGATATAAGTACCTGATCAGCTATGTCACGGCCAAATATTTTTTCCCCAGCCTGTGGGCTTTCTCTTTACCCTGTTTGAGAAGTTTTTTGATGTGCATAAGGATTTGCGTTTTAGAAGGTCCCATTCATCTTCGTCTTTAAACTGACATTGTTGTTCTTTAACACTTTAGAGAGGTCCTTGACAGAAAACTTCCCCAATGCAATGTATCTTTTGATTTCTTAGTTGATGGTACCACGGGTATTGATTGTGGATCAATGTAAAATTAAATAGTTGACAACTTCAATCTTTTCCCTATCTATCATGACATAGTCTATTGATCCAAACCATGAGTTCCTCTTCCCTTAGCTCTTGACTAAACAGTCTTAAGTAGACATTCTGTCATCTGGTACTTTCCTGCTGGTCAGAGAAAGTGCAACATATGGTGACCCCAATGGAAAGGGGAATAACAGTGATCCGAACCATGCAGAAAGTGTCCGACCACATCATCTCATTAAGTGACAGGGTCAGAGAGCATGACTTCAACTTGGTAAGAGACCGTGCCAACAAGTACTCCACATGTAGGTTTTCATTCAGACGGGAATTTCTGCAGCTGGGCCAAGAGCTGAAAGCTGCCTTGTTATGCATATCTTTTTGCCACTTCATCTTGCTGCCTCATGCTACCACCTCATCTTTGACTCTTAAACAGTGTTTATCCTTTCCCTAGAATTGCAGCCTGAAATCCCTGGGGGTTTTCCCATGAAGTTTCTCACAGACAGTTTTTCTCTAAGTGGTAATGTATTCTTACTTTCTTTTTCCACTACCAATACAGATAAACTATCTTATTATTTCATCTGTGTGTGTGAACATTAACTTTTTAGATCAAACCCTGCTAAATTAAGTGGCTGCCTATAAAAGTAACTCCTTAATGCCACAAATTGGCTTAGTCTGGCAGGATTTAAAGGGTTAAGATGGCTTTCTTTAAGAAGTGTGTTGTGCTGCATTGAAAAACAAGGAACTCATGCAATATTATTCAAAATGGGTGACCCTGGAGGACATTATGCTGAGTGAGGTATCTCAGTCACAAAGGGCCAAATGCTATATGGTGCTACTGTTGTAGAATGAGGCTGACATCGGG
>NW_006399840.1:2020517-2075877 GCF_000299155.1 Elephantulus edwardii | reverse complement strand
GTGACCCTGGAGGACATTATGCTGAGTGAGGTATCTCAGTCACAAAGGGACAAATGCTATATGGTGCCACTGTTGTAGAATGAGGCTGATATCAGAGTGGGGGTAAGACTGAGAAAAACTGGATGAAATATGTTTACGGCATTGAAGTCTATGAGGGAGAGAATAGTTTAAAACTATTATATTTTAGGGCGTTATGTTTATCGTAAGAGTATGGAATGAGGGTTGCAGAGTGGATTATATTTGGGGTTGGGGGTGTGGGTGGGGGATGTGCGGGCGGGGATTGTGTACCAATGAGGGAGTTTTTCTTTTGCTTTTCAAGGAGAGGAGCAAACGGGGTAGAAGGGTGCAACAATGAATGAATGGAATTCCAAAATCTCTGTAGATGTTCATTGAAATGAAAAATAGATAAATAAATAAAGAAAAAAAAGAAAACTGTGAGCACTAAAGCTCTGTCAACATAATAAACATCTTTTTCTTTAAAAAAAAAAGTGTGTTGTTTACGACATTCCTTAGTAGGAGGATCTTCCTTCAGAGCAACACCAGGATTCAACATCAATACTGGGGACTACTACTGCCATGGGGCACCCAAGGACGGAGCCTGATCAGCAATAACAGAAAAGGCTAGGCCATTAGAAAGCAGAGTGTCCAGAGCATCTTAAAGCAGGAAGTGCTGCTGACCTCCTTCAAGGCCAGCCACCAGACTTCTAAGCTAGCAACTACAAGAGTGCCGGCAGTGTCCGGGCAACAAGGTCAAGGAAACTGTAGTGCATCCACTAATGGCAATCAGCATCCCCCATCCTACCAACTGAACCCTGAGTTGCTGCTGACATGAGAGGTAATGTAACCCAGTTCTTGCTTAATGTAAAAGCAGTTTTCTCAGTTCTACCTTTTCTCTTGAGGCCTTTTCCCCATCAAAAGTGTAAAGTTAAAAGTGTAAACATAAAGGATTGACTTTATAACAAAAACTCACAGCTTTTTGTAGAATTCAAAACAAGGTCTATTGTCCAGCCTCTTGCTTAAATGTCTAAGTGTCCGACACCAGACAAAGTCTGCTTGCTACACTGTTGTATGTGCCTTTGAGCCACCTGTTACTTATAGCAATTTTATGCACAATAGCTCTGAACCCTGCCCTGAGCCAGTGTCATTGTCCCTAACACACCTAACCCCCCTTATCCCAGTTACGGTGTCAATCTATCTCATTGCTTCCTACATTAAATACTATTATTTTCTTTAAAAAAAAAGGAGAGGGTAGAAAAAGAAATTATCAAGAAACTTGAAAGACAAATCATTACAAAATTATGGGATACCTTTGTGCCAATGAAAGCCAAAAAAATTATAGCAGTGGTAAATAGTAAAAACCATCAAAAAAGAAACAGCTTTGTAAATCAAGACCAGTTTGCCTTTATCTAGAAAATAAAGCAATGGACATTCTTTGGACTGTGTCAGAAATATCTGTGCAGCTCCACCATTTGCCATAGTATAACTGGTTAAAAAGTAACCATTTTCTGCTGTCTGGTAGTTTCATTGTACTAATGCCATTATATTAACTGCTGAAGATAGTTCTGTTACCAGATTATGTAGATGCTCTAATTATCCATTTACAAAAGAGAAAAAAAAATCATAAATCTCCAGAAGTTTCAAGAACCATGAATGCTGGTAAAATTCCTAAAGGTTGTGTATTTAATTGAGTGAAACTTGTGTATTGTCTGAAGCCAAAGTGTACCGCTGCTCCATCTATAAGTAGTAAGGAAATGTAAATCTTTGTCAAAACTGACTAAACAGTTGTAGAAGGCATGAGAGTTCATGAGAACTGATTAAACCGTTGCACAAAGGATGTATAAATCTGTGACTGAGAAGGATAGTAATAATACTCTTTTAGAAGGAAAAGAAAGTAGCTTGATATGAGAACAGATATAATTTTTCCCAGAACTAAAAAGTAAGTTACTAGAAAGTAAAATAAGTGATTAGAAAATAAGAGTAAGTGAATTTTATTTTAAGGATGAATTGTTTTACATAGTCTTTAAAAGAAGAAAATCCAAACAAATCAAGTTAGAAGGTTTATCTTAGTTAAAAATACTTTAAAAAACAAAATGCATCCTTACTATTACTGTTTAGCTTTTGTGTTTCTAACATGCTTTTTAAGTTTATATCTTTCAGATTATATTACAAATTTTCTGGATTTGGACCCTAATGTGAGCTCCTAGATCTTCTGTGGACCCCTGTATCAGCCTCCTTCCAAAGGAGTCTAACATGGAGTGGTTTCTATCTCCACTCCCCTAACAGCAGTCAGAGTTCCAATCTCAGACGAGGTTGCAGGTTGCAGAGCTGAGAAGAAAGAAGCCTTCCATCAGCAAAATCTAAACTATTTAGCTTAAGCCCCTTAATTGGCTTCATCAAATATATACACTACTTTAAACTGACATCTATTTGTATAAGGCAAATAATACAATTTAGACCCTAAAGAATCTTTTAAAAAACAACAAAAATGGGGAGTGGTAATGGTTAAACTGACCCAGGAAAGAGCTGCCTGGGCTAAGACAAAACTGACACTCTGCCCTGAGACAGCATAATCTTGACTCTCACACTGAAGGTGCCTTCTATGAAGATGTAGTTATGGAAACAGGGAAGGTCAGCAAATAAAGATAAAAAGCAGTAATAAACATCCTGGAATCCAGTTCACATATTTTACTGCTTATGTAATGGAAATCTTCTCCATAAAAGCTATGAGGATGTATAAGTTGGGAGGATACACAACCATGAGTTCCTCCCCCTTTACCTTTTGACTAAGAAATGTCTTGAGCAGTTCATTTTATCCTGCAATACTTTCCTGCTGGTCAAACTCAAATATTAACAGGGCATATTCATGAGAAAACCTGTGTCTGAATATATGTCTGTAAGAAGGGAATGGCTATAAGTTTATCTGAAAGAAGTTTGTATTTGGGAACAGTGAGAAATAAAAAAACAAATTTGTAGAAAAAGAATCCCTTCACTACAAGCTAAAGAAACAGATATGCTCTAATACTTAAAAAGAAGGTGTCTTGTTATCCAAGTTGCTATAAACAGAGATACCAAACGTGGACTGACTAACAAACAGAAATTTACTCTCCTGTTGTATAGGAGCTAGATATCAAATTCAAGGAGCCACCTATAGGGGAAGGCTGCATCTCTCTGTTGACCCTGGGCCTAGTCTTCCTTGGAGATCTGAGAATATCCATTCCAGCTCCATTAAACTTGATATGGGGAAAGACTGAATTCTTACTGAATTAAACCACTGAGATATACGGACTATTTGTACAGAATCTAATGCTGTTGTTATTGGGTCCCACTGAGTCAGTTACAATTCACAGGCACACTATGAACAAAACAAACTTCCAGCCATTTCGACATCCCCAGAACTGCTGTACGTTTCAACCAATTGTTGCAGCCACTAAGTCAACTCTGAGCATCATTCTTTAGTGTTGACCCTCTACTTAAGAAAACATTAAGAGTCCTTTTCCAAAAACTGGTCCCTCCCAATAACACGTTCAAAACACATGCGTGAGATAGAATTTGGCCATTCTCACTTCTAACCACAACTGGGGATAGGGGAAGAACAATATATTTGAATGATTGAATAGAACCAATTTGCTTTGTATATTCTCACTCAAAATGACAACAGATGGGGGGAAAGTTAAGAACATATAAAAAAACTAAGAAGAAAATCTATCTGAATGTTGTTTTCAGTTTAAAATGTAAGCTTTTTACCTTTTCTTTTTCTAATTGTAATGAAAATATATATAAGAGGACATATGCCATCTCAATTTCAACCTGTAACATTCAATAACAATTATGTTCAAATGGTGGGACTATCTTGCTATCCATTAGAATTATTCTTTTTTCTTATTGTTTTAGAATTAGTGTTATAGCTAACACACCCACCTCATTAAAGGTGAAACTGCTAGATTAAATGAAAAGAATCTACAATGCTCCAAAGTTTATCAAGACAACTCATCAAAGTAAATCAGAACAAAACCACTTACCATAACTGATCAGCAGAAGGACAAAAGGCATATTTTTAAACAGATTCCTTATTGATTTCTTATAGGAATACTTTTCAGGAAGATTGTCCTGGAGAACTGCTTGAGCCTGACTTGGTGGATACGGAGGTTTTTCCTTGAATGCTGGGGACATACATGAAAAGGCAATTACATATACTTAATCTATCCATGCATACAAAATAGACAATTTTTTTAAGATGAGTCAAATGAATTCAGTTTAAGTTTAAAGAAATATTGAAAATGTTTTATGGTAAGGCTTTCCATTCTCAAAGATTTCTGTTTGTAATTATAGTTCCAACTTTTTAAACTAAATTGTAGAGATTTTGCCAATTTACATAATCAAACTGTAAAGCCACAAATATACCATGGCCCTGTTGAATGTGTTATTTTTGGTTAAGTGTATTTAATTTTTCTTCTATTAAGTATTCAATAATTCCATTTTATTATTTAATGAGAGATGAACTGTTAAGAGAATTGTCTTGAATCAGTAATAACTTTCTTCTGATCTAATTATACATCCAGAGTTAAACAGACCAGAATGAATTTTGGGGAGCAGGGATAGTTCTATCTTGACTCACTCTAGCTACATATGGAAAAGGAAGGACTAGAGCTTTGAAGGATAAAGGTGTAAAATTTGGTTTCTAATACTCTTAGTGTTAGCGCCATCCCTTTCTATGGAGTTAAGAAATAAGAGTTCATAACCTCTCACAAAGACATTAGAGACAACCCTTTTACTGAGAAGGAAAGATCTATCAATTTCCTGAGGCAGATAGTTAGGGGGACATTTCTATAGGGCCACTAACCAAAAGAAGATCAGTTCAAATCTAGTAGCCACTCCATGGGAGGAAGATGAGGCAGCCTGCTCCCCTAATACTTACAACATTGGAAACTGGTAGAAGGTTCCCATGAGTTGAAATCAACTCAAAGGCGGTGGGTCTTATTACAATTTCATGTATTGAAAATGAAAATTTAGCTATAGTATTGACTCAAATTTTTTAAATAAAATAGAGTGAAGATACTCTATCGAATCAGTGATGCTTTAAGGCAGGCACTCAGTGATTTTAGCAGGTATCAATAGATTTTCAAATAGTATTTGAATTGTCAAAAATGTTCAATGTTAGATTATTAAAGGCTTTTCAATTTCAGATGAGTATTTTTCTAAATTTGTACAGTTCCAACAAGGAAGGTCTGTAATGGACTCTGGACATAGGTTAGACCTGACTGTCCACAGAAATTATGCAGAAATTTTAATACAGATTTTGGGATTCTACAGGAGCCTTCGTGGATCAAAACCTCTAGGATGGAACCTGAGGATCTGTATTTAAACACAAAATTTCAGAAAAGAGAGCTATATCCTGTCAGCTTTCAGAATCATTGTGAAAGGAAGAAAATGATCTTTAAGCCTTCCATGTAATACTGTGACTTTCTAATTCTCCTGTGCTTGGCACTAGTTCCTTGGTGACCAAAATATTGGTTCATTATAACTAAAATTCATGAAATGAAAATATTTTTCCCTACTTTTTCAGGCATTACAAGTATTCACAAAGACATAACTCATATTTACTTTTTAAAAATTTTTTTAAAATTTTATTTTTTTGTGTGTGTACCATCAGTTCGAATCTGACAGGTACAGGAGATTGCCCCTCATCCAGCAGAGCATCTGGTGGATTTAAACCGCATACCTCTGGGATTGCAGGGAAGCTTCTTGCCACTAGGCCACCAAAGCTCCCTCTTTGGTAAAGAACTGGTAGACATAATGTTTAGTGGTTACAATTCCTCTTCTTCCTTTTGCCCTATGTGCTCTTTGAACTGCTGAGAAGGGCTGGGTCATTTCCTGAACATCTTGTGTCTTAGTTAGATATATCTTTTTTTTAATTAACACTGATGATACAGACTTAAAACTGTAAAATAAAGTTTCAGAATGTAAAACATGTGCCCAAGGCAGTCATATCTCTCAAATTTTTATTTACCTTGGGGCGGAGGCCGGGGGGAGAGTTCAAACGGCCCAGATCTGAATCAAAAGACAATTTTCTCAATTTCCAATTCTGTTACTCATCTGAGAACAAACATTATTTTATGTGTTAGCTTCAACAGTCAACTGCTCTCTTGGGCACAATCAGGCCTGTACCTGTCAACAATATACTGTAGACAGACAAGGCAGCTTTTTATCTTGAGAAACAATTTTAATTCTCCTACAACCCAGAATTTTGGGTCTACTGAGTTGGGGTGACATGCTCCGACCATCTACTTTGGTGTACTTTTAAAACTCCAGGATGTGTTCTGATGGTAGCTCCTAAAAATCCACCTCCATTTCATTATGTGCCCACTGCGTTGCAATGTAATTAGATATTGTAATATTTATTTATCATAAGGCAAATACAAGTGTGAATCCTAGCTCTGACCCATCTCAATGCATGACCTTACGAAGTATAGTTTTCACATACATAAAACGGAAATAACAATGAATGTTTATGAGGATTTCATAATATAATACACTGGGGGGGGGTGATTTTATCTCAATATGATCTTTGCCCCCCACTTCTGAGATAACTTGGAAGCTCTTTTAATTTCCTGAGTATTTAAAGCTCTTTGTTACCTAGATGACCGTGAGGATTTGTATTACTGACTAACCCGACCAGAAAGATTACTGCTTTCATTGGTACAGTTAATTTCTGAGGAGGGTTTATGGCTAATCCAATTAATCAAAATTATGTATGAATCCATAAAAGGCTGAACATGGAAACTTTCATTGACTGTCTGGTTAGTGAAAGGCTGAGAGCTGAGTGGCTAATGAATCCTTTGGAGCATGGAAATGGAAGCTCCATATCCTCTCTACATTCCCAGTCTCATTCTGAGTCTCTTCATTGGAATGTTGGGTTTTCCCCCCCTATGTTGTGGATAGTAATCATATGTACAGCAGTTCTGTGAGGGCTATGAGACATTTCTGCGAACTAATTGAACCCCAAAATAGTAAGAACCAACAAGTACTAAGGGTGCTGTGTAGTCTGTAGAGGTGTGCCTAAAGGCTGACCACGTGGCAACCTGGAGGACAGGATCCTTTAAACTTGTGAGGGCTGACCTAAATCCAGGTGGTCACATAATGAGAGCTGTGCAGCTGGCTTGTAAAGTGGCACATTTACATAAAAGAATTTTATAATCATCAAGTGTTATTTTTTAAAAACAGAGCAGCTGGTTCAGGAGTTTGTAACTTCTTGTAGACTAAGCAACATATGTTTGTGTTAAAAGTGTATTATAAAGGAGCTCTGGTGGCCTAGTGGCAAGAAGATGCATTGCAATCCCAGAGGTGCCTGGTTTGAATCCACCAGATGCTCTGTGGGAGGAGGGACAATCTCCTCCTGTACTAGTCAGATCTGATTTGACGGTACACACAAAAAATAATAAAAAGAAAATAAAATTGTTAAAAAAAGTTTATTATAGCATTGATTGGCTTAAATTTTTTTTTAAAAAGTAAAGTTTATTATAGCAGTCTCTACATAGGTATTCTTTTTAACAATCAAAAGTATAATTACGTATCTTATGCACCTGTGTTTATATGCTTTGATTCTAAATAATTTGCTTGTCATTAGTTTGCTTGTACAATAATTATGTTCATTTCTGTCATCCACTCACTTTAACAAATCAGAATGTTTTAAGAATTTTAATTTTAATAGATACATTTAAGTGATAGAGTTTACTATTCTGCATAAGGGTAGCTTTTAAATACAGGAGCATCTCCTTGTCAAAGATCAGTTGACTAGGCGGATGAACTTACTCATGGGTTCTCAATTCTATTCTAATGGCTGACTTTTTTTCCAAACCAAGAATGGAAAAGACAGGGAGTAGAGGTGTTTAACAGAGAGGCTGGGTTCATTTACTGATACATTTACTCCTTCCTCAACTCCCAACTCACTTTGTAATGCATTTCCTGTTCCAGACAGCTGTCATACATAAAATACCTACCTAATCATCCATTCACTCCTTTCAGCTAGCATCCTGTCTTTATAACAGCAGTCTTATGCTGTATTTGTCCTTTTGTGACAAAGATATTTCAATCAGTATGTCTTCCAGATTTACCAATGTTGTGTAGTGTTTTACAAGTTCATTGGTTTTCAATGCTGCATAATATTCCACCATGCAAATGTCCTGGTTTTTCTATCCATTTGTTTATTGATGGGCACTTAGCTGCTTCCATCTCTTTGCTATTGTGAATAACGCTGCAATAAACTGGGTCGCTTGGTCAAATGGTATGATCATTTCCAACTTTGTGAACAAGTGCCAGGCAGTCCTCCATAGACACTATAGCACCTTACATTCTCACTAGCAGTGTGTGTGTTTTGGTATCTCTGTATCCTCGCCAGCACTTGCTGTCCTGTTGAACTCTGCTACTGCTGTTTGGGTAAGATGATATCTTATTGTTGTTCTGAGTTGCTTCTCTCTAATAACTAGGGATTCTGAACATTTCTTTATGTGGGTTTTTTTTGTTTGGTTTGGTTTGGGGGTTTTTTTGCCATCTGACCTTCTTCTTTGGTGAAGTGTCTTTTCACATCTTGTGCTCATTTTGTGACTGGGTTGTTTGCCTTTTTCTTGTTGAGATGCTGGAGTACTCTATAAATTTTAGATATAAGTACCTTATCAGATATGTCATTACCAAATTTCTTCCCTAGTCTGTGTTTCCTGTTTTAGAAGGGTGTTTGGTTTTTTTGTTTGTTTGTTTTTTTATGTGTATAAAGATTTTGAAGATTCGACTTTTAGATTCATCGATTTTATTTTCTCCTGGTTGTACGTTATGTTTGGGAATTTATTACTGTTACAGATAGGGTTTCTAGAGGTCTCCTAGTTTTCCCCTGAGGAACTTTATAGTTTTTGGGTTTTCTCTTAGATCCCTGATCCACTTTGTTTTCAAATATGGTGTAAGGTGTGAGTCTTGCTTCAGTTTTTTGCAGATGGTAGAATGTTTTGCAAGCACCATCTGTTAAAAAGGTTGTTATCTCCTCACTTAACTGTCTCCTTGACAAAGATCAGCTGACCATCAGTAGATGGTTGGTTTTTGAGCTCTCGATTCCATTCCATTGATGTATGTGTCTGTCACTTTACTGGTACCATGCTCTCTTGACTACTATGGCTGTGCCCTACGGTTTTGAGACCAAGGAGTGTGAGGTGAGGTGTCCTACCTTGTTTTGCTTTTTCAGTAGTGCTTTTCTTAATTAAGGTCTCTTTCCTTCCCATACAAAACCGAAAATAGCCTTTTCCATCTCTTTGAAGAATGGCATTTGTATCTATATTGGGACTGTGTTTTAGATTGCAATCTAAATTGTCGTTTGCTTTTGGTAGAAGCATCATTTTTACTATATTGAGTGTTCCTATTCAGAAGCATGGTATATTCTTCCATTTCTCTTGGTTTTGTTTTGTTTCTTGTAGTGGTGTTTTATAATTTTCTTTGTATAAGTCTTTTGTGCCTCTGGTTAGATTTGTTCTTTAGTATATCCTCTTGTGGTTAGCTATTGTAATTATTTTCTTTTCTGTGCTCTGTTTGCTATTACAGAGAAAGCCAACTGAATTTTGTATGCCAAGACTGTATCCTGTCTGCTACTTTGAGGTACTGGCCAACTATGTCTAACAGATTCTTTAGGGTTATCATCTGCCTAGAGGGAGAGTTTTACCTCCTCTTTGCCAATGTGAATGCTTCTTATTTCTTCTCTTATCATTTTTATATTTTCTCACCATGGTCTTGAAACTCCCACCAAATGACTAAGTGCGATCATGCCAATAAGGTGTCAACTAAAAGACTGGATAGCTTGCTAATAAAATACATAAGGAGTATAGTCATCTTGTGGAAGTAGGATCATGCACGTAAGGGATAAAGAACCCTAACAAGGGTACTAGTTAGATCTGCCATTTGTTAGGCTTAAAAGAAACAGAATAGGACATGGTTTAGATCTGTAGTCCACAGTGTTGCTATGAGTTGTACCCAACTTGATGGCACCTAACAACACCAACAACAGACTTAAAATAAGAGTCAATTCCAGAACAGATGGGGGGGGACCCAACTATCACCAGGAAAAAGATAAAAGATGGGAGTAAAGCATATCTTTTGGAACTATGGTCCCTGTAGTGCAAACCTCTCAGACTCAGGAGACAAAGAACTTAATATGAGAAATAGCAAGAAAATGCCATAGGAGTGAAAGCTGATGTTAGAACTCATAAAATAGTTGGAGATAGGAGGTGTGTCTGACCTCTGCTCCACAGGAATCAACCTTGGGGTGATGCTGATTATCCCTCTTCCTCATGAAGTTAAGGATGTCAGATGCCTCTCCACTATGATATGTTCACAGTAAGGAAGGATCTGTAAGTAAGGATTTTAAAACTAATCTAAGTTGTCCTCAATAATAATATTTGTATATGAGGAGTATAAGTAAACTTTTTGTTCAAATATCATAATTTTTTATATAAGACCTTTATATTACAATTATATATTATCTTACTTTCATAATAGGTGTAGTACCATAAGAAATAGCCCACCAAGCAACATTTGACAACATGTATTTTTCTTATTCCATTTCATTGTTCTTTGTATAGACATATAAACACACAAATAAGCAGCTATTCTTTAATTTCTCAAACATAGGGTAAGCTCCCAATGGCTACACCTACCATTATCATTCTTTGCTGTCGTCTTCTGACAAATAAAACTCTTACAATGTAATAGTTTAAACACATATGTACATGCGTGTGTGTGTGTGTATATATATATATATATATATATCTTACAATCTATTACTCTCATTTCTTCCAAAGTGACTAATTATTATTTTTTAAAAAGGAAATAATTTTTGTGAACATACAGAATAAATCAGGGCAAAGAATGTTTCATACTTTAAATTTCTACTATCAATGGAAAGATCATTTATGTATAAACATGTATATAACTTACATTCTATCTAATACATATGGCTACTAGAAAAGCAGATTTAATGTTTTCTAAAGAATATACCAATAAAAACACTTTTTTAAAAAAATACTATCTTGGGGTAAAATGTGCAACAATGAATGAATAAAAACCTAACTTTTCTGTAAACTTTTTTTAAAATCACAATTAAAATAAAACATTTTATTTTAAAAATACTATCTGAAACTGTTAAAACAGTATAAGGAAAACTTTTCCTTTTAAGTAATCTATACACTAAAAATATGCCACTCTCAGACTGAAAACCTAAAAACAAATACATTCAACTTGTCAGAGTTATCTTATACACCACAGAAAGAAAACTGTTATCCTAACGAAAATGATGGCTTCTATATCTAGATCTTTTAGTCCATCTACAAAGTAGTCTCTGTTGAAACACTTTAAATGGTTTTCAACATCATTTTTTTGAAAACTTTGAGGCTTTCATATTTATGGAACCATAAAGCTTGAACTGTATCATTACTATTATAGCCACTGCAAAAATGAATATATAAGTTAAAAACTCCAATTATAATTCTGTTTAACTGTAAACTAGAGTGATTAAAAGACAGCCTTTTAAAGCCTTCTAATTTTACTATTCTCTACAATCAATTTAAGATTTATTGAGTGCTTAATTATGTTAGTGGCTATTTTATTCAAATACACCTTGCATATCCTTTTTCTAGTATCACAAAATTGTTTCTGATTAAAAATAAACTTAAATAGCAGACCTTCCCAAAGCTTCTTCCAAATGCATGGTAGCTGCTCGCAGTTGATTTTGACTGACTGCTTTAAGAGACAGGCCCAGGCGAGAGGACTCAGTGGTGAAATGGTGGCAGCGGGGCTTTGCTGGAGTGGCCTAACAAGCAGACAGTTGCCACAGTTTGAAATCCTACAGAACAGTTTGCTGCTGCCCAAGATCACTTTAATGTTACACTGTGTGTTCTTGGAAAGATGTATTATTGAAAGGAAGGCTGAAGCATATTTGCATCATTTCAAAGCATGACAAAGACTTGTCCTTGCCTAAGTTAGCACACTGCTGTTAGCTACCAAGGCTGAGTCAATTCTGACTCCAGGCTACACCATGTGTTCAGAATAGAACTGCTGCACAGGGTTTTCATGGCTGTGATCTTTCCGAAGCAGATCACCAGGCCTGTCTTCTGAGGCACTTTAGGAGGGTTTGAACCACCAACTTTCCTGCAAATATGAGTGTTTAACTGACTATGTAACACAAGGATTCCCACGTTAGCAGAAGATGCATGCCTTTCTGAGAAATACAGAAAAGGGAAGGCAGGTTAACTATCAGGAAGAAAAGTTAGTATGGAAATAAATGAGATTAATTAGTCTTCAAATTCTTTAATCCTAAAGTAGATGCAACAAACAACATATCCCTAGAGTTATAGCATTCATTATCAGAGAAAAACAACGTACAGTAAGACTGAACCCGACTAAAAGTATTTGAAATAACAAAAATAAAAATTTCCAGTATTGCTTATTTTCATATTTTTTGTCATGTATTTATCCATATAAGGTTCAGTGAAAATAATTTGCTTACCAATTATTGTTAAAATGAATAAAAGCGTAGAGACACCTGATGTGCCGTAAAACATGGTGCTGATATTGCAAGCCAGGAGACTTGTGTTATTCTGTGTGTTGGGCACTAAGACTGGTGGTAGTAAAAAGCCAACTGCAGTTCCAAGCTGTAAAACAAATAGTACTATTAACAGCAATTATTTTATTCTAAGGAGAGAAAACTTTCACCCACAAATAATAGGACATAAAGAGACAGCTGATGTATGTTAACTGTAAACTTTGAGGTGCTATGCTCTGGTGTCTTAGTTACTACTGTCTTTGTTACTATTGTTCCATCAAAGGAGAATTTGGACAATTCTCCTTCCTTTCAACACACATTTACTGAGCTTCTATTATATACATGATACTGCTATAAAGATGCATAGAATACAATCCTTGCCCTTTAAATGCTTAATTTTCTTTTCTTAAAGAGGGGCACGCATATGCAAAAATAAAGTTAAGAAAGGTCCTACAGCAAGGATTGCAAACCATTTACCTAGTAAATGTCTAGTACACAGACAATACAAAGAATTCTTAGAATTCAACAACAAAAAGATAATCTACTGTCAGTCTAAAGGTGTACCTGATCCAAGCCATGGTCTTCTCACTTGTTTGCTATGCATGTGAAAGCTGGACAGTGACTAAGGATGACAGAAGAATCAATGCTTTTGAATTGTGATGTTGGAGAAAAGTATTTCAAACGTTGGAGAAAAGTATTTGAAATGTTGGAGAAAAGTATTTCAAATATACCACTGACTGCCAAGAGAGGAAAGAGGCCTGTGCAGGAGAAAGTGAAACTAGGATGTACCCTGGAAGCAAGGATGGTGGAAGTCTATCTCACATACTTTGGCCATGTTGTCATGATGGCCCAGTCCTTGGAGCAGGACATCATGCTTGGAAGGGTAGAAACATGAGAGGAAGACCCTGAATGGGATGGATGCAGTTACTGTGGCAATGGTGACTTTGATAGGGTGAGATTGGCTTAGGATGGGAAAAGGTTCAGAGCTGTTGCTTCCAGGATCGCTATGAGTCACAGTCAACTCAATGACATAATATAATTTTTAAGAGGAAACAAAAAATTTTAATGGACATTTCTCTAAGACATACAAATTGCCTAAAACATGTTCAACAGTTATTATTCTCTGTTGTCATGTTGGAATTGACCCACAGGTGGCCCTGTAGTGGTTTTTCAGACACAGTAATACCCCTCACAGGAGGGGTTTACCTATCCATCTCCTGCAGAGCAGCTGGTGGACTTGAACTGTGTATCTTTGGGACTGCACCACTAAGCCCACAATGAGATCCTACTTTGTTGTGTAGGCCTCTGAAACAAATCTTGACTCAAAGTGATTTTATAGCATTCTAGAAGTCAGTGAAAGTAGAATTGTCCCTTAGAATTTCCAAGGCTGTAAATCCTCATGGATGCAGATTGCCCCATCAGTCTTCCACAGAATGGCAGGTGAGTTCAAACTACTGACTTTTCAGGTATCAACCAAGCACTTAACCACTGTGCCAGCAGAGCTCCTTTTTGTATACATTAAGGTGGAAAATAACAACTCTTGGCAAAATATGGAAAACTGGAACTGAGAATGTAAAATTGCAGTTAGTTCCCTGGGAAAACCAACTTGACAGTTCCTCAAAACCTTAAATTTAGAATTACCATTTAACCTAACCATTTTGCAGCACACAGGATCACAAGAGCTACATTTGTCTAAAATTGAAAACGTGGAAGGTAGAAAGCAAAAATGGCAGAGGGCTGATTATCTATCTTCAAAGCTGCACTATGTATAACAGACAAAAGGAAACAATGCAAACGTCCACCAACAGAGGACTGGAAAAACGAAACGTTATACATACAACGGTGTATTATTTGTCCATATAAAGGAATAAAGCAATGAAGCATACTACAACTTGGATGAACCTAGAAAACACTGTGTAAAACAAAAGAAAGTCAGACACAAAAAGGTACTGATGATTCCATTTGTATAGAAATATTTCTAACAGATCAAACTGTTAAGAAAAGCAAGTAGATTAATGACTTCTATAGGCTGAAGGAGGAGGGAAGAGGGAGTTTTAGTTAATGGGAATGTTGTTGTTAGATGCTGTCAAGTTGGGTACAACTCACAGCAACTCTATAAACTGTTGTCCTGAACCCTGCCATCCTCACCATCTCTGACACACGAGAGGCCACTGCTGAAATCACCAAATCAATTCATCTCGTTGGGGGGTAGTTTTCCTTTCCTTTGCTGACTGACCTTCCATCTTTTCAAGCATGATGTCCCTTTCCAAGGAAAGCCTCACTTAGCTACCTGTCCAAAGCATGAAAGATGAAGCTTTGCCATCTTTGCCTACAAGGAGCACTTTGGCTAAACCTTTTCTAAACCATATCTGTTTATTCTTTTGGTGATCCATGGGATATTCAGTACTCTAGAATTCTAGAGTCCCACAACTCATAGGCCTCAATTCCCTTTTATTTTAAAAAAAAAAATTTTATTTTATTGGTTTTTTCTGCGTGTACCGTCAAATCAGATCTGACTGGTACAGGAGGAGATTTCCCCTTCTTCTCCAGTAGAGCATCTGGTGGATTCGAACCAGGCACATCTGGGATTGCAGTGCAGCTTCTTGCCACTAGGCAACCAGAGCTCCTCAATTCCCTTTTTAAAAAATTTGTTTTTAATGAATTTTCTATTTGAGTAAAGATTTAAAAACCATATTGGTTTTTTATATATTCATTCACAGAAATCCTGTTTTCTAGGGAGCTCTGGTGGCCTAGTGGCAAGACGATGCACTGCAGTCCCAGGGGCACGTGGTTCAAATCCACCAGATGCTCTGGTGGAGAAGGATGGGGCAATCTCCTCCTGTACCAGTCAGATCTGATTTGACGGTACATGTAAAAATAATACAATAAAAATTTAAAAAAAAAAATCCTAAGGGGAGCTCTGGTGGCCTAGTGGCAAGGAGCTGCAACTACAATCCCAGAGGCTCACGGTTTGAATCCACCAGATGCTCTGCCGGGGAAGGAGGGACAACCTCCTCCTGTACCAGTCGGATCTGATTTGACGGTACACTCACACACAAAAATAATAAAATTTAAAAAAAAAAATTAAAAAAAAATCCTGTTTTCTAACATTAACACATTGCCACAAATGACAGTAATAAATATTTTTTTAAAAAGTGTTTCTAAGCACGGTCGTCAATTTAAAAATGTGCGACAACGTGTTAATTACCACTGGTTAATATACGTAAAATATTTAAGCAATTCCTTATCACATACTGCCTTTCCCTTCCCAGCCTATGTTTTTTTGGTTAGGGTTTTTTTTCCTCCCTTTTCATCCCTATTATATCTTTAAGATTAATTTTTGAGACTGATGAAAAGGTTTTGGAACTAGGCAGAGGTGATGATTTTACAATGTTGTAAATGCGCTAAATTGTTAAAAAAATTATTATGTGAATTTCACCTTTAAAAAAAAAAAGGCTGGATCAGAGCATCATAATAAGGTAAAAAATATTAAGGAAGTTTAGTGGAGAAACTACCTGAGAAAGTTGAAGAGAAAGTCCAAGAAAAGTTTCAAGGAAGATGCTGAAGCAAAGGTAGGAACTAACATTCACCAAATATTCTATTTGCTTCGTTATAAAAAGCTGGAGACACAGGTTAATTACAACAGAGTGTGATAAGCACTGTACTGGGAAGAGGAAGTAGACTGAGAAGGCCATGTAATTTATCATCCAAACCAGAAGAGGCTACATTAGGAATTATGCTGGACAACTGTGTACACCTGGACTGTTTCAGCAAAAGTAGCACATACAGTCACACTAGCTAAAGGAATACTTTCGAGGAACATCTTGCTCAGATTTGGAGTTGAAAAAAAGTGTCTGGAGAAACAAAATACTGAAATAAATTGAAGTTGGCAAAGAGAAAGAAGGAGAAAGGTTCCAAGGCAAGATGAAACTGCAAAGGCCAGGAAGGAGAGGACACAATACTGGGAGATATAGTAAGTAGTACCCAAAGAGGAGACATAATATGTGTGTGGAAAATGCAGACCATGGTGGAAAAAGGTACAGAATTGCCAGGGAGCAGATCTGGAAGGTCTTAAGCGTCCAAAGAGAAGTGGTAGCCACTTTAAGATACCAGGCAGTGACTTAAGGAGCCAGGATGGCGTAGTGGTAAGGTGCTGTACTGTCAACCCAAAAGCACCTTGTTCGATTCAGCTCATGAGGAAGATGGGCAGCCTCCTCCTGTGTGATTTATTGCCTCTGAATATCCACTGGAGGGTCAGCTATGAGTCTGTTCTGATTTGATGGTATACAACAACGTACCTATGAAAGAGCACACTGGGTAAATGTGAGACACGGAGGGCAAAGAGCAGGGGCTACAGACGAGATGAGGTAGCATGCTCTAGGCAAGGGCCCAAGGCAAGGACGCTGGCCAAAGCAAAGACAGTATGTTGTTGTTGTTATGTGCCGTTGAGTTGCCTGCGACTCACAGCGACCCTATGTACAATAGCCCTAAACTCTGCTCTGTCCTATGCCAATCGCTCTGTCTCTGACACGCCCATCCCAATTATCCTAGTCACTGAATCAATCCACCTCATAGAGGGCCTTCCTCTCCTGCGCTTTCCCTCCACCCTCCCAAGCATGATGTCCCTTTCCAAGGACCAGTCTCTCCTCACAACATGTCTAAAGTATGTTAGACGGAGCCTCAGAATCCTTGCCTCCAATAGCCACCCGGTTTAACCCTTTCCAGGACAAATCTGTTTGTTTTCCTAGCAGTCCATGGTAGGTACTCTCAATACTCTTCTCCAGCACCACAGCTCAAAGGCATCAATTCTCCTTCTATCCTCCTTGGTCACTGTCCAACTCTCTGATGCATAACAATTGATTGCGAAGACCATGGCCTGTATCAGACGCACCTTAGTCTCCAGAGAGACACCATTGCTCTTCAGTACTTTGGAGAGGTCCCTAACAGCAGACTCTCCCATGGCAATGCGCCTTTTAATTTCCTGGCTGCTGGTGCCAAGACTGTTGACTGTGGAACCAAGCAAACTAAAGCTGTGTACAAAGACAGTATAGCAGAAGTAAAGTGACATGTGCGCCTGCGATTCATAGTGACCTTATGGACAGCAGCTCTGAAGCCTGCCCTGTCCTGAGCCAATCTCACTGATTTTGACACACCTACCCCCAATGCCCCAGTTACTCTATCAATCCATCTCGTCCAGGGTCTTTCTCTTCTGCACTATCCCTCCACCAAATGAAATGAGCTAGGGTAAATTTTAGGTGGGGATTATTATGGGATATACAAAATGAATTTAAGCTGAGAGCTACAGAACAATAAGGATGCAATCATGTAATTCAAGGAAGAATATTCCAGGTTCAAAGAATGCTTCCAAAAAGGTCCTTACACAAATGTTGAGTTTTGACATCTTTAAGGAAAGAACACTAACTTAGCAAGGTTTTATAAAAGGAGTTAAGGTTTGTTTTTAGGGTTGTTTTTTTATTATTATTCTTTTACTTTTTTATTGGTTTTTTTGTGTGTGTGCATAACATCAAATCAAATCTGACTGGTACAGGAGGAGACTGTGCCTCCTTCTCCAGCAGAACATCTGGTGGATTGGAACCGCTCACCTCTGGGATTGCTGTGCAGCTTCTTGCCACTAGGCAACCAGAGCTCACCAGGAATTAAGGTTTTAAGTACCATGGAAAATTACTAGCCAGTTCAAAGTCATGCAAGTGACCTGACCTGTTTTATAAAGACCTGAAAAAAACAGCTTGGTAAATAAACAGAACTGAAAGTAAATGTTGCTACAAAGCTAGAATGTGACTAGCTGTGTGACTTTGGGTAAATCGTATCTCCAAAACTGTTTACAACATTAAGTTAAATGTATACAAAGTACTTAATACAGTACAGGCTCCTAGTGGTAGGCTCAGTAATATGTTTGTTGTTGTTATGTGCCATCAAGTTGCCTGCGACTCATAGTGACCCTATGGTCAACAGCTCTGAACCCTTCTCTATCCTGAGCAAACCTTATCGTCTCTGACACAACTAGCCCCATTACCCCAGTCACTGAGTCAATCCATCTCATCGAGGGTCTTTCTCTCTTGCACTGTCCCTCCACCCTTCCAAGCATAATGTCCCTCTCCAAGGACTGGTCCTACCTTGCAACATGCCCAAAGTATGTCACATGAAGCTTCAGAATCCTTGCCTCTATGGAGCAGCCTGGTCTCACCCTCTTTCAGATGAACCTGTTTGTTCTCCTAGCAGTCCATGGTACGTACATTCAATACTCTTCTCCAGTAACACAGCTCAAAGGCATCAATTCTCCTTCTATCATCCCTAGTCACTGTCCAGCTTTCTGATACATAGCATGTAATAGTGAAGACCATGCCTGGATCAGATGCACCTTAGTCTCCAGAGTGACACTATTGCTCTTCAGTATTCTGGAGATGTCCTTGACAGCAGACTGTCCCAATGCAATTTATCTTTTGATTTCTTGGCTGCTGGTACCAAGAGCGTTGGTTGTGGATCCAAACAAACTAAAGCTGTTAACAATCTCAATCTTTTTCCCGTCTATCATGATGCTGCCAATCACAGAATATGATTAGTCATCCGTAATCCAGACTAATGAAGCACAGATGAAAGTCTTGAGCAAATGCGCTGGGACCAAGGCCAAGGAAGAAATGAGAAGGAACAAGGTACAATGAAGGTGTGCTGCAGATAAAGGGAATTCTGCCTATGAGAAAACATTTCCATGTACTATCCAAAGCGTGTGTTGTTATTGTTGTGTACCACAGAGTAGGAAATGACCTATCGCTAACTCTCCATCGGGTTTTTCAGAGGCAGTTAATTGTGCAGGAGGAGACTGCCCAGACTTCTCCCATGGATAAGCTGGTGGCTTCGAACCACGTGCCTTTGGACTTGCAGCACAAATTCTTGCCACTAGGGCACCAAAGCTCCCTGAAGCATAGGTAATCCTAAATATAGTGCTGATAATAACACTGTCATGCTCAACAAGGTCTTAAATCTTTAATATAATTTCACAAATGTAAAATAATTTAAGGAAACAACTTCTAACTAAACATGCAGATGCAAACAAGTAAAACTTTGATTGAATGCCTGATAACAATTATTGTAGTTGGACCAATTGGTAGCATCAGGATGGATGGCAAAGAGATTGAAATTGTTCACAGCTTCAGTTTGCTCGGCTCCACAGTCAACACTCTTGGCAACAGCAGCCAGGAAATCAAAAAACGTATTGTGATGGGAAAGTCTGCTGTTAGGGACCTCTTTACTCAAGAGCAATGGTGTCTCTTTGGAGACGAAGGTGCACCTGATACAGGCCATGGCCTTTGCAATCACTTGTTATGCATCAGAGAGCTGGTCAATGACTAGGGAGGATAGGAGAATTGATGCCTTTGAGCTGTGGTGCTGGAGAAGAGTACTGAATGTACCATGGACTGCCAAGAAAACAAACAGATTCATCCTAGAGAGGGTTAAACCAGGCTACTCCTTGGAGGCAAAGATTCTGGGGCTTCGTCTGACATACTTTGGACATGTTGCAAGGAGAAACAGGTCTTTAGAGAGGGACATCATGCTGGGTAGAGTAGAGGGACAGTGCAGGAGGGGAAGACTCTCTATGAGGTGGATTGATTCAGTGACTGGGGTAATCGGGATGGGTGTGTCAGAGGCAATGCGATTGGCACAGGATAGAGCAGGGTTTAGGGCTGTTGTACATAGGGTCGCTACAAACAACACCTTCTATACTTTGAGCCAAAATGAAAATACAAAGCAGGAGGTACGCACACTCAGAGAGTCTTTCCTGAATGTTAAAGACTCCCAAGGAGTGCTGGTGCCCTGGTCTGCACAGTTACCTCTAGCCCAAAGGCCATGCCTCTGGCAGATGGACTCCACCAGAGGCTCTATTCCAATGTGACTTCTAGCCTTGGAGGAAACCTGCTGGAGTTCTGAGTCAGTTCTGGCCCACAGGCAGCGTGCATTTTATTTTGTTTTAAATGAGTCTTCGTGGTACAAAGGATAAAGCACTGAGCACTATGGGGGTAACAGTTCAAAGTTCTAAGCTGCTCTGTGGGAGAAAAATGCTGCAATCTCCTTCAATCAAGATGATAGCCCTTGGAACAAAAGTCAGAATCATAAAAACCACCAGACTTTGTGATCTGATAGACTGATGACACTCCTGAGACTTTAGCCCTTAGTCACCCTGCAAGCCTGGAACAGAAATCACTGCGGTATCTCAACATTCAGTCAAATATGCCTATAAAAGGTTCAAAATCACCGAAGAGAAACACACTCTGAACCAACAAATATGCAAGATCAAAAGGGCAGTAGCTGCCTAGATATAATGCTCAGAAAGCAGGAAGGGACAAGAAAAGGCAAAAAGAGAAGTGGAAGGAGAATGATTGAGTATGTGAATTCTAATCAATGTCACAAAACATAGTATGCATGAATTGTTAAATGGGAAAACGAACTTGCTCTGTAAGCTTTCATTCAAACCACAATTAAAAAGTAGTATGTTATTTTTCTCAACTAAGGGCTTGACCTTCATCTTCACGCCAGGCCTTACCTGATTGCCCAATACAGCGGTGGCACAAGCTGTGGACACCTCCTTGGGCCCAAACCACACGGAGGCGATGCTGGAAGGCAAGCCCAGGATAAACACCTGGGCCACGGAGCACAGGCACTGGCCCAGCATGGTAACCCAGAAGAGATGGGGCTGCACGCTCCCGCACTTGACCCAGGCGCCCAGGCAGTTGAGGCCAGAGCCCAGAAGCACCGTGAGCCGCAGGCCTTTGGTGTCCAGCAGCCAGGTGGCCGGGAAGATGAGGGGCACGTAGGCCAGCATGTAAACCATGGACAGCCAGTCGATGTGCAGCGACGACACGCCGTAAAACCCCTCAAAGACATTGGAGATGATGCTGTACTGGATCCACTGAAAGGCGTTCACCAGCGAGTACAGGCTGAAGATCAGGAGCACCACAAAGCGCCGCGGGGAGAGCGCAATCCGAGGCGCGGGGATGCCCTCCACTCCCGGGGTCCCCACGCCATCGGCCGCGGGGAGCAGCCGGGCCTGGGTGTCCTCCTCCGCGGCCAGGGAAGACTGCGGCCCGCCCAGGGCTTCCGAAGGGCTGCTGAGCGGGCCCTCTTTCAAGGCCAGGCAGATGGCTCTTTGCCCATTCGGAGGCTCCGCGCTCACCTCTCCGTTCGCCGTGTGCCCCAGCACCGGAAGGTACCCATTCACATACGTGTGCCCCGCGTCTTCCGCTGCCTCCTCCTCACTGTCCGGCCGCCCCATGTCTCAGCACTCCGGCACTGGATGAGCCACCAACCCTCGGTTCAGCCTAGCCCCAACCCGCACCCACGACCGTCCACCCCGGCGACCCCTTTCTGAGCTCAGGTGAGCGTAGAACAGCAAGCTCGCCAGCCTGTGAGGCGATTACACGTTCACCCCATTGGTTCTTTGCCCGCGCACCAAGCCGTACCCGGCGGCAGTGCCGTGACCCCGCCAGCCAGCCAATCAGAGTCCTTGCTGGGCGTGGTAGCCAATCCAGAGAGCCTATGCGAGACCGGGGCGGAAACAAGCGTGCTACGAGCCCTGGGGAAAGGCTGAGCTGGTGCGCTCCACCCTGGAAAGATGGAAGGTCCTCTACTAGAGTGGGTGACGGGCCAGGAGGCGGTCAGCTAATCAGACACTCTGGACTAAAACACGGGCGGGAGAAAACGAGACCACAGCAGCAAGCATCACCTCCGAACCCTTGTCGTCAGATGCAATCAAGTCCGCTACAACTCATAGCGAGTAGGACAGACCTGAACCTTGCTGTATCCATTGTTGCTGCGTGCGATCTACTCACCCATAGCCGACCCTCTAGCAGGTTTTCAGAAGCTGTAAATCCCAGGGAAGGAGAGTGCCCATCTTTCTCCTGCGGAGCAGTTGGTGGATTCGAAACCCTTGGCTCTGGAAATGCAGCACAGCTTTTTATTACTAGACCACGAGGGCTCCATTGCCCTGCTATCCTAGTGGGCTCCAGTAGACTCCTAGTAGACCCAGTCAAAGGAAGGAATTTGGTCATGACTCAGTGATTGGAGTAATGGGGGTAGGTGTGTCAAAGACAGTTAAACTGGCACAAGATATAGAGCAGGGCTCAGGGCTATTGTACACCGGGTCGCTCTGAGTCGCTTGTAACTCGACTGCACATAACTGAAAGCTGCCAGGAGAGGCTGTAGAATAGATTTGACTGCTTTTGTGGTTTCTATTCAGAGGGAAAGAGCTAGAAAGCACCCAATTCCAAGTAGTCCATGAGAATACTGTGTTCATGAATTTGGAAACCCTCTCCCCACTCCACCAATCTGAATGGTCTTCTTACTGAATGCAAGGGGTTCTTACTGTAGTTAATTGTCAATAAGACAGATTGCAAAATCTATATGCACTTTATTACAGATCTGGGAGAACAGCAAGTTCCTATTAAAAACTGCCTCGCTGTCTAGGAGTGGTCATTAGCCTTTTATACCAGGGTGAAACACAAACTCACTTAACAATGCACTTCAGTTAATAAAAGAAGAATTTTTACATCTGGGGGGAAAAAAAATTCACACGCAGATACCAGTAAACAGGCAACTTACAAATGTGTTAACACATGACAGAAAAACAGGCCCTGAAAAAAATAAAGGCTAACTCAGAAAAGGCCCACCTCCTCTCCTAGCAAACTGGCAGATTAAGATACAATTTACATCATAAGCCTGGGGAAAACAGTTTCAAAGAGCGCTGATCTAGGGAAGATGCATTTCCTCTCCTAGTAAAAAGACCACTTAAACTACATTAACATGACTAGAGAAAGGAAATAAGGAATTCTAAGACAAGGTAACTAGTTTTACAGGCTAGAGAAAACTGACCTCAGTTTTATAACTATGTAACTACAGTTTTATAACTGATACATTTTTAGAAAATTCTGAATTTACACCACCCCATCAATCCTGTCCCCCAACATTTGGTGGCAAAACCTGGAGTTAACTATTTACTGGATGTACATATTCAGTGGTTTCTGATACCAAGCAAGCATAGTCCCTGCTCTTCAGAGCACACAGAAACTTACACCTCTTCTGTATCAGAAAAAGCTAGCTGGTCAAATTTGAGAAATTGAATTTGGAAGGAAAAAAAGACCGTACACAGTCATTATTAAAAGGGTGTTGAAACTTAATGTATGTATCATTCTCACTGTGGATTTTTTTTTTTAATGCTACTGTTTAGAACTCAAACAGGGACCACATAAAATTGCACACGACAGCATTATTTTGGTCTTTGTCTCAATATGAATAAAATGTTGTTGTTGTTAATGCCATCTAATTGATTCATGAACTATGTACTATGTACTATGAACCACATATCTGAAACTTGCCTTATCCTGCACCATCCTCACATCTCTGGTTCAATGTCAATGTCATTGTTACCACTGGCATTTGTCTCAATCTATCTTATGCAGGGTCTTCCTTTCTTACGGTGACCCACTGTCTTCCCCGGTATAATGTTTCAAACTTGATAGGGTGGTATTGGTAAATTCAGAATTATCCAAATTTATGATATAGTGATAAAACTGACATCAGGTACCTCCAGCCTGCAAAACAGGTTGCTTTGCCCCAGAATCCTACTTCTGTTTCTTTAGTCATATAAAGTACTTTAAACTGCCTCTTTACAAGGAGCGGAAATGCATGTTTTCCTGGATTAGCATTTACCTCATTGGTACTATTTTTCTCAGTCCTATGTAAATTGTACCTTAAACTGCCTGTTCATTAGGAAGGGAAATGCATCTTCCCTGGATTAGCATTTTTGTTTTGCAACTGTGTTTTCTTAGTCATATGGAAAGTATATCATAACTTGTTTACTGGTAACTGTTCTTTTTGAGTGCAAAAATCCTGTAACTTTGAACTTGTTGTTGTTGTTATGTGCTGATTTATTGTTGTTATTGTGACTCATAGCGACCCTATGTACAACAGCCCTGAAACTTGCTCTATCCTGTGCCAACTTTACTGTCTCTAACACACCTACCCTCCTTATCCCAGTCACTGTATCAATCATCTCATTGGTGGTCTCCTTCTCTTTCTCCGTCCCTCCACTCTTCCAAGCATGATGTCCCTCTCTAAGAACCCATCCCTCCTTGCAACATGCCCAAAATATGTCAGATGAAGCCTCAGAATCCTTGTCTTCTGGAAGTAGCAGGGTCTCACCCTCTATTGAATGAACCTGTTGTCCTTTGAACTAGCAATAGTACTGTTAAGCACATCAACACAACTAAAATATAAAATGACCACTGTTAGATAGAGAAGCAACTTTTGAAAGAATTCTCTCTACTCTCTCACTCCTACAATAAAGTGCTTTGGAGTTATCTGTCTTACTGGCACTTGAATGTGGAGAGACCCCCCCCTTGCATTCAGTAACAGACTGATTTCTGCTAAAAATATGCCCACAGTGAAGTGTGACAAAGTTTCACTATGCTGGTCTCAGAGGAACAGTCTGATTGCATTTCCTTCACAACAGATTTGTTGTTTTGGCAGTCCTTTGTGTATTCAGTACTCTGCCAGCACCACTCTTCAAAGACATTGATTCCTCTTCTGCCATCTGAAAGGTTTCAGATCGAGGCCAAGAACCACGCCAAAGTAGAAATAGAATTCTTCTGCGTTTATTGCACTCTGGGCTACTCAGCTAGGGGAGTAGCCCTGGGGGTTGGGCTTAGGAGGTTTATATGGGGTCGTTGCAGTAGTTCATTGGTGCATAAAGTTTCTGGTCTTGAGAAACTGGTTCTGGGAATGTCCTGACATCAGATTTCTGAGTTCTGGTTTCAGAAAAATGTCCTGATAGAGGGTTTTCTAAGTTCTGGTTCGGGGAAATGTCCTGACATAGGGTTTTCTGAGTTCTGGTTTTGGAAAATATCCTGACATAGGATTTTTGAGTTGAGCTTCAACCTCCATTTTTATATTTAGCCTACCACCATCCATATTCATTGTCCAGCATTTGAATGCATAGGACATGACTGAAAAATATCATGACTGGAGCAGGTGCATTTAAATCTTTAAATCAATGTCCTTGGTCTTCAGAATTTTAGATGGACCTTGACAACAGACTTCTCCAATGAAGCAGGTGTTTTTATTTCATAGATGTTGCTGCCACCAGCGTTGATTGTAGACTCAAGTAAAATGAAATCATTGTTGGGGGTAGGAGGGCTGGGCAGGGAGAAAAGTGCAACAATGAATGAATGGAAATCCAAAATCTCTGTAAATGTTCATTAAAATTAATAAAATAAAATTTAAAAAAATGAAATCATTGAATACTTCAATCTTTTGTCCCTCCATCATGATGTTGCCTATTGATCCTGCAGTGAAGATTTATGTTTTCTTGATGTTAGCCTTCAATATGGTTTGAAGCTCAACATCAAGAAAACAAAGATTCTCACCACTGGGCTGACTGGCAGCATCGTGATAGATGATGAAGAGATGAGATTGTTGACAGGTTCAGTTTTTTGGCTCTGCAATCAACAGTTGGTACCAGCAGCCAGGAAATTAAAAGACAAATTGCATTGGGAAAATCTGACCTCTTCAAAGTACTGAAGAGCAACAATGTTAGTCTGGAGACTAAAGTGCACCTGATACAGGCCATGGTCTTTGCAATTACCTGCTATGCATCAGAGAGCTGAACAATGACTAGGGATGATAGAAGGAGAGTTAATGTCATTGAGCTGTGGCGCTGGAGAAGAATACCATAGACTGCTAAGAGAACAAACAAGTTCATCCTGGAGAGGGTGAAGCCAGGTTGCTCCTTGGAGACAAGGATTCTGAAGCTTCGTCTGACATACTTTAGACATGTTGCAAGGTGGGATCAGTCCTTGGAGAGGGAC
Source organism: Elephantulus edwardii (assembly GCF_000299155.1). Lineage (NCBI taxonomy): Eukaryota > Metazoa > Chordata > Mammalia > Macroscelidea > Macroscelididae > Elephantulus > Elephantulus edwardii. The sequence continues at coordinate 2,049,432 of NW_006399840.1, read as the reverse complement.
GTCATGCTTAGGAGGGTGAAGGGACAGCACAGGAGAGGAAGACCTTCAACGAGATTGATTGCTTTCATCACTGGGGTAATGGGGATAAGGTGTGTCAGAGACAAAAAGATTGGCAAGGAATAGAGCAGAGTTTAGGGCTATTGTACATAGGGTTGCTGTTAGATAGAAAAAAGAGCACGAGGGGAGGGAGGGAGAGAGAAAGGAAGGAAAGGAAGGGAGGGAGGGAGGGAGGGAGGAAGGGAGGGAGGGAGGAAGGAAGGAAGGGAGGAAAGAAAAAAGGAACTGGTCCCAAGAAACGAACAGAACAGGCCTTTATTCAGAGTGATGCCTAGTGACCTGGCTGCAGAGAAGATCAAAATGGCACATGGGCAGTTTGCAGAGATTCTTTCTTATAGGGGTCCTGGGGGAGACTAAGATGGTATTTCTCAGAATTTGGGGTTTTAATTAAGTTAGGTTTGGGCTATTTTGATCAGGCTCAGACCCTTATCAGGATCCATTGTCTGGTCTGGTCAGGTTTCTCAGAAAGTGATCAAGCCTGGGGTGTGTGTGTATGTGTGTGTGTGTGTGTGTGTGTGTGTGTGTGTGTGTGTGTGTGTGTGTAACAACTGCCATATTCATCCTCCTGTCTCTATGAGTCGCAGGTGACTTAATGGCACGTAACAACAACATGTATATGTTTCACATAAGCACAATTAAAGTTTAGAAATTTCCATTCTTCTCAACGTTAGCCATAAATTGTTATGATCCATATAGTCAAATGTATTTGCCTAACCAGTAAAACAAAATTAAACATCTTTCTGGCATTCTCTGCTTTCAATTCAGATCCATCTGACATCAACAATGACATCCCTTTGCCACTGCTTCTTGAAATCCAGCTTGAATTTCTTGCAGTTTCTGTTTATGTGTTGTTCCAGCTACTTTCTAATAATCTTCAGCAAGATTTTACTTATATATGATACTAATGACATTGTTTGATAATTTGTACATCCTGTAGACTCACCATTTTAGAGAATGGGAACAAATATGATGTCTTACAGTCAATTGGCCAGGTAGCTGTCTTGCATATTCGTTGGCAGAGACGAGTGAACATGTCCAAGGTTGCATCTGTTTCCTGAAACACTGCAATTTAATCAATTATTAGGGTTTAACTCATGTATTTGTTTCTTTTTTGCCAAGGCCTTCAGTGCAGCTTGAACATCTTCCTTCAGTACTATTGATTCTTGATCATATGTTACCTTAAATGGATCGGTGTCAACCAATTGTTTTGGTACAGGTGTTCTTTCCATCTTCTTTTGATGCTTCCCGCACCATTCAAGATATTTCCCCTAAGGGGAGCTCTGGTGGCCTAGTGGCAAGAAGCTGCACTGCAATCCCAGAGGCCCACGGTTCAAATCCACCAGATGCTCTGCCGGGAAAGGAGGGACAATCTCCTCCTGTACCTGTCAGATCCAATTTGACAGTACACACACACACATCATCATCATCATCATCATCATAATTATAAAAGAAAAAAAAAGATGTTTCCCCTAGCATCCTTCACCTTGAGGCTTGACATTTTCCTTCAGTTATTTCAGCTTGAGGAATGTCAAGCATACTCTTCCCTTTTGGTTTTCTAATTCCAGCTCCATGTTCATTTCATTATAATACTCTGTGTTGTCATCTCAAGCTGCCCTTTGAAATCTTCTTGTCAGATCTCTTACCTAACAATTCTTCCCTTTGTTTTGGCTTCTTTTCATTCCAATGCAAGTTTCAGACTGTCTTCTGACATTCATTTTGGTCTTTTCTTTCTTGTCTTTTTAATGATATTTTGCTTTCTTGATGTCATCCAACAATTCACCTGATCTTTGGTCATAAGTGTCTGAATGTATCAAATATATTCTTAAAATGGTTTTTAAATTTAGTTGGCATACATTCAAGGTCATACTTTTTTTCTCATGGACTTGTTCAATTTTTCTCCAACTCCCATCTGAACTTGCATGTAGTTGATGGTCTGCTCCATTAGTTAGCCCCTGGCCTCATTTAGATTGTTGATATTGAGCTTCTCCAACATCTCTTTCCACAGATGTAGTCACTCTGATTCTGATAAATTTTGTCAGGTGAAATATGTTTATATAGTCACTGTTTAGGTTTTTTTAAAAAAAATTCTCAACTCATTCATTGCACAAAATTCTACAGCTCAGTCTCCAGTCTAATTTTTCTCACCTACACCCTATTTTTCATCTACTCATTTTTTGTTTCCAACCTTTGCATTCCAGTCACTAATTCATGTTAGTGCATGTTGATTAAGTGTTCATTCATATTCAGACTGCAAAAGTTGATAGAAATCCCCAATTTCTTCATCTTTGGCTTTTGTAGTTGGTGCCTATTTATATTAACAAGACCTTCTTGATAGATACGGGGTATCATTTCACTCACAGGCTAGATCTTGAAAAGCTCTTTTTGACGATAAATGCAACAACATTTTTCTTCAATTTGTCATTTCCAACATGGTGGATCATGTGATGGTCTGATTAAAGTTTACCAACAGGAGTCTGTTCATCTCAGCTCACCACTGCCTAAGATGCCAGTCTTTATGAGTTCCGTTGCATTTTTGACAACTTCCAGTTTTCCCAGATTCATAGTCAGACATTCTATGTTTCAATTATTATTGGATGTTTGCAGCTGTTTTCCCTAATTTTTAATCTTGTCACGTCAGCCAATGTAGGCCTTTTACAGGGTAAAAGCTTTAATCCATCTAGCCTAGTGGTAAGGAGCTACTCTGCAAAACCAAAGGCAAGAAGTTCAAATCCACCAGCTGCTCCAAGGGAGAAAGATAGGCAATCTCCTCCCATGCGATTATACTGCCTCTGGAAACCCACTCAGCTCTGAGTTGAGTCAGCTATGAGTCATGCTACATAACAAGTACTTTGAGGAGGGAGTTTGCCATCTGGTCTTTTATGTAAGTGTTTGCTAACTTGCTGAGTAATTGCAGCAATAAAGGATGCTCCATTGTCAGTCTGAATACTTTTTCAAAGTCCAAATCTGGGGATGATTTCTCTTAGAAGGATTTTCACAGCCTGTGAAATTTGCTCTGTCTGAGTGGGGTAAGCGTCAACCCAGCCAGAGAACATGTCCATTATTAAAACCAGCAGACACTAGAGTCCTTGATGTGGGGTCATCTATGTGAAGTCAATCTGCCAATCTTTGAAATGTTGTTCACCTTGGTGTTGATGAAGGTCAGCCTTCTGTCCTGGGTCTGTTATGATGTTGCTTTTGAGGCAGGTCAAACACAGCTGACATTCTGAATACATTTCACTAGGTCTTTGTCTCTGAGGCAGGGCTTAAACTCTGCTAGTGCCTCATTCCCACAGTGGGTTACTTCATGAACTTGTTTAAGGAGAGCCAGGGTGGTGGTAGGGTACTAATTTCCACCAAACCAGAACTATTTCTTTGCTATCTACCTTCATCTTTCAACCAATCTTTCAAGGCATTTGACTTCAGCCCAACTCACATTCTCTGACTTACAATGAGCTCAATATCCAGTCAAGTCTACATGCAGTAATAAAGGGGCTACCAGCTCAGCTCTTGCCACTTTTCATGCTTCCTGATCAGCGAACTGATTCCCGAAGGAAACTTCTTGTCACCTTGTAATAGACTGGGCATTGTATTACTGCCACCTTCTGGGGAAGTTGAACAGCGTCCAAAAACCTGAGTGTTTTGGGTTTTTTTTTCTCTATAAACAAAAGTTTACAGAAAGGCTGGGTTTCCATTCACTCATTGTTTCTCATTTCCCCCTTCCCCTCCATTTTCGCTCCCCGGTCCATTTTGCAATGCCTTCTTGTTCCAGATTGTTGTCATATATATTATGTCTAATCATATCTTCCTTTCTGAAAATTCCTCCCCTCATCTGTTCCAAGGCAATATTCATTATCTATCCACTATTTTCCTATTCTCTCCCAACCCCTCCCATGTCAGTTCTATTTTATAACAGCAGTATTTGTCCTTTTGCAACTGAGATATTTCACTTAGCTTTTTATGTCTTCCAGGTTCACCCATGTTGTGTAGTGTTTTACAAGTTCATTGTTTTTTTTTTCTTTTTTTAAAATTTATTATTAATTTCAATGAAAATTTACTGAGACTTTGGGTTTCCATTCATTCATTGTTGCACTTTTCTCCCCTCCCAACCCTCCCCCTAGAACACTACCCTCTTGGAAAAGTAAAAGAAAAATTCTTTGATTGTTTTACAAACCCTCCCCTAGGTCCACTCCACTATGCAGCCTTCACTCTGGACTCCTGGCATGACAAAAATACCTAATCACATATCCCTTTTAAACAGTTTTCTCCCTTATCTGTTTCAATGTAGTATACATTATTGAATCCATCTTTCTCAGTCTCCTCCCAACCCCGATGTCAGTGCTGTTTTACAACAATGGCATCGTGCAGTATTTGTCCTTTTGTGACTGAGATACTTCACTCAGCATAGTGTGCTTCAGGATCACCTATTTTGAATAATATTACATGAGTTCCTTGTTTTTCAATGCAGTGTAGTAGTCCATTGTGTGAATATACCACAGCTCCTCTATCCATTCATTTGTTGATGACACTTAGGTTGTTTCCAAATCCTTGCTATTGTGAACAAAGCCGCAATAAACATGGGTGTGCATATATCTGCTTAGATGTCAGTTATGGTCTCTTAGGGGTATATCCCCAGTACTGGAATTGCTGGGTCAAATGGTATCTCTTTTTGTAACTTTTTGAGAAAGCGCCATACCGCTTTCCACAGGGGTTGCACCATTTTACACTCTCACCAAGAGTGAATAAGGGTTCCAGTTTCTCCACAACCTCGCCAGTATCTGTTGCTTGCTGTTCTGTTAAATTTTGCTATTCAACTGGAGTGAGATGATATCTCATAGTTGTTTTAATTTGCATCTCTCTTAGAGCTAGGGACTTTGAACATTTCTTCACGTGTTTGTTAGCCATCTGAATGTCTTCTTCAGTGAAGTGTCTGTTCATATCCTGTTCCCATTTTTCTATTGGATTATTTACCTTTATCTTGTGGTGCTCAAGTATTTTATAAATTCTGGATGTAAGTCCCTTATTTGATATGTCATTACCAAATACTTTTTCCCAGCCTCTGACTTCCCTTTTTACCCTGTTGGAGAAGTTTTTGAATGTGCATAGGAATTTGATTCTTAGAAGATCCCATTCATCTATTTTTTCTTCTCCTGGTTGTAGGTGAGTTAATTGTTTTTCAATGCTGCATATATTGCATGTGTGGATGTACCAGCTTTTCTATCCATTTGTTTGTTTATGGGCACTTGGGTTGCTTCCATATCTTTGCTATTGAAAATGATCCAGAATAAACATGATTGTGCATAGATCTGTTTGAGTTATGGTTCTGGTTTCTTTAGGGTATATTCCCAGTAGGAGAATTGCTGGATCAATTTTGAGAAAGCGCCAGATCACCTTCCAAAGTGATTGTACCATTTGACATTTCCTCTAGCAGGGGATAAGAGTTCCAGTCTGTCCACAACCTCGCCAGCATTTGTTGTTTACTACTCTTTAGAACTTTGCTATTGTTGCTGGGGTGAGATGATATCTCAGCTGTTTTTCGAGTATTTCTCAAACATTCTCAATGCCTTTATTGTTAATTGTCAGAAACCATATAGTCTGTGAACATGTAGATAAGATGGGAAAATCTAGAGCCTATGAACACATTCACAGTCTTTCTTGTCCGCAGTTCCAAAGCTTTCCTTAGCATAATCAGCCTGGCTCCAAGGGGACTTCTAAGCCACTACTGCATACCGTGCTTTCTGGGTCCTTTGTTCCATGTAACTACCTTGAGACTAATGGGAATTTCAGAACTCTTAATTATGCTCTTATGAAATCTATACCTACATAAAGAAGCTATTGTTTGAATAGAGCAAAGGAACGCTGCATGGTTTTTTTAAAATGGCTGTACCTAGGGGAGCTCTGGTGGCCTAGCGGCAAGGAGCTGCAACTACAATCCCAGAGGCACACGGTTCGAATCCACCAGATGCTCTGCCGGGAAAAGGAGGGACAATCTCCTCCTGTACCAGTCAGATCTGATTTGACGGTACAATCACACAAGAAAAAAAAATGGCTGTACCCTTTCTCCATACCCGTTAAATATGTATACTGAGCAAATCATCAGGAAAGCTGGACTTGATGATGAGTCATCTTGAGAAAAAGGATTTTAGGTTTTCCAATATAATAGGTCTGATTTGGAAAAGGGAGTGTATGCCCAGTAACATGCAGCAGGTTGGCCATCCTGGTTAGATTCAGTGGGCTACTGCCCGAGGAGACATTGTCTCACCCCTGTGCTGAAAGGGAGACTCTCCTGGTGGGATGGAGAGTCCATATCTAAGCTGTTCTCCACAGCTCTCTTGTAAGGGGCTTCTGGACCTGCGCTTCTGCCACTAGATGCCATTGGTACAAGAGGAGCAGTTGGTACCACTTGAGTGACAGCTGTCTGCACTTCTACATTCTCCCTCTTTATACTGAGGCTGTAACATCATCAGGGCAGACCTACAATTTCTTGGGCTTTTTGTCCGTGTCTGTTAGGTGGTCAGGTTCTTTGTTGTCATGCACCATCAGGCAGATCCCCTTCACACCTGGTGTGTAAAATCATAAAAACTTGTATGTACAGGGTCTCATCCAATTCCTCCAAATGGAAAAAGTGAATGAGGAAGAAACAAAGCTCATTCAGCTCTAAATGCTATTTTACTCCCCTGAGCAACAAGGGAAGGCTAGGTCCCTGTGGGGTTTGCCTTTCACAATGACTTTCCTAGCCATTGTTTGACTTTGCCGTGTAGACGGACGGGAAAATGAGAATGGAGCACGTTAGCCTATCCACAAGGGGATTGACTAGTCTCACCAATAAACTGAGCAATCCAGCAGCAGGAGAATGAGACCTTCTTCCCCAGGGCAGCAGCAGCAGCAACAGAAAAGAATGTAACATAACCTTATGGCCCAGAAATTCTTGCTCCAGCTACACCTGTGGCAGCAGCCGCAGCCACAGCTGGATCAGAGACTTGATGTGAGATGGGATGCTGGGACTGCTACACCTTTGAAATCAGAGCTAACAGCCTTTGCCCACGTTTGTTGGACACTTGAAGCCAGGCAGCCATAATTCACAAGACTGAGAACTTTGTAGCACTGACCTACAAGAAAGTGCTGGGCGATGGAATGAGCTACTCAAGACTTGAGTTATTCAAGTGGTAGGGGGAGAGGAGCTCATGGCTGAGTGTCCTCTCTACCTATAGTCCTCATAGCTTTTGTTTTAGAAGTTTTTTTACAAGTGGAAAAACATGTTGGCTAAAGTCCCAAGATAAAATGTTGCTTACTGTTTCTTATCTTATTTGCTGACACATCCTGTCTACCAGATACCATCCACATCAGCATTTTGAGATAGCAAGAGAGGTTTTTTCTGCAAGACACACATATGATAAGTCAGAATATTGCCAATTACTGATTAATCCATATCTTTATTCTGTTGAACAATTCCACATTTACTCAGGAATATTTTCCTTGTTTAACCACATTGTGCACTTAAGTTTTCTCTGATTACATTCTCTTGTCCCAAGCAACCCTAGATTTGTTAGCTTAACTCCTACATAAACCTGCAAGACTCAAGGCTGAGGTGCTTGTGAGTACATTTCAGAAACCATCCTGACTATATTCTGCTACTTACCTGGATTATAAACTTTTGACTTCCCTAATATGGTTCTGTGTGGTCTGTGAGCTATCACATCACATTTTGGAGCCAGTAAAGCAGTAAGATTGGTATTGAGGTGAATTGAAGGACGTATGAGAGCATAGGGGACCTAGCTGACCCCATAAACACTGGTTTGGTGTTGTTTTTGTTTTGTTTTGTTTTCAGTTAAATGTTTATTCAATAAAAGGATTCGTAAAAACTTACAAATCTGAAAACTAACTATACATGAAGTAGGATGGTGGAATATTCCGTTTTCAACATATACACAGAGTAATTATTAATGATTCTTCCCCTTAGTCCTTATTTATGGCTCCTATCTTTGTACCAAGAGACATATCTGTTACTGGTCTGAGGGAAAATTAATGAGCAAATTTTACTGCTTTTAGGGACAATGGAGAGAATTTCACATTGTTGTTGTTGTTGTTGTTTTAAAAAAGGGGGGAATGAAACATAAAAATCACATTTTACCCTCAAACAGCAGTAAAATATTTTTTGTCCTGATTTATCTTTGTGATTTTTGATGCATTCTGTGCTATTGATGCTGTTGATGAGGACAGTTCCCCCTTGGGAAGGTGGTAAAGATCAGATATGGCTGTCCCCACATGGCCCTTATTCTTTTTACAGTCCCACAGTCACCACCACTTGCCTGCCCAGCAGATAAAGCCTAGAGAGTCTATATGTGGAGCTATCTCCTCATCTGCTTTTATCTCACAACGTGGAGCTATCTCATCTGTTTGTATCTCACCTTTGGTTCAATGCTGTAAGGATCTAGGTTTAGTATCTTTTAAATCATTAAAGAGAAAGAATTAAAAATAAAGATAGCCACGTTCCCTTATAAACAACAATAATGGGGCTAAAGACATACATATGATCATACATTGCCTGAATAGATGGTTTTGTTGTTAGTGGGTATCACTGAGTTGAGTATGACTCATGGTTGACCCTATGAACAACTGATCTAAAGACTGTTCTACCCTGTGCCATCCCCACAATCTCTGACATACACAAACCATTGCCACAGTCACTGTGTCAATCCAGCTGGTCAAGGGTCTTCCTCTCCTTCACTGCCCCTCCACCTTCCATGATGACACTCTCCAAGGAATAACATTTCCTAGCAACGTGCTCAAAGTGTGTCAGATGAAGCTTCATCATCTTTGCCTTCCAAGAACACTCTGACTGCACCTTCTCCAAGATACACCTGTTTGTTCTTCTGGTAGTCCATGGTATCTTCAACAGTTTTCTCCAACATCGCAGTTCAAAGGCTTCAATTCTTCTATCATTCTTAGTTATTGTCTCACTCTCAGATGCATAGCAAGTAATGGAAAAGATAATGGCCTGAATCAGGCACACCTTAGTCCTCAAACTGACATCATTACTCCTCAATAATTTGGAGAGATCCCTGATGACAGACTTCCCCAGTGCAATATGTACCCTGATCACCTGACTGCAGGTACCAAGTGTAGTTATTGTTGATCCAAGTAAGATGAAGTTATTGACAATCTCAATCCTTTCTTCATCCATCCGTCCATCCGTCCATCCATATGTTGCTTGTAAGCAAATATCAGGATTTTTGTTTTCTAGACATTGAGATGTAATCCATATTGAAGGCTGCAATGTTTAACCTTCTGCAGCAAGTGTTTCAAGTTCTCCTCTTTCAGCAAGCAAGGTTGTATCATCTCCATAAAAAGGCTATTGATGAGTCTTCCTCCAATCCTGACACCACACTTTCCTTCATAAAGTGCAGCTTGTCAAATAACTTGCTCAGCATACAGAATAAATGTTGTTATTATTGTTGTTGTTGTTAGGTGCCATTCAGTCAAGTGTGACCTGCAGTGACCCTATGAACAACAGATCTGAACCCTATCCTATCTTGTGCCATCTTCCCATTTCCTGACACACTAAAGCCCGTTGTAGCAGTCACTGTATCAGTACACCTGGTTAAGAGTCTTTCTTCCTCCTTTGCCTCCCTCTGCCTTTCCAAGCATTATGTCCCTCTCCAAGGATCAATTCTTCTTCTGTCATCCTTATTCATTGTGCAGCTCTCAGATGCATAGCGAGTGATTGGAAAGACTATGGCCTGAATCAGATGCACCTTAGTCTGCACACTGACATCATTGCTCCTTAATAATTTAGAGAAGTCTCTGACTGCAGACTTTCCCAGTGCAATATGTCTCTTGATTTCCTGACTATTGGAACTAAGAGTGTTAGTTGTGGATCCAAGTAAGATGAAATTGATGACTTTTCTCTGTCTATCATGATGTTGCCTATTGTTCCAGTGGTAAGAATTTTTGGTGGGTTTTGTTTGTTTGTTTTTTAATACTGAGATGTAATCCATATTAAAGGCTATATTCTTTGATCTTCTATTACAAGTGTTTCAAGTCCTCCTCACTTTCAGCAAGCAAGATTGGGTCACCTTTATAATACAGGTTATTGATGAGTCTCCCTCTGATCTTTTTTTTAAAAGTCTTACTATTTTATTTGAATAATGGCAATTCAAATTCTGAGAAAAGGTTGGCAACTGTTCTCCAGAATGTGTCTCATTTTAGTAGAGAAAGTGGCACTTGAAGTAGTCCTTAACATTGAAAATCAATTATCAATTCGATGTTTTTTACACAAAGAGGGAAATGGGGTGTACATGTGTCTATGTGTGTGTTAGAGATAGAAAGTTTCATACTTTCATTATATCTCAGTCGCAAAAGGACAAATACTGCATAATGCCACTGATAAAAGCAGGACTGGCATGGGGGTTGGAAGGGAAACTAAGAAAAGAGGGAATAAATAATGTACACTTCATTGAAACAGATGAAGGAAAGCACTGTTAAAAAATAATATATGATTAGGTATTATTTGCATAACAACAGTGCAGAATAAGAGCTGCATAGCAAAGTGGAGGGGTGTTGTTATTGTTGTTATGTGCCCTCGAGTCGTTTGCGACTCATAGCGACCCTATGTACAACAGCCCTAAACCCTGCTCTATCCTGTGCCAATCGCATTGCCTCTGACACACTCATCCCGATTACCCCAGTCACTGAATCAATCCACCTCATAGAGGGCCTTCCCCTCCTGCGCTGTCCCTCCACTCTGCCCAGCATGATGTCCCTCTCCAAAGACCTGTCTCTCCTTACAACATGTCCAAAGTATGTCAGGCGAAGCCCCAGAATCCTTGCCTCCAAGGAGCAGCCTGGTTTAACCCTCTCTAGGATGGATCTGTTTGTTTTCTTGGCAGTCCATGGTACATTCAGTACTCTTCTCCAGCACCACAGCTCAAAGGCGTCAATTCTCCTTCTATCCTCCCTAGTCATTGTCCAACTCTCTGATGCATAACAAGTGATTGCAAAAACCATGGCCTGTATCAGGCGCACCTTAGTCTCCAGAGAGACACCGTTGTGTAACAATGAAAGACTTTTTTTCCAAAGAGAAAATCGAACTGAGGGGGTGGGGCAGTAGGGGGAAAAAATACACAACAGTGAATGAATGAGAATCCAAGTCCTCTATAAACTTTCACTAAAATCTCAATTAAAATAAAAAATTAATAAAGTAGCATTCATTTCTTTGGGAGTATGCTTTTAAGACAGTTTCATTAGACAATAAAGCCTCATAGTTTCTTCTGAGAAATGTCTTTTCTCCTTTGGTGCCATTTTAATGGAACCAAGGGAGAGTTTTCCCTCTGATCTTGATGCCACATTCTTCTTCATAGCGTTCATCTTCTCGAATAATTCGCTTAGCATAAAGATTGAATAGGTATGGAGAGAGAATACAGCCCTCATGCACTGCTTTCTTAATTATAAACTATGTAATGTTCCCTTGCTCACTCTGTGCAACAGCTCCTTGATCTAGGTATAGGTTTCACATGAGCACAAGAAAGTGTTCTGGAGTTCCCATTCTCAATGTTAGCCATAATGTGTTATGATCCACACAGTCAAATGCCTTTGCATAGTTAATAAAGCATAAATAGATATTCTTTTTGTATTTTTTACTTTCAGTCAGCATTTACCTGACAATTGTATCCTTGGTGCCATGGCCTCTTCTAAATCTTACTTCAATTTCTGGAAGTTCCCTATCTATGTACTGTTCTAACCACTTTTTGAAAATCACCTTAAGAATAGGTTTGAAATATTGAACACCAATTATCAATGATCAGATGAGTTGTGGGATGATATGAAGGATATCATCCATGGGTAGAGCAAAAGGTCATTACAAAGCAAGGTATTATAATGGAATGTGCAGACAGGTAGAACTGGAGAATAAAAAGGGAAGAACTCCTTCTGCATTTCTCAAGCTGAGAGACCTGAAATACAGAGTTAAGCCTCAAGTTTCAATATTGAAAGATGCTATGGGCAAAATGTTGAATGAACTAGGAAGCATTAAAAGAAGATGGAGGGAATACAGAGTCATTGAGTATTCGAAAAGAAATTACACTGAAAAATTTCAGGAAGTACCACATGAGCAGAAGCCAAGGGTAATGAAGGAGGAAGTTGAAACTACACTGAAGGCATTGGCAAAATATAAGGCCCCGGGAATCGATGGGATAGCAATTGACATGTTTCAAATAACAGACGCAGTCCTGGATATGCTCACCAGTCTATGTCAGATAATTTGGATGACAGCTGTCAGGTCATTGTATTGGAAGAGGTCCATATTTGTTTCCATTCCCAAGAAAGGTGATCCAACAGAATATGGAAACTATTGAATAGATTAAATAGGTATGGAGAAAGAATGCAACCCTGATGCACACCTTTCTTGATTTTATTTTTTTAATATCTTTATATAATAATACCTTTATAGTATGTTTCATTCATATACATTGTGTTTTATTCAATCTTTTATTTACATTGTGTTTCATCCAATAATTTATATACCTTCTATTTTATATTATTTTTATACTAGTTTATGTACAAAATTTGAATACATTATTTTTCACACAAGATCCTCCCCATTTCCCTCACCCCCCCACCCATCAAATTATTTGACCCCATGATTAATCCTCCCCCAATGAACATCTTCACCCCTCTGCTTCCACCCTCCTTTCCCTTGGATCCTTATATTCATTCTACAAAAATGATATTATACAGTATTTGTCCTAGTTGAACTGAGTTGGTTCACACAGCATAATGGTCTCCAGTCCCTCCAAAGTTAGGTAATAATTTACAAATCCATTGCTCCTCGTGCTGTGTAGTGATAACTCAATTACAAAATGGGCAAAAGTCATGGAAAGAATTTTCAGAGGAAGACATTCAAATGGCCAAAAAACATTTGAAGAAATGCTCAGAATCACTGGCAGTAAGAGAGATGCAAATCAAAAGCACAATGAGATTTCATCTCACTCCAGTAGCAGTGGCAAAATTTAATAGGACAGCAAGTAATAAATATTGGAGAGGATGTGGCAAGATAGGAACTCTTATACATTGTTGGTGGGATTGTAAAATGGTACAACCACTCTGGAAGACAGTTTGGTACTTCCTCAAAAAGCTGAAGATAGAAATTCCATGTAATCCAGCTATTCCATTGCTTGGAATATACCCCAAGAAAACGAGAACTGAGACACAAATAGAGACTTTTACACCAATGTTCATAGCAGCATTATTCATCATCAAGAGAACATCACACAGCCCAAATGTCTAACCACAATGGAATGGGTTGAGAAATTATGGTATACTCACACAATGGAATACAATGTAGCACACAGGAGCAATGATTTTGTAAATTATTAACTTTCCTGAGTTTAAACCATGCAGTGTTCCTTTGCACTATTCCCACAACAGCCTCTTGTTAGGCAAGCATAATCCAATGTCCTGGAATTTTCATTCTGCTTGATGTTAGCCATAATTTGTTCCGATCCACATAAGTAATATATATTTGTATAAAGGAAAACCCACAGAGAAACAAATTTGGAGAAAAGAAAATAAACTGATTCCCAAAACTACCTAAACAAAGTATTCAAAATTCCTCAGATTCAACCTAAATTTCTAAGGCATAAGAGAAAGCAAGGAAGTATGTATTAATTAAAAGAACAGTGTAAAGAAGACATCACTTCCATGGGAGTAAAGAAAGTAGAAAAAGAAGTAAAATTAAGTATGATCAAAGAATTCAAAGAAGCTGGGGGTATAGTGATTGAACACTCAGCTGCTAGCTGGTGAGTAGTGGTTCAAACTCACTAACTAGCCACTCTGTGGGAGAGAGATACAGCAGTGTGTTTCCATGAAGACTAAAGAGCTGGACTTCAAGAGAGCAGCTCAGTTGTCTCTTGGTCATGGTCACCAGACTCAGGGTGGCTCCATGTCACAATTAACTGAACAGCAAAATGCTTCAGACCAAAGAATTCAAAGATAACAGAAACAGCCAATAAATCATGAAACAAAATGAGAATATGACTGTGAAAAGTAAAATATCTCCTGACAATCATAAAAAATATGACAAACATTTGCTAAAAGCTTACTGTATGCCCATCACTGTACTTAGCATCTTACACATATTATCTAATTTGACTCTCAGAACAAACCTAGGAGGCAAGTACTGTAATAATTTATGCATGAGGAAAATGAAACCTGATAGCAGTCCACATTATGATCCATAACTTGTAATTGATGAGGTGAATGTCCCAAGTTCATCTGCTCATCTAAAGCCCACACTTTTGTAAGGGTTTTACATTGCTGTGTAATAAACTTCCCAACACTTGTTTTTAGGTACCGTTGAGTTGGGACCAACCCATAGGTGACAATCCAGTGAGTTTACAGAGATATTAAACCACGCAAAAGGAGATTGCCCCTCTTTCTTCCACAGAGTGTCTGATGGATTAGAACCATGTGTCTTCAGGTTGACAGTGTAGCTCTTTACCACTAAGCCACCAGAGCTCCCTAAAATAAGAACCATTTATACCTTCTCCAATTTCTGAGAGTCAGAAGTTTGTAAAAGGCTTGGCTGTGTGCTATTGACTTTGGTTTTTTAGTTAAAAGTTGGTTGGATATTGTTGCAATTATCTGGGGGCTTATTTAGAGAAAGATGTGCTTCCAAGGTAGCTCACTCCCATGACCAGTGTGCTGGTGCTGGCTGTGACCTCGTCTCCTCCAAACATGGCCTCTCCGCAGGGCTGCTTGATTGGTCTGTTGTTGTTGTTGTTAAGTGTCATCCAGTCCTAGGCAACTCATAGCAACCCTATGAGTGAAATACCTGAACACTTGTTTAACTTTCACCCTTTCTCCATGTTCACAGGGTTTTCAGAGGCAAACTATTTCCGAAGTGGATGCCACTCCTGCTTCCAAGCGCTCCACCAAGCATTGCCCACTATGGCTAACCATCAGTACCACAGTGTTCACCTTCACAGCAACCATAGATTTCTTTTTCTTGTTTTGTTGTTGTTGTTAAACTTTGCACACACATATACACCACTTACTCCTCACCAGATGCTCCAAATGCTGCAGCAGTTGCTTCACAAAATTAATATGTGGACTTTCAAAACTTTATGAGGGAGGTGCCCATCTTATTCCAGCCCTGCAGATAAGGAAACTGAGGCATAGAGAGGTTCTGAGAAGTTTCCAGGATTACACAGAGAGCAGAAGTGTGAGGTGACCTCATTAGTTTGAAGAGTTTCAGCAAGTCGTCTTCACTTGTGGGGGTGGAGTCATGCAAATTAGGTGAATGGACTCCTAATGAGCCGATTGATCAGTTTTACCCTTCTGCTAGGCTTAAAGGAGAGCCAATCCCCAAACATAGAAGGGTTCTTGGGACCATTTAGACTCTGCAGCAAATTAGGGATCCCAAAGACGGAGGGAGAGTGACGCAGAGAGATGCAGGAGGGCAGCGGCTGATGGTGGCTTATGGAGCAGCACAGCAGTGGGGAACTGGACATCTGGGATACCTTTAACTTCTGCCTCATAGGAAACAGCTTTGTATTAATCTTCCTAAAACAGATCCCTCACTCAATTGTGTCCAAAAGTCCTTCTTCCACAGTGGGACAGATTCAAAATCACATGGCAAGTGTGTGATGGGAACACCCCTGAGTTTCTGCAGTAATAGCCACCAAGGCCCTGAGGGCCAACTGTACAAGCGGGGAGGAGTCCTGAGCCAGAAACCGGCTCCACCCGATTTGGAGGGCAAGTGGAGGGCAGAGCAGGAGGACGGAGGACAGACAGCAGGACAGAGGACAGACATCAGAATAGAGGACAGACAGTGTCACAGAATCTGCCTTTCCCCAGAGCAAGAGATCCAGGCAGTAGCTGCAATGTCCTTTATGACAGTATCAGAAGTCACACACTGTTACTTCTGCCATATCCTGTTGGCCACACAGGCCAGGTAGACTCCAGCTGGGCAGGAATCCCAGGAGTGAAAGTCAGGTGCTTCCCTGGAAGCTAACTGAGAACTTCTACCACACTTTTAGAGCCTCGTGTTGAACCTAGGTGAATCTACCAAGGCTCTTGACAGAGGGAAGGCTTTCCATAAAAAAGTATTTCTTTTCCCTTCCTTCTAGCGTCACGTTTTCCTGGTCAATTCTGAGTCATCAGTAGACAGTTGTAGGTGCTTAGGTAGTCGTGGAAGCGAGAAGACCAGGGAGCATTACAGAGAAAGATTTTACAGTGTCAGACGTGGAAGGTACATATTTGAATGGCACTCTCTGGTTTGGTTTTGTATTTAGGAGTTCTCTGGAAACTATTTCCAGATTAGCTTCAGAGGATCAAGGGGAAATGCTACTTATATAAAGCGATGCAGGAGAGATATGATGGACACAATTGGTTTGGTAAATATGAATGTGGAAAGAAAGTCCGGATGGGTGAGAGTAAAAGAAAGATTCTGCTTTGATAATATTTGTTTTGTTTGCTTTTTTCAGTTTGAAGCAGTTACTGTATATATTTAGAGGCTCAGGGAAAATAGCCAGAGAGCACAGGAAAGAGATTACTGATAGAAGATCAGTGTCCCAGTATCTAATGCTGAGTAAGAAGATTTAAACTGCACCCCCTCCCAACTCACTTGTTTAAAATGAAGTGTTTTTCTCTCAGCTATGCAATGTTATCCCAACAAAGTGGGAAGAATTGCTATTCAGCATTAGCTGGAAGGCTTGAAGGCTGGACTGAACTTATCTGATGGTTCCAAACATGTCTGGTGCAAACGATAGGAGACCTTTCCAACTGTCTGCCCAGCTTCTCACAGCTTTGTGACTGGAATCCAAGGGCAAGGGTACCAGCGAGATTAGGCGGGAACTGCCTCAGTTCTTACGACTTAGCCTAGAGAATCACACAGCTTCGTTTCTACTGCATCTGAGGCCTCCTCAGATTCAAAGACAGAGCCACAGATGCACCCTGCCAGCATCATGTTCTAGGGAGAGCAGGTGGGATAAGACATATTGGTAGAGCCATCTATGGAAAACATAAAACAGCAAATGGGATCTGCCTAACTTGGTTATCTTTAAATCTTGGTAAGCTCAAGATTTTAAGAAATAGTTTTTCATCTTTTTAGGGAGCTGTGCTAACCAGCAGATGGAGAGTGGAATCAAAACATGACTGTTTAATGAAGGGAGGCTCACCGCTACGCTTAGCTTGTCATCAGGGCTGAAATCTTCCTAGCCTGTGTTCTGAGGAACTGGCCAAAAGTTCTGCCCAAGTGGAGTCTGTTAACAGATAAAGTAAAATAACCGAAGCATCTCCATGTGTTAGCCTCAGCAGTCAAGAGCAGGGCAGAACATGAGGGCCACAGAATAATGGCACTAAGATGAAACCATCAAGCAGCTATGGGAAGGCAGGGAGCTCTGGTGGCCCACTGGTAAGAAGCTATGCTACAATCCCAAAAGCATGTCGTTTGAATCCACCAGCTGATTTGAGAGAAAAGGATGAACAGTCTCCTCCCATGAGATTTATTGCTTCTGAAACCCTGCCAGAAGGTCAGCTCTCCGTTGGTTCGAACTTGAGAACGCATAGCATGAGTGAGTAAGAGGAAGAAGGTAGAGACAATTATGGAGGCAAGAGAGAAGGTGATTTACAGCAGCAGAAAGAAAGAAGCAGGAACTCAGCATGGAATCTCAGTAGTAACTGAGCATGGCAGCAGGACCAAGAGGGTGGTCTGCTAAGGTTGGCCTCAACAATCAATGCTGAGACCTTTTATCAACTTGTCTAGGTTCTGCTACAGTCAGCCCTGACCTGAGATCCTGGGAGACTTGCTGTGACCTTAAAGAACCTGCCTGACACACTATCCCAAAATTAAGTTAAGGATACCTTAACCAGGGCTTGTAAGATATTCCTACTCCCTGCACACCCATGTTTATTGAGGCTTTGTTTGCAATAGCAAAGAGCTGGAAACAACCCAAGTGCCCATCAATAAACGAATGGATAGAGAAGCTGTGGTATATCCACACAATGGAATATTATGCAGCATTGAAAAACAAGGAACTCATGAAATATTATACAAAATGGGTGACCCTCCAGGACATTATGCTGAGTGAAATATCTCAGTCATAAAAGGACAAATACTGCATAGGACCACTGTTGCAAAACATGACTGACATCGGGGTTGAGGGAAGACAGAGGAGGGGAGGAATGATATATATGGCATTGAAACAGATGAGGGAACTGTTTAAAAGGAATATATGATTAGGTATTATTGTCATGACAGGAGTCCGGAATGAAGGCTACACAGTGGAGTGGACATGGGGGAGGGATTGCATAACAATGAAAGAGTTTTTCTTTTACTTTTCAAGGAGAAGAGTGAACTAAGGGAGCAGGGGTGGGAAGGGAGAAAAGTGCAACAATGAAGCCCTAAGTCTCCATAAATTTTTATTAGAATTAATTTAAACCTACTCCCTACTGCCAAGCACCTACTTCCTAAATAACATGCCTCCAGAAACTCTATGAACTTTGATAAATGTCAATAGCTGTAGAGAGGCTTCAGGCCTTTTGTCCATAGGGTCACTATGAGTCGTGCTGGACTTGAAGGCCATCAACAGCTGCCAAGCAAGATGTATTTAGAAAAGTCAAAGTAGCAATTATGTAGCCAAAGACCAGAAAAACAATTTATTAAATAAACTAGGTTTGGTTGGCTTTGTGTGCTCAATACTTTCTACTACCTGTAGAAAGATATTGTGGTAAGAATATTTGTTTGGCACCACAACAACGTAAAGGTAAATAATCCAATTGACAAATGAGCACAGGATATGAACAGACACTTCACCAAAGAAGACATTCAGATGGCAAATACATGAAGAAAGGTTCAAAATCCCAAGCTCTAAGAGAGATGTATGTCAAAACAATTGTGAGATATTATCTCACCCCAGTCAGAATAGTAAAATTTAACAGAAATGCAAACAACAAATGCTGGTGAGGTTGTGAAGAAACCGGAACCCTTATTGGAAACCTTACTGTTAGAGTGTAAAATAATGCAACCACTGTAGAAGGTGGTATGGCACTTTCTCAAAAAGTTGCAAATAGAGATACCATTTGACCCAGCAATTCCACTACTGGGAATATACCCTAAAGAGACCATAACTGACATCCAAGCAGATATATACACACCAATGTTTATCGCGGCTTTGCTTACAACAGCAAGAAGTTGGAAACAACCCAAGTGCCCATCAACAAACGAATGGATAGAGAAGCTGTGGTATGTTCACACAATGGAATACTACGCTGCAGTGAAAAACAAGGAACTCATGCAATATTATTCAAAATGGGTGACCCTGGAGGACATTATGCTGTGTGAAATATCTCAGTCACAAAAGGACAAATATTGAATAGTGCCACTGTTGTAAAACAGGACTGACCTCGGGGTCGGGGGGAGACTGAGAAAGATGGATTCAATAATGTATATTGCATTGAAACAGATGAGGGAGAAAATTGTTTAAAAGGGATATGTGATTAGGGAATGGACCTGGAGGGAGGGATTGTACAATAATGAAAGAATTTTTCTTTTCCTTTTCAAAGAGAAGAGTGAACTGGGTTGGAAGGGTGGGCAGGGAGAAAAGTGCAACAATGAATGAATAGAAAGAAATGCCTTTTTTTAATTTTAAAAAAAGAATATTTGTTTGGGAAATCCTACTTTACTATTTTACCCTCTCTGTCATAGTCCTGGCTGAAGAGAGGAAGTTGCAACTGCAAAGCAGATTAGTGAAGAGTTCAGACCACATAGGGTGGGCCTTCCACTTTTTTTTTTTTTTGCTTTCATGGGTCATATTTATACTAAAGCTTCTGCATTTTCTGGGCTGATGACTTGTGGGGTGTTTCCTGCTCTCTGCCCTCCCAGGAGAACACAGTACAAAAGACAGGGATAACTTCAACTATTTCTGAATAACTAGTGATGACCTTAGATCTTATCAACCACTTCCTTCCCAAGGGAACAACCATGACTTTTAGTCTGTGACCAATGTGTTGCTTTTAGGTTGTATCAACTTCAGCAAGCTAGTGAGGGATCTATTTATATATAAACTCGAGCTGATACTTCTTAGCCCTAAATGCTAAGGACTCTGATTGCTTTTGCGTATTGTTAGTGTCCTTTGCAGTTTTCAAAGCACTAACAATTGTTCCCTTATTTAGCTTTTTTTTTTTAAAAAATTGTTCACCTTCTTAACAGCACCATGTATCAGTCAAAATGCTAACTATTTGGACAAGTAAAGGAATTTCATGACAGGATTTGAAGCCTTGAAGAAACTTCATTGAGGCTAGAGTTAAAGGATGTGCAGTTCATAGAATTGGTCAAATCATACAACCACCTAGACTGGAGTCCTGAGAGGTGACATTCTGACACTGAGCCACTGCTGCTGGGAAAGCTAACTTCCTCCTCTGTCCTTCTCAGGCAGGGTTTTTTTGTTTTTTTTGTTTTTTTAATTTTTCTGTGAGTGTACCGTCAAATCAGATCTGACTGGTACAGGAGGAGATTGCCCCTCCTTTTCCCGGCAGAGCATCTGGTGGATTCGAACCTTGTGCCTCTGGGATTGTAGTTGCAGCTCCTTGCCACTGGGCCACCAGAGCTCCCCTCAGGCAGGGTTTTAATAGGGCCTTCTTCCTCTACTCCCTAGAAAGCCTAGGTGAAGACTTTAAAACATGGACATTTCCACCAAACAGAAGAAAAGACCAGTCACTAATTATGCCAAATGTGACTGAGTGCCAGGAGAGTAAGATGACTTCAAATAATTACTACGGGATTTCTGAAAATTCGTGTTAGAACCTCCTCCATGGGCTACTATCCATCCTCGCCTTTCGCCTCTCTCCCCTTCGCTCATGCATAGAATTCACTAATGTGGACACAGAACAAGCAGCCTACCTGCCCAACCCCACTCGTGCCCATTTTTACACAGGTTTTCTGTGAAGCTCCCGGGCAAAGGAGACAGGGCACAGTCCTGTCACTTTGCCTTAGATGCTGTCCTGGGAGGCCAACCTCCTCAGCAGGATGGTCTCACCCACTGCCGGTTTTTGGCCCCAGAATAATTTCCAGAGATTGTACTTATAGTTCTATAGAGGTGGGGTCACTACCGCCACCCGGGTCTCCTGTGTGGAACAGTGCACAAACTCTTTAGAAAACATGTAAAACACTTTTCTTAAATGGGAGAAACAACATGTTGGTTCATCTTTTCTCCATTTCAGTACAGAGACATAAGTAAGGCAAAGGGACAGGTCTTTCATGTAGACTGGGCCGTCACAGCTGCATTAAATTCTGCAGGACAAGAGGTAAGGATGTCGCCAGCATGGCTGCACCTAAGCCAATCCCAATGGGCAAGGCTTCCTCCACAATGACCAAGAGCAGCTGGGAATGCGATTGGAAGAGGCTCTGAGGCCTCAGCAAACTCTTCTTGGGGAACTCAGGTTTGTAAGGTGCTGTCACACAGGGACATAGTTGAAGCATAGGCAAGGACTTTTTTCCTGATAAATGAATTATTGCCACTAGAAAAAGATATGCCCTTGATGCTCACTCAGGGTTTTCTCTGCTAAAATAATTTCCATGTGCTATGTGCATAGACATGGTGAAAGTCATAAGAAATCTTTCATCACTAGAGATTTGTTTGAAATTGTTGTATAGTACAAATAACATTGAGAAGAATGGAAATCTCAGAACACTTAACTGTGTTCATGCAAAACCTGTGTATAGACCAAGAAGTCTGAACAGAACAAGGGAACACTGATGGCATGATTAACATCAAGAAAGGTACGGGCTATATATTTTCTTCTTACCCATTCAATCGGTATGCTGAGCAAATCAATTAAAAAGTAGAACTCTATGAAGAAGTATGTAGCATCACGATAGGAAGAATCAATAACCTGAATTATGCAGATGACACAACTTTGCTTGCAGAGAGTGAAGAAGTTTCGAAGCACTTTCTGAAGAAGATCAAAGACCACAGCCTTCAGTATAGGTTACATCTCAACATTAAGAAAACAAAAATCCTTACTGCTAGACAAATAGACAATATTGTGACAGATGGAGAAAATACTGAAGTTGTCAATTATTTCCTTTTACTTTGATCCACAGTTAACACTCATAATAACAACAGTTAAGAAGTCAAAAGATATAATACACTAGGAAAATCTGCTGTCCAGAACCTCTCTAAAGTGCTAAAGGGCACATTGTTGTTGTTCTTATGTGTTGTTGAGCCACCTGTAACTCATAGTGTCTCTATGTACAACAGCTCTAAACTCTGCTGTATCCTGAGCCAGTCTCACTGACTTTGACTCATCTAATCCAATTGCCTCTGTCAGTGTCAATCCATCTCATCCAGTGTCTTCCTCACTTGTGCTGTCCCTCAACCCTTTCAAGCAAGATGTCCTTCTCCAAGGACTGGTCCCTCCTGGCCATGTGCCCAGAGTATCTGAGATAGAGCTTCAAAATCCTGGCCTCCAAGGAGAAACTTGGTTTCACCCTCTGCAGTCCATGATATGCTCAATCCTCTTCTGCAGTGCCACAATCCAAAGGCATCAATTCTTCTTCTATCGTTCTTAGTCATTGTCCAGCTCTTTGATGCATAGCAAGTAACTGAGAAGACCATGGCTTGAATCAGGCACATCTTAGTCTCTAACCTGACATTATTATTCTTCAGCACTTTGGAGTGGTCCCTGACCCCAGATTTTCCTAACATAATTTTTCTTTTTATTTCCTCACTACTGGTGACAACAGTGTTAATTGTGGAACTGAGTGAGCTGAAATTGTTAACAATCTCAATCTCTTTTCTATCTAACCAGTTGGCCCAGTGGTGAGAATCTTTGTTTTCTTTTTTTCAGAATTTCATTCATTTTATTGGTACGACAGAACAATTGATGTGTATGTGTTTCTGTTAACATCATCTTCTCTTCATATTACAACTGATTACAAAAAATTACTCTGTCAGGCTTGTCTGGTCTCTATGTTGGACACTGAAGGCACTACTGTGATCACTTCATTCATAAGGTTTCTCCACTGAGTAAATCCTCTATTACCTTAGAAGGTTCATGTCTAACAACAAGTGGTACCATGAGGATATATTCCTATTAGTTAGTATCTCACTGAAGTTTACAGAAGTTGGAGCTGTTACTGTAGACATCTGCACAGTCACTGTAGTAACAGGGCTTTTCTCCTGCAGGGCATCACTGCTGTGTGGGGAGCTGTGACCTCCTGTGGAAGGGTTTTCCATCCAGATGGAACCTCTGTCATGTTTTGTGTCTCTCTTTTGTGTTTGTTTGTTTGGTTGGTTGGTTTTGGTTTTTTTGGCTGTGAATTAAAGTTAGAAGCATCAAAAATTTATCCACATTCCTTGCAGGTTCATGATGTTTCATTCTCACATGATCTTTCAGGGACAGTGAGTTCTTGCTTCATCTTGAAGGTTATCTGGCAACGAAAGCATTCCTCCTCTGTAAATTTTCCAAGGTTTACTGAGACGTGACTGCTACACATACAAATTTCCACACTGACTACATGAAAAGGAAGTCTTTCCCATGTGAAATTTTTGTGGTGGCATGAAGCATGACTTCTGGTTGAAGTTTTTACCAAATTTCATTTGCTATATAAAGCTTCCCTCTAGTATGACTTTGCTGGTGAAAAATGAGATTTCTCTTGGATTTGAAGTCTTTTCTATATTCACTGCATACAAAGGGTTTTTCTCCAGTATGACTTTGTTGATGAATGATGGAATTTCCCTTCAGAATGAAGACTTGACCACATGTACTGCATAAATATGGTCTCTCTCCAGTGTGAGCTCATGCATGACTCATAAGGGGCCCTTTAGGGATGAAGCCTTTCCCACACTCACTGCTCACACAGGGTTTCTCGCTAATATGACTTTGTTGATGAATGATGAGGTTTCCTTTATGGATGGAACCTTTCCCATCCTCACCACATAAACAGGGTTTCTCTCCCAGATGAGTTCGTTTATGAATAGTGAGACTTGCTTTTTGACTGACACCTTTTCCACAGTCAGCACACACGTAGAGTTTCTCTCCAGGATGAGTTCGTTGGTGGGTAGTGAGCTATGTTTCCTGGATGAAGTCTTTCCCACATTCTCAGCAGTTAGACACTTTCTCCCCCGTGTGAGTTTGCTGGTGGATTGTGAGTTTGTCCTTCCTGATGTAGCCTTTCCCCCACCCCCTGCACATGTTAGGTCTCTTTTCAGTGTGAGTTTGCTGATGAACTGTGAGGTTTATTTCCTGGGCAAAGCCTTTTCCACAGGCACTACACACATGGGATTTGTTTATTTTGTGTGTTTCCTGATTCATATCAAGTTGAGTCATGGTGCTGGTGGGTGTTTTACTCTCAGGGACTTTGATTGCAGGGCAAAACTGCTCACAATCATAACAGAGCAAGGTTTTCTCATCTCGATTAAGCTCAGCAGAGTTCTACAGCTTCTTCTCTGGTTGACTATTGGTATAGTTAAATTTTATTTCACAGTTCTCCCATGTACCTCAAACATACCATGCTTTTCCCTTAATCAAAAATAGTTCTTGTTCTGATGGACAGTATTTTTCTGTATGTTAGGTTTCTAGCACTGTTCCATTCTGTCCAGTCTTCTTGCATTTTGTAAAAGCCCAAGAGGATGATCATCAATTACACTATGACATTTATCTAACATACTCTCTCCATGGCTGTTCTCCTTCCAACCTGGAGAGAGCATCTGGCTTATTAACTGGATACCTTATCTAAGGCCAGGAATAGACTGAGAAGCTGTGACTTTAGAGCACCTTAGATATTTAGAAGACTTCAGCTATGGGGAAAGGAAAACCCAATGCCAGGGAGTTGTTCTCACCAATTAGGTTTCTATAGTTCTGTAACATCACGTCCTGGTACTGGGCCTTATGGGAAGGTTCCAGAAGCTTCCATTCTTCTCAAGTGAATTTCACAGCCACATCACGGAATGTCAGTAATTCCTTGATCATTTTGTTGTTCTTGGGACACCACCAGCAAATGAAAAGGGGTGTGTGTGTGTGTGTGTGTGTGTGTGTTCTACTAGATGTTCTCTCAGTTTCCATTGAGGATTCCAGGAAATCCCCAGAAATAAAGTAACACCTGGAAAGGAAAACCAAATTCTGATACTTCTTCATTCTTTCTTTGATTTTTTTTTGCTGCTGGTGCATTGGGGCCTGTAGGTTCTGTAAACTGCTTCTACTTCAAGTGTGTTCTTGAATTTTTGTTTTCTTAATGTTGAGTTTCAATCCATATTCATGACTACAGTCCTTGACCTTCTGAAGCAAACACTTCAAGTCCTCGTTAGTTTCAGCCAGCAAGATTGTTTACATCTGCATAATATAGGTCCATTCCTGATGCCATATTCCTCCTCATAAAGCCCAGCCTCCTGAGTGATCTGATCCACATACAGATTGAATACGAATGGAGATAGGACACATCCCTGTTGCACTCCTTTTCTGATTTTGTACCATGCAATGTGTCCTTGTCCTGTACTGAGGACTGCTTCCTGGTCCAAGTATGGGTCTAGCATGAGCACGAGTAAGTGTTCTGGGATTCCCATTTTTCTCAAGGTCAACCACAATTTGTTGTGGTCCACACAGTTAAATGCCTTTGCAAAGAAGATGAAACCTATATAGACATTTCTCTAATACTCTGCATTCAGCCAAAATCCATCTGACATAGTCTATGATATTCCTAGTGCCACAGCCTCTGCTAAAACCCAGCTTGCATTTCTGGTATTTCTCTAGCAATGTACTGTTACAGTCATTTTTTCATACTCTTCAGCAGGATTTTGCTTGTGTGTCATATTAGTGATATTGTTTGATAATTTCCACACTCTGCTACATCTCCTTTCTTTGGAATGGGAGTGCATATGGATTTCTTCCAGTCAGTTGGCCGGATAGTTGTCTTCCAGATTTCTTGGCACAACAAAGTGAGCACATTCAGAATTGTATCTGTTTGTCAAAATATGTTAATTGGTGTTTCATCAATTCTTGGGGCCCTGTTTGTTGCCAATTCCTTCAGAGTTGACTGAACTTCCTTCTTCATCACCATTGCCTAAGGTGCACCTGACCCAAGTCATAGTCTATTCAATTGATTCCTATGCACCTGATAAGCAGACAATGAATAAGGAAAACCAAAGAAGAATAAATGCCTTAGAATTTTGGTATCAGCAAAGAGTATTAGTGAATATTCCATGGATTGCAAATCTATGTTCAAGGACTTGGGACCACGGTGACTCTTAAAGGCAAGGATAGTAAACTGTAAAGCAGGAGTAGCATCCACTTCCTAAACAACTTGCCTCCAGAAACTCTATGAACGTTGATAAATGTCAATAGTTTTAGAGGGGCTTCAGGCCTTTTGTTCATAGGGTCACGATGAGTTGTGATTGACTCGAAGGCAATCAACAACAACAATACTCGTAAATAAAGTAATAGAAAATGAGCACCTTATAACATCTCAGTAGTAGGAGACTAGTGTCTTAAATAGGCTGCAATAGTACCTTAAACAGTAAAGATCTTTATTACCACAAATGGATGAGTAAACCAACTAAACTCTTAGTTAAGGGATACTAAACTTTCACAATATCCTAAGTTAAAGTAAGACTGATGCTCTTTTCTACAACACTACAAAGGAAAGGGTTTTTTTTCTCTTGGTACGCTTCCCTTCAAACCTAAAGCCTTCTGGCCTCTCTGGGTCACCGCCACTCTCCACCTGAGCTCAGACCGGGCTCTTGTCCCTCCTCCTTGTCCCAAGCCACTGCTCCAAAGTCCTGAAGCCCCAGGTTTACCATGTTGGTTTTGCTCAGTAACAGGTTCCAAGGAGGGAAGGCGTTTGGCTTGCTCAAAGCCCAGAAAGAGAGAAAGCTAGCCGAGATCAACTGGGAGTTTCTCTGTGACCAGAAATACAGCCATGAAGAGAATCTTCCTGAAAAGCTGCTGGCTTCAAGGAAAAAGACATGAGTTTGACCTGAACAATGAAGGTGAGATTTATCTGATATCTTTAAAGAAGATGATGGAGAAGCTTGGTGTCTCCAAGACCCACCTGGAGATGAAGATGATCTCAGAGGTGACGGGTGGTGTCAGTGACACCATCTCCTACTGAGACTTTGTGAACTTGATGCTGGGGAAATGGTCAGCTGTCCTCAAGCTAGTCATGATGTTTGAAGGAAAAGCCAATGAGAGCAGTCCCAAGCCAGCCGCCTCCCTTCCGGAAAGAAACATTGCCAGCCTGCCCTGAGGACCCTGGAGACTCTCAGCCCAACTCTCCTGGGCTCTCCAGTCCTGTCCTCTTTCCAGATCTGGCCTTCCCAACTCATTGTGATTTGTCTTGTTTGCTTGTTTGTTTGGTCATTGTGGGCTTGTGTGTTTGTTTCATTGAACAGAATCAGTGAAAAAAAAACCCAACAACACTAAAGACTTCTGATGTTATTTGCCTATGTAAACTGTAATCTATAGCTGAGAATTTTTTCTTTTTAGTAGTGGCTGCTAAGCTCTCTTGGCACTTTGAAAAAGCTGAGTCAGTTAGCCTGGGACAAAATTACCAGGTTAGAATGCCCATACTGTAAAAACTTCTCCCAGTCACTGTCCTGTCCCTCCCCTATAAATAAAGGGAAATTTCTCACATTTTACAATGTTGCCCTTCCCTTTTAAAAGCCCCCTCCCCAAGTTCCAACATAGAGAGACTGACTTGGGAAGCTTATACCCTCTGACTCTTATACATTGTGTTATTGTTGTTGTTATGTGCCATTGAGTCAACTCCAACTCATTGCGACCCTATGTACAATAGCTCTGATCCCTGATCTATCCTGTGCCAATTTTATCATCTCTTACACCCCCGCCCACATTACCCCAGTCACTAAGTTAATCCATCTTATCCAAAGTCTTCCTCTCTTGCTCTGTCCCTCCACCCTCCCAAGCATGATGTCTCTCTCCAAAGACAGGTCCCTCCTTGCAAAATGTTCAAAGTATGTCAGACAGAGTTTCAAAATCCTTCCCTCCAAGGAGCAGCCTGGTTTCGCCCTCTCCTGGAAAGACCTGTTTGTTCTCTTAGCAGTCCATGGTATATTCAGGACTCTTCTCGAGCACAACAAAGGCATCTATTCTTCTTCTATCATCCTTAGTCATTGTCCAACTCTCTGATGCATAGCAAGTAATTGCAAAGACCATGGCCTACATCAGGTACACCTTAGTCTCCAGATTGACACCATTGCTCTTCAGTACTCTGGAGAAGTCCCTGATTGCAGATTTTCCCAGTGCAATTTGTCTTTTGATTTCCTAGCTGCGGGTAGTAAGAGTGTTGATTGTGAAACCAAGCAAACTGAAGCTATTAACAATCTCAATCTCTTCATTGTGTATGGTGATGTGGCCCAGTGGTGAGAATCTTTGTCTTCTTGATGTTAAACTTCAATCCATATTGAAGACTGTAGTCCTTGACTTTCTGCAGCAAGTGGTTCAGGTTCACCTCAGTTTTAGCAAGTAAGGTAGTGTCTCCGCATAATGCAGGTTGTTGAGAAATCTTTCTCTAGCCTCCCAGATTATCTGTGCTGCATATAGAGTGAAAAGGTATGGAGATAGAATGCATCACTGTGATAGACCTTTCCTGATTTTGAACAAGCATGTAGTGTTTCCTTGCTCTGTTCTGAGGACTGCTTCCTGGTCCAAGAATAGGTTTCACATGAGTCCAAACAAATGTCCTGGGATTCCCATTCTTCTCAAGATTAACAACAATTTGTTGTGGTCCACACAGTCAAATGCCTTTGAATAGTCAATGAAACACAAACAGACATTCCTCTGGTACTCTCTGCTTTCAGCTCTTCTACATATATACATTACACACACACACACAGACACACACACA
>NW_006399840.1:2012459-2017902 GCF_000299155.1 Elephantulus edwardii | reverse complement strand
ATGTCACTAGAATGAGAGGACATTACAATAATAAATCAGTTAATAGAGTTTTCTTGCTTCTATGTTCGATTGCATTCTATAGACACAGATATTAAGTGTTAGTTTAAACTATGCAATTGTGTTGTTCAGGTGAAACTTAGTTGTTACCTGGCCTTCATTGTTCTCCCTCGACCTCCATTCTTCTCTCTAGCTCTATCTAGCTCTCTGTTACCATTTTCTCTTGAGTTTTGCCAGGAGTTTGTTGAATGGACCCAGAAACCACACAAACTGGGGTGGGAAAAGTTTACTGAGGAGAGTGTATTAGGAAATTCTCATATGTGTTTAAGAGGCTCCTAGGGAAGGAAGCTGCTGGGATGCTATTATTCAGGAATTTTATTAATTTAAGGAAGCCTGTGCTGTTTTGCTCTGCCTCTTGGAGAATCCCTGGAGTTGACTTTTTCCAGCTGCTGGAGTCCACACGTATACCATCTTTCTTGTTTCCAGTCACAAAATTCTGTATTTGGAGTGTCTTTGCTTCTGCCTTTCAGAGGTGACATGAAAACTTCTCTACTGCTACTTCTGCAGCAGTAATTGCACATCACCTGTTCATCTGTAGATAGGGTGTGAGTGGTAGGTGACTCCCTGCTCTGGGATGTGCAACCTCCCTTCTTTCTGTCAGCCCTTTTCTCAGCCTCCTCCCTAATCTTGTTCCTTTCTGTTTCCCCTCTGGGATCTGAGCAGTAACTGCTTTACAGGATGTGGAGGAGATAAAGGTTCTGTCTAATCTCTGCTGGAAGGGGATGTAGTCAGTGAACAGCCAGTAGACTCCCTTTGTTGGAGGCCCATTCAAAGGTTCCATGAAGATCAAGAAGCTCATATGTAGTTCTATATATAGGATTGTTGGTGGTGGTGGTGGTTTTGTGTACTGTCAGAACCGACCCATAGTTGACCCTCCAGTGGGTTTTCAGAGGCAGTTAATCTCACAGGAGGAGATTGCACATCTTTCTACCTTGGAGCAGCTGGTGGCCTTGAACTGCGTGCCTTTGGGATTGCAGTGCAGCTTCTTGTCACTAGGCCACCAGAACGTATTTTAAGTACTTCTAAACAGGCAGCATTATTCACCACTACAGGAACATGGAAACGGCCCAAATGTCCAACCACAAACGAATGAATTGAGAAATTATGGTACATTCACACAATGGAATACTATACAGCATGCAGGAGCAATAACTTTGTAAATTATTTTCTGACTTGGGAGAGACTGGAGAGCATTATGCTGAGTGAACTAACTCAGTTCCACAAGGATAAATATTGTATAAGACCGTTATTGTAGAATGAATATAAGGATTCAGGAGGGGTGGGAGAGGCTGGAAGCAGAGGGATGTGGATGTGCAGGGAGAAGAGGGGATTAATCATTGGATTGCACAATTTGATGTGTGGGTGGGTGAGGGAACTTAAAAGAATTTATTCAAATTTGTATTAGAATTTTGTAAATAAAATAGTAAAAAGAAATTCAGCTTGGGGAAGGGGAAGGGGGGAGAGAGGGTAAAATGTGCAACAATGAATGAATGAAAATCTAACTTTTCTGTAAACTTTTGTTAAAATAACAATTAAAATAAAAAAATTTTACTAAAAAAATTCCTTTTTTTAAAAAACATGAGCAATAAAATGGATTAAGCAGAGGACAAAAGGTACTGCAAGAAGTGATGGGAGCTCTTTCTCATGTAGGCAACCGAGAAGCCATTAAGACTGAAAGACCCGAAAACTTAGAGGCCACGCGAGCCATGGCCATAGCCGCATCAGGAAGCACCGGAAGTCCTTGAAGGCCGAGGTAATGCTGGTGGCTTGCATCGCCATACGATCAACTTTGACAAATACCATCCAGGTTATTTTGGAAAGGGTGATATGAAACATCACCACCTGAAAAGGTATCAGAGCTTCTGCCCAGCTGTCAACCTTGGCGAATTATGGACCATTGTTAGTGAGCAGACAAGGGTTAATTCTTCAAAAAACAAGACTGGAGCTGCTCCCATCATTGATGTGGTTCGACCAGGTTACTAGAAAGTTTTGGGAAAGGGAAAGCTCCCAAAGCAACCAGTCATTGTGAAGGCCAAATTCTTCAGCAGAATTGCTGAGGGGAAGATTAAGGGTATGGGTTGGGGGGATGCCTGTGCCCTGGTGGCTTGAGGCTGTGTTAATTACATGGACGTTGGTTAAAATGTTTTTCCCTTATGATCTGAGTGCCGTTTCTTTGGTGGCATTGGTACCAACATCACTACTCGTGCAGCTAATGCAGAATCAGGACCTCTGCTAAGTATAGGGGCCAGTGTTTCCCTGCTGAAAACTCCTGCTGATAGAGATGCATTAGCACTTCAGAGGTTTGGGCCACTATTTAATAAATCACTTGATTTATAAAGTGGAGGAAAAAAGAAGTGATGAGAGAAGGAAAGAAGAAAAAGTGGAAATGAGAAATGCAGGGAGGAACTGGGGAAAGTGCCATTATAAAGGTAAAGGTTAATGCCTGTGTCAAAACAAACATGCTCCTCAGTATAATGTGCGAGTTGTAAATTTTAACCACAATGATGTTAATGAATCAGAATTAGAAGCAAGTCTGTATGGATAACATCAGCTTTATCTGATTAAGGTAAAGTCTCTTCAGGGGTATGGCTTGAATTGGATATGTTTGGATTCTGGCAAAAAACTACAGAACTTTTTATTTGATCTACATCTGGATATCTGGCTTGTGGTACCCTGACTTCTTGACCCAGTGGCCTGCCAGACATCTGCAATGCCGTTAGACTCTTTAGATACCTTTAGATCTTCAGTCTCTGAAGTCAACAGTCTGCAAAGCCAGCAGACTGAGAACTTGCTTGTCATCTGATGTTGTCAACTCTTTAGCCTCTCCAGACACATTTTTTATTGAAGTCTGACTTACAGACCCAGAACTTGCTAACCTCTATAAGCACATAAGCCATTTTCTGTCTTCTTCTCTCTCCCTCCCCACCTCCTCTTGTGTGTGTGTGTGTGTGTGTGTGTGTGTGTGAAAGAGAGAGAGAGAGAGAGCCATTGGTTTGACTTCTCTAATGTCATGAGGAGAATGTGCAAAAATTGTTGAATGGAAAACTCGTTTGTTGTGCAAACTCCCACCCAAACAACAATAAAAAGAGAAATGTTGATGCATTATGAAAAATATAACTGTCACTGAATAATTTGTGAAGAAAATGTCAAATAAGAACCTAATTTGCAGTGTAAATGTTGACCAACACACAATAAAATATTATTTCTTAAAAATTCTAGAAAACATGAACTTTTATCTTTTGTTTAATGATTTATTCACTTTTTTAAATTTATTTTTTAAATTGTTGTTGTAAATATATGCAACAGACTGTTCAACAATTTCTACACGCAATTCTGTGACCGTGATCACATTCTTCAAGTTGTATAGTCAATCTCCTCCTCCTTTTTAGGATTGATCCACCTCCCTTACCATAAAGTCACTATCCCCTAAACTTCCCATCTAACCTTTTGGGATGGGTTGCTATTATGCAACAAGATTTCAAAACCATCAATCCATAGTTATTTATGTTGCTGTTGTGTATGGTCGAGTTGAAACTGACTCATAGTTGACCCTCTGGTGGGTTTTCAGAGGCAGTTCTGTGGAGGAGCTGGTGGGATTAGAATCGCATGCCTTCAGTACTGTAGCACAGCTTCTTGCCAGTAGGCAAGAGCTTTCTATATCCTTTATACGAGTCCAAATTTTTGCTCAAAAGTAAAGTGAGAAGGCCAGGAAGCTAGATTCCTGGATATGGAACAACAAGAATGGGAATAAGAAGAAAGCTGTCACACTGTTAAAAAAAAAAAGTGTAACCAATACTTGACATCATAGCAAATGCTTTTTAAAGAGACATAAACGCAGGTTATAGACATGGATATATACATACCTGATGGTATGCACAGGAATCAGATTGATTACATCTGCAGAAAGAACCGCTGGAGAAGCTCAATATCAGCTGTGAAAACTAGGCCAGGAGCTGATTATGGAACAAACCACCAACTACTCATACGCAAGTTCAAGCTGAAGTTGAGGAAAATTAAACCAAATCCACAGGAACCAAAATATGACTTTGAGTCTATCCCACCTGAATTTCAGAACCATCTCAGGAACAGGTTTGAGGCCTTGAACACTAGTGAGCAAAGACCAGATGAGTTGTAGGAGGATATCAAGGGTATCATCAGGGAGAGAGCAAACAGTCATTGTAAAGACAGAAGAGGAAGAGAAGACGAAGATGGATGTCAGAAGAGACTCTGAATATTGCACTGGAGCACAGAGAAGCCAAAGCACAAGAAAGAATTCAAGATACTAAAGAGTTGAATAAAAGATTTCAAAAGGCAGCATGGGATGACAAAGTAAAATATTACAGTGAAATGTGCAAGGAGTTGGAGTCAGAAAATCAAAAGAGCCAAACTCACTCAACATTTTTTAAGCTCAAGGAACTGAAGAACAAATTCAAACCTCTAGTTGCTATAATCAAGGATGCTTTAGGCAAAATATTAAATGATCCAGGAAGTATTAAAAGAAGATGGAAAGAATATACTGAGTCACTGTATCGAAAGAAATTGGCAGACACAGAAGAATTTCGTGAAACAACATATGAGCAAGATCCTATGGTGATGAAAGAAGTTCAGGTTGTTTTGAAGGAAATGGCAAAAAATAAGGCCCCAGGAATAGATGGTATATCAATTGACATATTTCAGCTAACAGATGCTGCCCTGGATGTGCTCACCAAGTTCTGCCAAGAAATCTGGAGAACAACCATGTGGCAAACTGACTGGAAGAGATCTATATTTGTTCCCATTCCAAAGAAAGGTGTCCCGACAGAGTGTGGAAA
Organism: Elephantulus edwardii; assembly: GCF_000299155.1. Lineage (NCBI taxonomy): Eukaryota > Metazoa > Chordata > Mammalia > Macroscelidea > Macroscelididae > Elephantulus > Elephantulus edwardii. The sequence goes on along the minus strand of NW_006399840.1, from coordinate 2,013,034 downwards.
CTGTAGAACAATATCGTTGATTTCACATGCAAGCAAGATTATCCAAAAACGACTGGAACAGCACATCAGCAGAGAACTGCCAGAAGTCCAAGCTGGGTTTAGAAGGGGTCGTGCTACTAGGGATATTGTAGCTAATGTTAGATGGATCTTAGCTGAAAACAGGGAATACCAGAGGAATGTCTATCTGTGTTTCAATGACTAAGCAAAGGGTTTGACGGTATGGATCATAACAAACTGTGGGTGACTCTGAGAAGAATGGGAATCCCAGAACACTTGATCATTCTAATGCGAAACCTATACTTGGACTAGGAGGCAGTCGTCGGAACAGAGCAAGGAAATACTGCATGGTTCAAAATTGGGAAGGGTGTACGCCAGGGATGGGTCCTATCTCCATACCTTTTCAAACTATATGCAGAACAGATTATCCTGGAGGCTGGGCTCTATGAGGAGAAATGTGGGGTCAAGATTGGTGGAAGTTCTATCAACAATCTGCGTTATGCAGATGACACAACCCTGCTTGCTGAAACTGAGGAAGACCTGAAGTGCTTGCTGCAGAGGGTCAAGGACTGCAGCCT
>NW_006399840.1:1930584-2011777 GCF_000299155.1 Elephantulus edwardii | reverse complement strand
GGTTGCTATGAGTCGCAAGAGAATCGACGGCACATAACAACAACAACAACAACCAATACTATTGAAATAAATGAATAAAAATTGTGAAACAAAAACCCAAGTTGATATGTAAATTTTCATTGAAAAACAAACATTTTCAGTTGTTGCTGTTAGGTGCAGTTGAGGTAAGTATGACTCATAGCAACCCTATGAACAACAGCCCTGAACCCTGCTCTTTCTTGTACCATTCTCATCTTCTCTGACATACTAGAGCCTGTTCCTGAAGTCACTGTGTCAATCCACCTCACTGGAGATTTTCCTCCCTTTCACAGATCCTCCATCTTTTTCAAGTATGATTTCCCTTTCCAAGGTATAACCTTAACAAGCTGCATGTCCAAAGTATGAGACTAAGCAGCACCATCTTTGCTTCCAGGGGCCACCCTAGTTGTGCTTTATCCAAGATATATCTATTTGTTTTTTATCTTCTTCTCCAGCACCACAACTCAAAGGCATCAATTTTTCTTCTGTTGTCCTTGTTCCTTGTTCAGCTCTCTGATGCATAGTAGGTAATTGAGAATACGATGGCCTGAATCAGGTGCACCTTAGTCTTCAAACCGGCATCATTGCTCTTCAGTATTTTTGAGCGGTTCCTGACAGCGAATCTCTCCTGATTTTCTGACTGCTGGTACCAAGGGTGTTGATTGTTGATCCAAGGAAGATTAAGTCATTGTCAGCTTCAATACTTTCTCCATTTATCATGATGTTGATTTTTGGTCCTGTGGTGAAGTCCTTTGTTTTCTTGATGTTGAGACGGAATCCATATTGAAGGTTGTATGTAGTCTTTGGTCTTCTGCAGCAAGAGTTTCAAGTCCTCTTCACCTTCAGCAAACAAGATTGTATCATCTGAATGATGCACCTTGTTAATGAGTCTTCCTCACATCTTGATGCCACATTCCTCTTCACAGAGTCAAGTTTTACAAACTATTTGCTCAGCATACAGACTGAATAGATTTGGAGGAAAAAAAGACATTCCTGATGCACACCCTTTAAAAAAATTTTTTTTAAATTTATGTTGGTTTGCACTGTACAATGTTTCTTTGCTCTGTTGACATAACAGCTTCTTGGTCTAGGTATAGATTTTTCATGAGCACAGTTAAGTGTTTTGAGATTCTCATGCTTCTCAGTGTAAGCCATAATTTGTTATGATCCATACAGTCAAATACCTTTGCTTTGTCAATAAAACACAAAGACATTCTTCTGGTATTCTCTACTTTCAGCCAGAATCCATCTGACATCAGCAATAACATCCCTGGTGCCATAACCTCTTTTAAACCCTGCTTGAACTTCTGGCTGTCAATTTAATGTTTTGGTGATTTTTGCATGATCTACAGCATTTCAGTATTTTGTTTGCATATGCTATTAATGATACTGCTTGATAATTTCCACGTTATGTTGGATCACCCTTCTTGGGAATGGAGACAGATAGGGACATCTTCCAGTCAGTCAACCAGGCAGCTGTTCTCCAAATTATCCGGCATAAACTGATAAGCACATCCAGGGCTGCGTCTGTCAGTTGAAACATGACAATTGATATTCCATCAATTCTTGGGGCCTTGATTTTTCTGCCAGTGCCTTCAGTGCTACTTGGACTTCATCCTTCATTATCATTGGCTCTTGCTCATATGGTACTTTCTGAAATTTTTCAATGTCAACTAATTTTTTAGTACAATGATTCTGTGTATTCTTCCCATGATTTTTTATTTTATGTTTCCTGGATCATTGGCAGGGTGGGGTGGGGGAGGGAGGACAAAACACCTCTCCACAAATGCAAACACGCTAGATGTCAGTTTTCTTAGAGTGTAATAGTGATCTTCTAATGAACAAAAAACACACGCTGTTAAGTTCATTCTGCCCCATTTTAACTCTGTATTGTGACTGACTCTGAGGAGAATGGGAATCCCAAAACATTTGATTATGCTTATGCAAAACCTATACTTGAACCAAGAGGCAGTTGTCAGAACAGAGGAAGGAGACACTACATGGTTCAAAATCAGGAAGTGGGTCTGTCGGATGTAGTCTGTTTCCACACCTTTTCAATCTATATGCAGAACAGATAATCCAGGAGGCTGGGCTGTATAAGGAGGAATATGGCATCAAGATTAGAGGAAGATTCATCAACAACCTGTGTTATGCAGATGACACAACCCTGCTTGTCGAAACTGAGGAAGACCTGAAGCACTTGCTGCACAAGGTCAAGGACCGCAGCCTTCAATATGGATTGAAGTTCAACACCAAGAAAACAAAGATTCTCACCACTGGGTCAATTGGCAGCATTATTATGGATGGTGAAGAGATTGAGATAGTTAACAGTTTTCGTTTACTTGGCTCCACAATCAGCACTCTTAGTAACAGCAGCCAGGAAATCAAGAGATGAATTGCATTGAGAAAGTCAGTTGTCAGGGACCTCTCAAGAGTACTGAAGAGCAATAATGTTAGTATGGAGACCAAGGTGTGCCTGATTCAAGCCATAGTCTTCTCAATTGCTTGCTATGTGTCAGAGAGCTGAACAATGACTAGGTATGATAGAAAGAATTGATGCCTTTGAGGGGTGGTACTGAAGAAGAGTGTTGACTATATCATGAACTGCTAGGAGAACAAACAGGTTTGTCCTGGAGAGGGTGCAAACAGGCTGCTCCTTGGAGGCAAGGATTCTGAAGCTTCGTCTGACATACTTTGGACATATTACAAGGAGGGACTAGGCTTTGGAAAGAGACATCATGTTTGGGAGGGTGGAGGGACAGCGCAAGAGAGGAAGACCGTTGATGAGATGGATTGATTCAGTAACTGGGGTAACGGGGGTAGGTATGTTACAGACAGTGAGGTTCGCACAGGGTAGAAAAGGGCTTAGGGCTTGTACATAGAGTCTCTATGAGTCACAAGCGACTAGACAGCACATAACAACAACAAGGAACAGAGAACTATTTCAGAGGGTAGCAACCTTGTAGGAAAGAATGGAATTGTCCAAAAGGGATACCAACGCTACAGTGTTTTTGGAGCCAACTATCACACCCTTCTCTGGAGCAGTAGCTAGTAGGTTCAAATGCAGCACATTAAGTTAATGGACACCCACTTTAACCACTGCACCACCAAAGCTCCTCTCCTTGAAAGAAAACTACCAACACCATGGATACCGTATCTGAGCCCCAAGTCCAATGGTGGTTTGCAGACCTACAGTAAATGAAACTAAAACTTCAAAAAAGCTCTGCACGTTGTAAACGAGGGAGAAGAGGGAGAGATCAAAATCAGACTGTGATTCAATAATCTGAGCTACTTAGTATAGAATTTATTTTTTTTTCATTTCTTTTTTTTGTACTTGTAATTTTGCATCTGGCTGATGGGGTGTTGCTAATGGTTTCCTTATTTAGGTTCAATGGAACTGGCAGCAGGGAGTGTTCCAAACCACAGACACTACAGGGACACGCTCTTAATCTGTCTCACTCCTCCCAGAAACTCAGTCTGGGTTTTATTCTAATGTATTCTTGATCTCACCAAAGAAACACCAGATGAGGAGATTCTGAGCCGGAACTATTTCTTTCTACCCCTCCCAGACCGATTGCACGGTATTTCCAGTACTTCGCTCTCCCAGGGCCTTTCCCGGGCTGCTGCAGGGAGGTAAACCGCCAGCAGGGGTCAGCAGTGTCCCACATCTGGGACGGAGCTGTTCGCCACATCCTGCAGTCTCTCCTGACGTTGCCCGACCTGAACTGAGCCCCTTCATCTTGAGGTCTTGGCATCATGCTGAGAGCATCACAAGTTCAAGAACACCTTCCCTGGACGCAGAATGGGATCAGGGAATAGACAGTATCCTTATTAAAAGCAATGATGGCAGGGTGGGGGTGGTGGGGGGCGGTGTCTAATCCTTGCAGACTTCAGCAATGCCAACTCGCCATCTGGTTTTTCTACGGAGTAGTTTTTATGTATGTTGGCACGTGTGATGCATTGTGTGGGTCTGGGTGTCAGAGGATGAGTGTCTTGGATTTGCTTAGCTGAAATTATTCAGAGACCTCGGATTCCTGGACCCAGTCAGTGTCCGAGGTGTCCGAGCTCTCAGGGAGGACTTGATCCTTTTCCTACAGCTTCTGTGGGAAAAATCTGGGATCCAGGGTCACGCTGTCACTTTGCTCTGGAGCAGGATGAAGGAAGTGTTGCAGGAACACTGCGCCCGCCAGGACCGTGCCCCCCGCCCCGTCTCCCGCACTCACCCCCCATCCTTCCCCAGCCCCCCCAGGCGCGCATGCTCACTCGGATGGCATCCCCCACCCCCACCCCCACCCTGGCAGCCCAGGGTCCTCTGAACCAAGTCTTGCTTTTAGACTCATCCTTGCTCTTGGCCCCATTCCCAGTCTCTTCCAGTCCTAGTTCTCTTTGACCCTTTTTGTCCCTACTCCTGCTCAGCTCCACAGCACCTCCTTTTCCCCAGGATAGTTTTAATTTTAAAAAGTAAACGTCTGCAGGAAACTCAGACGGTTAGACTTTCCGCCTTCCTATTAGCTCCCTTCCTCTCACCTCAAGTCGGGGAAAGGAGGCAGAGCGTCAACGAGGATCTATGGGGTAGGGTGCAATCAAATCTGGTTGGAAGATGAAGGGCGCCTCTAGCGAGCTCCCCAGAGCCCCAGGCGGCCCAGCGCTGCAGTGACAGGCAGATGCCACGCCTTTCCCGCTGCCTGTGGAAACCTTGGCAAGACTGGCCGCCTGGCCTGCTTTCCTAGTGTACAGTTACAGCAGCTGATCTAGACAACAGGTGCGGGCTCCGGGTTACAGCTGCTGCAGACCACATCTGTACCCCAGGGACGCGGCAGCAGCGCAGCGGGGGCCGTCAGTCACCAGCACACTCCGGAGCGAGGGACAAGTATGCCCAAAGGGGATGGATTTCTCACAGAAATCCTAATGCTGCTGGGTGGGGCCTAACAAGGCTGTTCCTGAGTCACTGGTCCCAGCAACCCCAGGATAGGACCTGGGCTGGGGTCTCCTCTCCAGCCTTGGCCATCACCCCACCTCCTGGGCAGCAGCCAATTCCTCTGCTTCCCAGGACCTCAGACCAAGCCTCTTCAAAGTGAACTCTTGATTATGAGAGTCTCCCCAAGAAAATTGGGAGGGAAGTGCTTGAAAAAATGTTCTTTGTGCATGCAAGTGAGTCCTGCCTACTAGAACATCAAACTCCGAATCCACTAACCTGGACGGTGATTATGCTGGGCTCCCAGCTTGTGCCTGCTACTGGGTCCCGTTCTTTGCCCACAGCATTTCATCGCATCCTCCCAGCAACTCTACAGGTATTGCTATGGTATTTTCTGCTTCCCAGGAAGAGGCCCAGGCGCCAGCTACAGAACTGGGGTACTCACATCTGGGATTTGACAGCAGCCCTAACACTTGCCACTGGACCACACAGCCACCAGTCACCCTGGCAAAGCTAACATCAGGGGCCCATCCCTTTTCCCTTATGCAGGCAATCTCCTACCTACCTGACTTCACCCATTACCCCTCACTGAAGCCAGAGTCACGTCTCTTCCTAGCCTCCTGCCTCCCACCCAATTGGACACCATAGTGTTATTGTTGTTACGTACTACTGAGTCAGAATCCACTAATAGTTGACCTTCCAGTGGGTTTTGATAGGCTACATCCTACCGGAGGAGACTGCCCATCTTTCTCCTGTGGACCAGCTGGTGGATTGAAACCACGTGTCACCAAGGGCTGAAACTGATTTGATGCCAATGGATTTGCTTTCTGCTTTATGCACTTGTAAGTTTGTGGTGTATGTGGCCCTGATAGAATGCATCAGGGAGGGGGGAGTAAAGGATGCAGAATCCATGGAGAAGATGCAATATGCAAATTGGTTTATTGGTTTTGAAATGATCATAGTTATAGAACAGGGTTCAGATCTTTGTTCATCAGGTCACTGTGAGTCATGCATGACTTGACAGCACTTAACAACAACAAAAATTAAAGTTTCATTGGAACACAGTTATGCAATTTTTTTACACATTGTCTATGTTTTTTTTTTAATTCATTGTTGTGCATTTTCTTCCCCCCTCAACCCATCCAGCAATGCACTCCTTTTTCCAGATTGTTGTCATATATATAATGCCTAATTACATATGCCTGATAGACAGTTCTTCCCCTCATCTGGTCTAATGCAGTGTTCATTATCTATCCACTCTTTTTCCATTCTTTTTTTAAATTGTGTGTGTGTGTGTGTGTGTGTGTGTGTGTGTACCATCAAATCGGATCTGACAGGTATAGGAGGAGATTGCCCCTCCTTCTCCAGCAGAACATCTGGTGGATTCGAACCGTATACCTCTGGGATTGCAATGCAGCTTCTCGCCACTAGGCCAGCAGAACTCGCTTTCCCCATTCTTTCACCAATCCTTCATATCTGTCCTATTTTGTAACAGCAATGTTATGCAGTATTTGTCCATTTGTGACTGAGGTATTTCTCTCAGCATAATGTCCTCCAGTCTCCCTCATGTTGTGTAAGATTTTAAGAGTTCATTGTTTTGCAATAGTGCGTACTATTTCATTGTGTGAATGTTCCATAGTTTTTCTATCCATTTATTTGTTGTTGGGCATTTGGGTTGCTTCAATCTCTTTGCTCTTGTGAATAATGCAGCAATAAACATGGGTGTGCATACATCTGTTTGAGTCATGGCTCTGGTTTCTTCAGGATATATTTCCAAAAGTGGAATTGCTCGTCAAATGGTATTTATATTTCCAATATTTTGAGAAAGTGCCAGACCACCTTCCACAGTGTTTGCACCATTTTACATTCCCACTGGCAGTAAGTAAGAGTTCCAATCTCTCCACTCCCTCGCCAGCATTTGTTGTTTGCTGCCCAGTTGAAATTTGTTATTGTTGCTGGGGTGAGATCATCGTCTCTCATTCTGGCAAATTGTTTCGTGACTTTCATTTCTCTTTACACTAAATATTAAGACTCTGCGACTACATATATGTCTGTGCAAGAGTTACTTCTGGATGCAGAGATAAAAACAAAACAAAAATCATTGCTATGAAATTGAAACTGACTAATAGCTGGCCCTCCATTGGGTTTCTGGGGGTGTAAATCTCATGAAAGGAGATTGCCCATCTTTCTTCCACAAAACAGCTGGTAGATTTGAAACTCCAGAGAGGAACAACCTTAGGGTTAGCAGTGCAACTCCCTTCAGACTATGCCACCAGAGCTCCCTAGGTTGGGAAATACTATTTCATAACTCAAGAAAAAACAAAAATTATTGCCATCGAACTTACTGAGACTCATGACTTCATAGAACAGGGTAGAATTGTCTCATAGGCATTCCAACTCATAGTCTTTGTATAAAAAGACTGTCACATCTTTCTCCCTCAGAGAAGTTGGTGAAGTTGAACCCTGGCATCTCAGTTATCAGCAAAGCTTTTAACCACTGCACCCCCAGGGCACATTTACTCTTCCACACTGAGGCCTTAAAAGCAGCACTGGCTCTGCTCCCTGCAACCATAGATTTTGCACAAAAGTTACATATTTTTCACAGCCCAGAGTAATATAAAAAAAGTGGGGTCCCTTGTTAAAAAATCAGTGGAATTTAAATATGATGCCAAGCACAAAGCCTTCTTTTTTTTTTTAAATTTAGGTTGTTTATTTTTCATTTCAATGAACATCTGCAGAGATTTTGGGATTCCATTCATTCATTGTTGCACCCTTCCCCCCTCCCCCCCATTTGCTCCTCTCCTTGAAAAGCAAAAGAAAAACTCCCTCATTGGTACACAATCCCCCCCCCCGCACCTCCCCAAACTCCACCCCCTAGCCCCAAATATAATCCTTCTTAGGTGTGAAGTCCTGTGTGATTGCAAAGGCCATAGGTTTGAGGACCTGGCATTTCCGTGGGCTTCACAGAGACTTGCTGGTGGCTGGATTGTCTAACTCTTGAATTCTCTGAGAGAATGCATTCCCTGTCTGACAATGGCCATTGCTGCTTCAGCCTCCACACTGCATCTTGTATGTGTGTACACTCTGCACACATCTCCTCCAGCTGCATTCTCTGTTCCACTGCCAGAGTGCTGAGCATTCCAGCTCCGGAGCAAATCAACGCCCAGGGCCCATGTCTGCCAATCAGCATTGCCCTGGAGCATCCACAAAGAGCAGGGGGTGGGGCAGGAGACAATGACAGCCCTGTGCCTCCAGTGAAATGTCTGCGGGGAGAAGAGAAAGCACTGAATAAGCAGCCAAAAGACCTGAGTTTCCATTCTAGTTCTGCCACTGAATTTATGTGTCCTTAGTTGACATATTAGGCTTTTTTTTATCTGTCAAAGGAGAGACTTGGATTAGATAGCCTCTGAATCTTCTCCCAGAGTCCCTGAGTGGTGCACATTGTTAATGCACTTGGCTGCAAACTGAAAATCTGAAGCTTTGAGTTCGCCCTGAGGTGCCTCTGCAAAAAGGCCTGGCAATCTATGTTTGAAAAATCAAACACTGAAACCCTATGGAGCACAGTTCTACTCTAACACGGGTGAATCACATGTCAGAATAAACCCCACTCCGGCTGGTACTGGGAGTACGTGGGAAGGTCACCCTCAGTTCTGAAAGTTTGTGTTGAAATGACACAGGGACTCCAGGGACAGAAATAGCTAACTCTTCTTGGATGCATACTACATACCACTTGTTGTTACTTGCCATCGAGTCGCCTGTGACTCATATCGACCCTATGTACAACAGCTTTAAACCCTGCTCTGTCCTGTGCCAATCTCATTGTCTCCGACATACTCATCCCGATTACCCCAGTCACCTAATCAATCCACCTCCCAGAGGGCCTGCCCCTCCTGCGCCTGCCCTCCACCCTCCCAAGCATGATGTCCTTCTCCAAGGACGGTCTCTCCTTTCAACATGACCAAAGTATGTCAGACGAAGCCTCAGAATCCTTGCCTCCAAGGAGAAGCCTGGTTTAACCCTCTCCAGGATGAATCTGTTACATACCACTTATCCACTCGTTCAATTCTCAAGCCATGTCTATGAGGCAAGCATTGTTATTTTGTTATTCCCATTTCATACATGAGGAAGATGACCTCAGAGATGTCAATGTGTGTGCTACATACAAGGGAACTCTTTAAGGTCAGGAACAGGGTGTTTTAAAATTGAATTATGGTGTCACAATTCTGTAGATTTACTGAAAATCATAACTGTGCATTAACTGTGGATGGATTTTGTAACATGCAACTTGGACCTCCTTAATGCTGGTAGAAGGAAAGGAAGGAAAAAGGGGGGGAAGGGGAGGTGGGAGGAATGGATAGAAAGAAAAACAGGAAAGAAAAAGAGGGAGAGATGGCAGGAGGCAAGAAAAGAGGGAGAAGGAAAGAGAAATACGCTGAAGTTTATGGAGCCTTTCGCCATCCCCACCCCACCCCCACCCCCAGCTACTAAAGATTTCACATACTTGCATAGAGCTCTTGAAATCATGGGCTCTGGACCCAGACCTCTTGAGTTCAAATCCTGCTTCTAGCCTAGTGCCAACCTGAAGACATCCTGCTCATTGAAAAGAAGATGAGCAATCTCCTCCTGTGTTACTAACTGCCTCTGAAAACCCATTAGAGGGTCACTTATGTGTCGGTTCTCTTGGTATATAGCAAAAAAACAACAACCCTTACTAACCGTGACACTCGAGCAAGATGCTTGCCCTCATTTTTTTTTACATAAAAAATGGAGGTCAAAATGATACCTGTGTTATGCAGTTGTTGCAAGCATTAGATGGCTAATATATGTTAAGTGCTTAGAATAGCAATTGGCACACAGCAAGTGCTACATAAGTATGAACTATAATTATCCTCTGCAGGTTTGCCCAGAGCAGAGGTACTTAAAGGGGCACACTTCTCCCCACCCTTACCTTCCTGGCCCCTTAAAGAAACACTTCTTCAAAGGCTATCGTTGGAAAATCACTATGATGTATTTCAGCACATCTCACTTCCTGGTAACAGAGAGAGAGAGAGAAACAGCATCTTCCCGATAAGGCAGTGACTCGCTCGCTCTTGTAAAACATTCCTCGCTGTGCCAACTTTCCCCTACAGACTGTTTCTCCTGGGTCCTCGCAGGCTCAGCGCAGAGGGCCCTTCTTAAAGGGGACCTGAGGCCGGCTCTGAGGGCAGAATGGTCGTGGAGGAAGGGGACAACAGCTTTGCTCACACATCTCTCCAGTCAACTAACTTGGAAAGCCCCTAGGTGGTACTGACTCAAGCTAGGAAGGATAACGTGGTTAGTTAGATTTTGATCAATGTGAAAGGAAATTTCCAAGCACTGTCTGCCATCAAATCCATCCCAGCTCCTATCGACCCTCTGTCCTAGGCCAGGGAAGAACTGCTCCATAGTTTCTGACCTGTAATCTTTACAGAAGTGGATCACAAGGTCTTACTTTCCCTGTGGAGAGATGAGTGGGATTAAATTTATAACTGTGTGCGTAAACTGTACCACCAGGATCCTTAGCCAAAAGGGAATTTGATGGAATAGGGAAGGTGGTCAGGAGGAAGCGGGGAGGGAATATGTTGATGTTTCCTTGTGGGAAAATCACACTTCTGTATAGATTTGAATAGTACTCTCTGAACTACTTTTTCTTGCATTACCTCACTGGGTATTCACCAATAGCTTTGGGAGGTGGGTATTGTCAGCTCCTGAGTGTTAGCACCACCTTTTAATGGTGAGTGAGCTGGGGTGACGCACTGGAGCATGAGGCAGCGCTGAAGCAGGGACTCAGGCCTTCAGATGCCAAGCCCAGTGTTTTTCCACTATGTAGGGAGGCTGACGGCATCGCTCCCTCAGACTCCACCTCAGAAGCTCTAATGACATTTATTAAATGCTCAAGAAAATAAGATAATGTACTGTCTTCCTATCACTGCCAAGGAACCTCACAAATGGACTGAAAGCCCTGACCAAGAGAGACAGAAGGGTAAAGACAGGCTCCTGGGGGGCGTGTGGAGTATGGGAGTTCAAATCCCCACACCCTTCTGTCAGATAACCCAAGCTGTAAAACAAATAAACATCCCCTGAGGATGGCACAGGATTGGCCAGCTGTTCATCGGGTCTCTATGAGTGGCCTTTAACAACAACAACAGACCTCCTGGTGGAGGGAAAGTGGGCAGAGCCCCAAACAAATCAGGATGAGACTGAAAATGTCACCTTTCTGAGGACCTTGGAATCTCTCCTCTCATCTCTTCCCAGGTCAAAGATGTTATGGAGGTGCCAACAGGCTTCTGGGCTAATTCCTTAAAACCTATTTATCAAGCTGACATTAATCCTCTTGTTCCCAATCTCCAGCCCCAAAGCAGGATTAGGTCTGAGCAGGAGAAGCCAGAGCAGCGAAGCTGTTGGGTTTCAAGGCACCTCAGCGAGGTCAGTAGGGCCGGCAGGCCATCTTCTCAGGAGAGGCTATGGTCACCGCTGAGGATCCCCTTCCAGTGAGCCCGAGTCTCACTCCTGCCATCACTCACCAGCCATTTTCATTTCCCTGCAGTCCTCCAGGGGCTCGCCACTCTGCCCTGACCTCTGTCAGCCCTTGCTTTTTCATCTCATGATGTTCATATTTAAGGAAAATCTATCTGCTTGATGCACAACAACTGAGTCATCAGTGTGTTCAAAGAAAACCACTCACAGAGCAGGCGCTTGTCTGAGGCCACTAATGGGCTCAGCGGGGTCCCTGCCTTCCTATCCATCCCCACAGCACTCGGTCCATAGTCATTGCCGGCCTTTCCTGTCCAGTCCTTTTCTACCTACTTTCTCCTTCTGTTATTTCCCATCATCTGCCTCCAGCCCAGCAGGAGTGTCTGTTCCCCTGCTCTCTCCACTCTCACATCCCCTCATCTATGGAGCTCTCATGACTTTCTTCCGCACTCACAGGCTCACCATCGGAGATTTGTGATTGAAACTTTGAGTGAAGGCTGTTATTGTTATTATTATTATTTGCCATTGAGTCAGAACTGACCCACAGCTGACCCTCTAGCTGGTTGTCCAAGGCAGATATTGTCCATCTTTCCCCTGAGGAGCAGCTGGTGGACTCAAACTGAGTGCCTCTGGGTTGACAGCTCTCCTCCTTATCACTGGGCCACGAGAGCTCCCTTGGATGAGGGTTAGGGTGTATGATCAGCTGCTCATCTTGGTCTTACACACTAATGGAAGAGATTTAATGCTTACATAGTTAAAACAGTGAGCTATTTTGCTGTTCGGCCTAGTACCAATATTACCAGTGTGGGTGGGGCCCTGTTCCAGATTTATGATGCTTAGGAGGAAGTTTGGTCTCTTATACCCACTTGTAGTCCTTTATTCCTTGGTCTAGGAGAGGCAAGGAAATCAGGCAGCCCCATTCTCTGTGGTGGTGTTATTAGGTGTCATTAAGTTGACTATGACTTATACCAAACCTATGAAGAACAAGTCAAAATCTTGTCTTATCCTGTGCCGTCCTCACTTTCTCTGCCACACTCAAGCCAATTGTTGCAGTGACTCTGCCAGTCTATCTCATTGCGAGTTTTCGTCTCTTTTGCTGATCCTCCACTTTTCCAAACATGATGTCTTTTTCCAAAAACATCCTTCCCAGCCCTCTGCAAACACGCCCAAAGTTTCACTATCCTTGACTCCAAGGAGCACCCCCATTGCACTTGCTGCAAGATAGATTTGTTTGTTCTTTTGGCAGTCCATGGGATACTCAATACTCTATGTCAACACCACAGTTGAAAGGCACTAATTCTTCTTCACTTGTCCACTCTGCACGCAGTCATGAAATGACCCATTTCCATGTTCTTGTTACTTGCCATTGAGTTGAGTACAACTCATAACGACCTACGGATTTGAACTTTGTCCTGTCTTGTGCTATCCTCATCATTGCTGACATACCGGAGCCCATTGCTGCAGTCACTGTGCCACTTCATCTCCTTGAGGGGTTTCCTCTCTTTCACTGGTATTCCACCTTTCCTAGCATTATGTCCCTTTCCAAGGAAAATTCTCTTTTAGTAACATGCCCAAGGTATGTGAGATAAAGCTTCCCTATCCTTGCCTCTAAGGAGTCCTCTGGCTGCACCTTCTGTAATGCGTATCTGTTTGTTCTTCTGGCGGTCCAGAACTCTTCTCCAACACCACAACCCAAAGGCATTGCTTTTTCATCTGTCATTCTTACTCATGGTCCAGCCCTCAGCAGCATAGCAAGTGACAGAAAGACTATAGCATGATGGAAGAGATTGAACAGATTTAATGACACCTTAGTCTTCAGACTGACATCATTGCTTCTCGGCATTCTGAAAAGGTTCCTAACTACAGACTTGACCAATACATTTTTTTTTTAAATTTCTTGACTGATGGTACTAAGGATGTTGATTATGTAGGGAAGTGAGATGAAATCATTGTCAACCAATGTCAACCTTTTCTCCATCTATCACGATGTTGCCTTTCAGCCCAGTGGTGGGAATTTCTGTCATCTTGATGTTTAGATGTAATCCATATTGAAAGCTGTAGTCTTTGATCTTCTGCAGCAACTGTTTCACATCCTCCTCACTTCCAGCAAGCAAGGTTGTGCCATTTGCATAATGTAGGTTGTTAATGAATTTTCCTTCTATTCCAAGGCCACATTTTTCCTTAGAGTCCAACTTCTTGAAAAATTCATTCAGTATATGGATTTGAGGGGTATGAAGAAAGGATACAGCCCTGATGCACACCTTTCTTGATTTTAAACCAAGCAGTGTTCCCCAGCTCTATTCCAACAGCAGCTTTAGATATAGGTTTCATATGAACACAATCAAATATTTTGGAACTTCCATTCTTCTCATTGTTACCGATAGTTTGTTATGATCCACACAATCACATGCTTTTACGTAGACAAGAAAACACAAATAGATATATTTCTGGTATTCTCTGAATGTAGAGCTTCTTAAAGGACCAGGCTCCCCTTGTAAGGTAAGGCGGATTTGAAAAGCCAATAAAGATACTAGATATTATATCATTAAATATCAAACAGGATAAAATGTTGTAGATCTTGGATGAACAATATTAACAGCTTGTATTTACTAAGTGCAGTATTTTAAGAATGTCATTTTTATTATTTCCTTTAATTTCCTCAATCATTCTATGAGGTAGATACTCCTATTATTTTACAGGTAAAGAAATTGAGGCAATCAGAGCTTAAAAAATTTGTCCAGGGGAGCTCTGGTGGCCTAGTGGCAAGGAACTGCAACTACAATCCCAGAAGGCACATGGTTCAAATCCACCAGATACTCTGCCGGGGAAGGAGGGACAATCTCATCCTGTACCAGTCAGATCTGATTTGATGGTACACTCACACAAAAATAATTAAAATAAAATTTAAAAAAAATTTGTCCAAGTTCTCATTACAAGGAAGTAATAATTGATGCAGTATTTGAACCCAGGTAATCTGTCTTAACAGTCCACACTGCTAAGCATGATATGCAGGACAAGGGCTTTATCTTAGGTATCCCTCTGTGACACCCCTTCCCCTCAAAAAAAATTTTTTTTCTTTAAGGAAAAGAAAGAAAGAAAGAAGAAAGGAAGGAAGGAAGAAGGAAGGAAAGAAAGGAAGAAGGAAGGAAGGAAGGAAGGAAGGAAGGAAGGAAGGAAAGAAAGAAAGAAAGAAAGAAAGAAAGAAAGAAAGAAAGAAAGAAAGAAAGAAAGAAAGAAAGAAAGAAAGAAAGAACACATATACAAATCCTTTTCTCTGATCACTTGGGAACTTTTTCATGTCATCGCTAGTCCACTCTGTCAGGTGTCCCCTTATTCTTGCCTTGTCATCCACAGTCACTATGGCCTGACAGACTAGCTCAAGGGGTTTCATCCTGACTTTCCTCCCCACTGGCTGATTTTGCTAGTGAGGAGTTCTGAGACCTCCCAATTAGTAGGCAATTCGGCTCTACCCTCCAATCCTCCAACCTCCAACCCCCACAGTCTGAAATAAATCAGTCCTGATGACCTTTGTTGGCTGGAGCTTGGAAGTCTCAAATTCCAATTCTGCTGGGTCCTGGGCCTTGATTTCCTGTGGCCCTTTCTCTGAGCAGCCTGGGAACCCCCAGGTCAGAAGGTGTGAGTGTGTAGGTGGTGGTAGAAGGATGGAGTAGGGGAAGGTTGAAATATCTGCATTGCAGACAGATAGTACTAGGCTCCGACAGGACCTTCTCTTCCAGCATTAAGTTTTTCATTCAACTTCTTTATGTCCTATTTCCAATTATATCTCCCCCCACCCCCCACCCCAGGGAGTTCTAGTCTTGAAGGAAGTTGTGTTGCAAATCTCTGGCTATTCAAATTCACTCTAGTGATTGGAATTCCCCACCAGCAGCTCCATGGGAGAAAGATGGGCCATTTCTTCCCATGTGATTTACAGCCTCTGAAAACTCCACAGAGGGTCACCTACATGTTGGTTCCAATTAAATGGCAGTGAGTGAGAGTCTTTTTCCTCTTCCCATTGTCATATCCCAGAAAGAGACAATGGCAGTGTTAGGAAGGTGGGAGAATTTTACTTATTTTTCCTTTTGGGTACCTACTATATGTCAACATGCCCCAAATATCTAAGACAAAGCTTTATCCTTTTTGTCTCTGGCTGCATGAAAAAAAAACTATCTATTTGTTCCTTTGGCAGTTCTTAGGTTATTCAGTACTCTTTCCTACACCACAACTCAAAGGCATCAATTCTCTGTCATCCTCATTCACTGTCCAACTCTCAACAGCATAGTAAGTGATTGAAAAGGTTATTGCCTGAACCAGGCACACCTCAGTCTTCAGACTGACATCAATGCTCCTCAGCACTTTGGAGAGGTCCCTGATAGTCGACTTTCCCAGTGCAGTACATCTTTTAGTTACTTGACTGCTGGTGCCAGGGGATTGCGGATCCAGATAAGATTGTTGTTGTTGCTATATGGCATCGAGCCACCTGTGTCCCAGAGTTACTCTATGTTCATCACCTCTGAAGCCTGCCTGGTCCTGAGACAGTCTCACTATCTATGACACCTACTCCCTTTACCCCTGTTACTGTGCCAATCTATCTCATTCAGGATCTTTCTCCCCTGTGCTGTCCCTCCACCCTTCCAAGCATGATGTCCTTCTCCAAGGACCAGTCCCTCCTGGTCACCTCCTGGTATGTGAGATGGAGCTTCAAAATCATAGCCTCCAAGGAGAGACTTGGTTTCACTCTCTCCAGGACAGACCTATTTGTTTTCTTGACGGTCCATGTTATGTTAAAGGCTCTTCTACAGCACCACAACTGGAAGGCATAATTGTTGACAATTTACATCTTTTCTTCATTCATCTATCATAATATTGCCTACCGGCCTGTGAGGATTTTTGTCTTCTTGAAACTGAGATGTAATCCATACCGACGGGGTGGATTGACACAGTAACTGAAGCTGTGGGCTCAATTATGTGAGAGATGATGAGGATGGCACAGGATAGACCAGGGTTCAGATCTGTTGGTCAAAAGGTAGCTATGAGTTGTTCTGTGCTCTAAGGTGCATAAAAACGGCAACTATGTGCCAAACACGAGGGGCCTCTCGGCTGTACCCCAGAGTCACAGTACAAAAAGCAGGTCCCTTAGGAACACCTCAGAAGAGAGAAGGGGTGGACCGAGCCAAAAGAGGGATGGGCTGGCGGTACGTTTATCCCCTTATAAAGAATTGCAGAACCAGCGCAGCCAGAGGACTTGTGTGAAGGGAGGGAGAGGTCCGACCTGGAAGCAGCGATGGCGGGTCCGTGGGTAAAGGAAAGGCTCAATTGTGCCAAAGTTTCCTGCCCTGCCTGCTCGCGGTGTCTCCAGTCCGGCCACTCCGCAGCTCTCTTTCTGCTGCCCAGAGCGGGGGAGGCGGGGCGGGAAGGCAAAGGCAGGAAAGGGTTACGGGAATAGCTTTCCAGTGACAAAGTCTGGAAGGGACCCATGCCTCCGCCCCTCTGCGGGTTAAACTGGCACAGTGCAGGGACAGGAAAGAGAGGGCGATCCCAAGCCGAGCGTTCCCTCCCCAGGCCGCCGCGGAGGCCGCCGGCGTGTGCCTGGGGCAGCGGGTCACCAGGCTCCGCCCCCGGCCGCCCGGCCCCGGGGGACGGCACTTTGTTCAGGATGCCGCCTCCCTCCTCATTGTAGAGCCGCTCGGCGGCCCTAGTGCGGCCCGGAGGCCGGAGCGCGCGGTGCACGCCGACTCCTTAGAGGCTCTGGGAGTCCCCGAGAAACTTTGTGGCGGCGGAGAGGGGCGCGCGGCCGGCACGGCTCCCGATGTGCGGCTGTGCGCGGCGGCTGCGCGGGCGCGGAGCGCGGGAGGACTGACGCGCCGGTGAGTAGCCCACCGCGGGCCGTCGGCCCGGGTTTGCGCGCGCGGTGCCAGAGCCCGGTGTCTGTCGGTTCTGACTGTGCGGCGGTGGCTGGCAGGAGCTTAGTCCCCGGGAGGGCTGAGCTGGGTCCCCCAGGACGCCTGCGGGCGGGGCTCTGGAGAGGCGCTGCGGTAACAACCGAGGTGCTGGCGGCTGCTCGGGAAGGTGGGTTCCTCGAAGTGCCTGAGGGACTGTGTGTCTGTCCCTGGGGCTGCCTCTTTAGGGACCAAACTCCTCCACCTAGCTTCAGCCTCCGTTTCCCTTCCTGCGAAATAACTGCAGTTTAAAATGCTTTCAGGTTCTACAATCGAAGGCGTCAAATACTGCGAGATTTCTCACAGACACACACGCATTATGCTTTATTACGCACACTTGCTCGCTGTCCACTTCAATCAGAGGCACCCACTACTTGGTTATCTCTCTCTCTCTCTCTCACACACACACACACACACACACGCACACACTCCACTTCTTCCGTTTTTGAAGAGTGAGTTGACTCTTCAACCGCTAGGGCAGGTCACCTTGCGGGGCCAGTTCCAGAACCTTTTCCTTGGGCCCCCAGGATGTGCAGAGAAGCGCCCTCCCTTCAGCCTCCCAGAGGCTGTCCTCCTTGGCTCCCGCCCAGGGCGCAGAGTCTGGGAAGCGAGGAAGCATTCCCGGAGGAAAAAGGAGGGAGAAGAAAGGAGATGCCAGATGAGTCTTGGAACACCCGGGCCCCCTTGTTGTGCCTTCAAACCCTCAAAGCGGACGAAAACTGGCCTTAGTCAACCGAGTCGGCAGAGGGCAGAGGGGAAACAAATGCGCAGGATGTGGGTGGTGGTGGAGGGGCGACGTAGACTCTGCAGACAGGGATTCTTGCCTCCTAAATCCAACATTGGGAAATCAGCTGGATAGTCAATGGGACTTTGTTAGGACAGCCACAGGGCGCAGCTGTTCGCAGCTAAAGGGAAGCTCTGCATCTTCCCTTGATAGCTGGCTGTTTATCTGGCTTCCTGTTTCAGTGATTGGGATGCCATTGGCTCGTTCAAATCCTTGCTGAGAAGCCTGCGGCCACGTTAGCTCTTCAAAACTAGAGAGGTTGCCCGGCCTTGGATTCCCCGCTTGCATATCACTTATCAGGTGGACTTCACACAAAGAATCCTTCCTCCTAATAATGAGGCGCTATCACTCCTGGGACACTGGCTTCCATCAGGCCCAGAAGAAAGCCCGGAATTCCTTCAGCTCTGGTGACACCACATTGCTTTTTATTAGGAAGTCTGTGAAGTTTGTTTTGGGGTTTGTTTTGTTTTGTTTTCAAATACAAGTTTGTTTTTGTTTGGTGTTCTTTGGATTTAACCTGGGGAGAGAAAAGAGAGGGAATGGCTGTGGCAATGATTTCCTTCCCAGAGAGGAACTTGAACAGCGCATGCTTTGTAGAACCTGCTTTTGCTGTTGGTTTCTAGGGAGGGTTTTCCTGTCACTTTGGAGTTCTGCATCAGAGCAGGGTTGCTAACTCCTTGGATACTCAGAGAAAAAAGAATTCCTGACTTCTATGCCTTGGTTTTCACTTCTGTGAAACGGAGCTGGTTTGAGGATTGCTTCCAATGGAAGAGCAGAGGATTTTTGGAATCTGGGCACTAGCTGCAATGATTTGTCTTTTGAATGTGCCAGTTAAAAGGGTAGAGTTCCAACACTGAGTTTCAGCAGTTTATCTACATTCTCTTGGGACACGGTTCAGTTCTTCCTTGTGTTTTAGACATTTGTCTATACACCTTAACTCCCTGTGATAGCCTCCCAGTCATATACCTTACGGGACACCGATAATACATACGACATACTCCAAACCCAAAATTCCTTTTTGTTGAGTCCATTTCAACTCCTGGTGATCCCATGTGAGTCAAAATAGAACTGCACTTCATAAGGTCTTCAGTGCCTTCATCTTAAGGAAAGGGTCTCTAATAGTGCGAACAGGTGGTGCTCTTCCTTCAGTAAAGGCTGTGGGGTGAGCACATCCACTGGGGAGCACTGGTGGCAAAGGTGAGTAGCTTGTGCTGCCAACTGAAAGCTCAGCAGTTCAAACCAACAAACTACTCCATGGAAGAAAAATGGGATGTCTTCACCTAGAAAGATCTACAGCCACAGAAACCTGATGGAGGGTCACGAGGAGTCAGAATCGACTTGAATGAATGAGTATAGGCAAAAGTATCATAAAGAGCTCTGGGCATGTGATCTGGATAGTGCGTTGTGCAGCTAACTAAAAAGTCACTGTAAAACAAAAAAAAAAAGTCTCTGTCTCATGGTTTGAACCCACCAACTTTTCTGAGGGAGAAAAAAAACTGGCAGTCTCTTCCTATTAAGAAATACAGCCTTAAAAACTCTATGCAAGGTTGCGGTGAGTCAGGCTTAATAGCAAAAATGTGATGTCATAGGAACTGTGTGACGTATCATGTTACATATTTAGCTGCTAACCAGCATGATAGTGGTTCAAATCTAGGAGTTGCTTCTCAAGAGAAAGATGAGAAATCTCCTCCCATAAAGATTTATAGCCTCAGAAATGGGGTTCAGATAGAGGACTGCTATGAGCCTGCTTTGACTTGGCAGTGGTGGGTTTACTTGAAAGGGGGAAGCAAAACCCTGGTTCTCTGCTTCTGGTAAGATTACAGTGAAGAAAACCCCATGTAACAGCCCTACTCACGGGGCCGTCATGAGTCGACGCTGACTCAGCTGTGACTAACAATGACAGTCTCACAGATGTGCATCACCAGGCCTTTCCTCGTTGGTGTTGCTGGGTGGATTCAAACTACCAACCTTTTAATTAGCTCCTAAACACAAACTGTGCCATCCTTTCAGCTCAAACTAGGCATTTTCTAAACATTCACTGAATTAATAAAATTAGTGAGCAGGGAGAGTTAAAGACCATCTAGAAGCCTCCCATATAATTCAGATTTCAACTTTGGAAAGTATTTAATTTGATCTTCTTTTCTCTGTGGTTCAGAGTGAGTAAATTAGTTTCCTAGAGTTGCTGTATACAAAATACCACAAACTGGGTGGCCTAAAACAACAATTTTATTCTCTCACAGCTCTGGAGTCTTGAAGTTAAATTTTAGGGTGTTGGCAGGGATATGCTTCTCCACAGAACCTAAGGAAAGACGCTTCTTGTCTATCAACTTCTAGTAAGTAGCCCCAGACGTTCCCTGACTGGTGGTGGCATATGTTCAGTCTTTGCCTCTGTCATTGCCAGGCCTTCTTCTCTGTGCATCTCCCTCTGTATCTGAGTCCCCTCTTTTTATGAGGACAGTAGTCATAGTGGATTAGAGCCCACACTACACTAGTTTGGACTGCTGTTAATTAATGACAGCTGCAAAGGAGCTCCAAATAAGGTCACATTCACAGGCACTAGGGGATAAGACTTAACATACCTTTTTTATTTCTTTTTAAAGAAAATTTTTATTTTATTCTGGTTTACTTACAAAGTTTGTATACATTGTTTTTCACATCAGATCTTTCCCATATCCTTTACTGACCCCTCCCTCCATCCATCGAATTGTGCAACCCTATGATTAACTCTCCTACCCCACCCCACCCTGCCACCACCCATCCTCACCCCTTTGCTCCCCCACTCTCTCCCTTGGATCCTAAAACACATTCTACTATAATTCTACTTATACAGTAATTGTCCTTCGGGGCTGAGTTAGTTCACTTAGCATAATATTCTCTAGTCCCTCTCATGTTAGGTAGTGATTTACAAAATCATTGCTCATGCGTGCTGCATAGTATTCCATTGTGTGAAGTTACCATAATTTCTCAATCCATTCAGTTGTGTTTGGACATCTGGGCTGTTTCCATGTTCTTGTTATGATGAATACTGCTTTAAACATTCCTGTACACATCTCCAATTATGCCTCAGTTTATATTTTTTAGGGAGTATATTCCAAGCAGTGGAATAGCTGGGTCATACAGAATTTTTATGTTCAGCTTTCTGAGGAAAAGCCAAAGTGTCTTCCAGGGTATATAGCATGTTATAGATCTTTTTTTTTAGCAGACACAAATCAGAAGAAATCAGTAAGATTGATTTGCCTCTGGGCAAGCTCTTAGTATTTAAGTCTTTTCCAGAAACTTTTTTAGATCATTGGTCTGCGAAAACCGAAAACAGAAATGCCTTCTCCTCCTCCCCCCTTCTTCACTTGACTACTCTAGCCCCTCTCTAAGGTCATGGGATCCCCAGGCTGTGTCAAGCCTCTGCTATCAGCTCAGTAGGAAAGAGGAGACTTGAGTAGAAAGGAACCTGAGTGATGTGAAAGATTGATGTGTTCAACTGCTAATCTCAAGGTTGGAAGTTCGAGTCTGCCCAGAGCCTCCTCAGGAGTAAAACTTGATCTACATTTGAAAAATCAGCCATTCAAAAGTCTGTAGAGCACAGTTCCACTCAGACATACATCAGATTATTGTAATTTGCAATCAACACAACAACTGGTTTGGTTTTGGGGGTTTTTGAGTAGCAAAGTCTCCTACCTCTTAAAAAAAATAAAATGTCTCTTTTTCATCTCTCTACTTGGGATCAATGCCACTTCTTTTCATTTTAAGCTTCTTTGACCTTCTTAAAGAATTTGATGTTTAAGAAAACTTAGAACATTAGAGTCAAATGGACCTGTTTCCTCCCATCCTTTCAAAACAGCAATCAGGCCTGTGGAAGGGAGGGGAGGGCTCAAAGCCTCACAGATGGAGGCCAACGTGAAGCACAGGGTTTCTGGCTTCCAGTCCAGGGTTTATTGCCTTTCACGAATCCGCTCCTTGCACACAGAATTTTTCTCTCCCTAGTGGTTAATCCGTAGATCTCACCAGATGTTACTTAGCTATTATTAAGAGAAAGGAACAGAAACAGCAAAGGGCAGAGGAGAGTCAGCTAAGCAGTGGAACCAACTACCAGCTCGCAGTGTCTCTGGAACATGGAGAACTGAGAAATGTAGCAATACTTGGCAAACATTTCATCTTTCTGGCCCCTAGTCACAAAACAATAATTAAAAACACTTTTAGTTCCTCCTTCAACTTAAAAAAAATAAAATAAAATAAAGCAACCCAAGTTTTACAAGTGAGAAACACCCTTCTCAGTAAACATTTTCCTGGGCTTAATCTGCTCCCTCAACCCCTCGGAAGGCTGACTCAGGCCTGATTTCCTCCAAGGGGCCTGGGATTTTGCTTCTCAGCTTCCTGTAACTCTTGAGACGTGAAAGGAGGCAGAATAGCCAAGACCCAGGCCACTCTGATCTTTCCATAAATGTGGTTCAGATTCTTACTCATGCTCTGTGTAGTTTTTACTATCAGCCCTATCAAATCCATTTGTTCTCCTTCATTTTAATACGAGATGCACTAATAGGCATAAAAAATTAAAGGTACTGAAGCATTTGCTTCCACCAAGGACTGTTAATAACGAAATGTTTCCACTTCGAAGGACTGTGACGCAGCTTCGATGTACAGTCCTCAGATGCTCTTAAAGCTTCTGTAAATGGAATTGTTTGCTTCATTTTCTTCCTTTTTTTCACTAATTCATTGCTGGTCTAGAGAAGCACAACTGGGTTTTGTATGTTGATCTTGAACCCTGCCACTTTACCGAGTTCATTTACTCTAGTAGCCTTTTTTGTGGATTCTTTGGAATTTCTAGATATAGGATCTTATCTGTAAACAGAGATAGTTTACATCTTCTTTTCAAACTTGGATGCTTTTTATTTCTTTCTCGTGCCTAATTAATCTGGTTAGAACTTGTAGTACAGTGTACAGTGTACAGTGTTGAATAACAGTGGTAAAAAAGTAGGCATCCTTGTATTATTCCTGACCCGAAGGGGGGAAACTTCCAGTTTTTCACCAACTACTCACCCCACCCCATCCTTCCGGTCTTTTTTTCTCTTTCAAATCTTCTTCATTAGATGTTTTCTCAGTGGGAATATCGTTTTTCGGAATTGTGCTTTTCTTTTTTAAATGGTCTTTTTAATATTAAGGAAGTTCCTTTTTATGTCTAGTTTTCTGAGCGATTTTATTATGAAAGGGTACTGGATTATGTCAGATTCTTTTTCTGTATCAATTGAGACAGTCGTGTTATTTCTCCTTCCTTCCCTTACA
The DNA here is from genome assembly GCF_000299155.1 of Elephantulus edwardii. Taxonomy (NCBI): domain Eukaryota; kingdom Metazoa; phylum Chordata; class Mammalia; order Macroscelidea; family Macroscelididae; genus Elephantulus; species Elephantulus edwardii. Next base: position 1,988,355 of record NW_006399840.1, on the reverse strand, counting down.
TTGATTCATTTTGTTAATTGTTGATTCATCCTTGTTTTCCTGGGATAAGTCCTTCTGAAAATTATTTTTTAAATTGTGCTGAACAAGGAGGTAATAAAACATTTGTCCAGAGTAGAAGGAGAGTCGGGCACAGGCAAAGTGAATGGAAGGTGTGGGTAACTGCTCCATGATCAACGGGCACGTTTGCCGTGGGATCAGAAAAACGGGATGGTGCCCAGCTACTTTACTGCATGTTTTACTCTAAGATTCTATAGAAGATTTCTGATCAAAAGGGGGAACACGCAGATCAAAAAGTAGTTTGGTGGGTAGAGGGAGTGGGGGAAGGAAATGAGAAGGATCCAGGCAAAAAGACAAGATCCAATGATGGGCAAGGTCCAATGATGATTACTTCTATAAAACATAATGTATGAGCATGATCGTATGAAACACAGTATAAATGAAGAATAGCGTGAAACACAATGTTCTGAACTTTGTAAGCAAACCAATTTTATTAAAAATTCAGATTCTTATGAACTCGAGATTCTGAAAGCCATGGAGATTGGATGAACCCCTGAAACTGTTGCCTTGAGATAAAATCTAAACTTTTTTTAAAAATCCCATTCTTAAAAACAAACAATTGTTTTCCTTAATGAGTAAAAAAAGAAAATCTTTGCCCTTAACATTATAATTTTGTAAGATCAGTCTATACAGGGTAACTTGAAAGGCGAGATAGGAATTTTTGAAGGCAATGACTTTATGTTAATGGGGGGAAACAACTCAGAAAAGGAAGGAGAGAATTGTTATACAACTCAAACACACAAAAAACATATAATCAATGCCACTGAATTGTACATGGAGAAGTTGTTGAATTGGTGCGTGTTGTGGTTAACAATCTGCAGACGAAGCCACCAGCTGCCTACATGGTGTATGTTTTGATATGCATGTTCGCATAGTCTCAATATCAACAACAAAAAATGGAAATTTAAAGTGTGTTATTTCTTCAATATCCACATGTATAATTTAGTGACTTTTGCTACATTCTCTATTATTCAAGCAGAACTATTAACTGTTCTAGAATTTTCCCATCACTTGAGCATTTTGTCTTTTTTTCCCTCTTTCTCCCACCTACTCCTGCCGCCTGGAAACTTCTCAAAACTGAGAAGAGTCAGGGCTTTGAGAGGTTAAAGGGCTGCAGGGCCTCATCTCTCTGACCCTAATTACCTTCAGAAGGGACATCCAAAGGCATTTTGATTAGGTTCTTCCTGACTTCTCGTCTCTCAACTACTATCCCCAACCTCAGCCAGGCTTGACTGGCCCAGACGCAGACATGAACTGATTCTAGGCAGGGCTGAGATCATCCTCTGTTGAGAAGTTCCATTTCTACTCCAGAGAGATTACATCAGAATTTGCATTTTAGACAAATCCTCCAGTGATTTTTGAGAATCGCCTTCCTAAGAATCGTTTGAGGGGTCTTGTTTAAATGTAGATTCTGGTTCTGCCTGTCCGAGGTGGATATGAAAATTCACCATAGTGGGCTGAACCCGAAGGAACTGGATTACAGTCCTGATTCTGGGTCACCAAGAGGTTTAGGTGCTCCCCACTCCTGGCTGGTTGCATGTTCCAATCACCTGGAGTCTTGGAAAAATCACTGATTCCTAGACCCTCCTCCTGAGACTCGGGCACGTTTGGTTTGGAAGCTGCTGTCTCTGGAAGATCCTGGGTGATTCTCTTACGTATTGAAGGCTAGAACTATTCTAGAGATGAGCTGATTTTTTTCCCTTGAACCCTTGACCACAACATAATTCCTCCCCATCTGGACAGTAATACTGACCCATTTTACATCCCTTCCCTGATAATAAAATCCAATAGATTAAATGGTAACTTAGGTAAAATGGAACTTTGAAAGTAGAAAAAGAAGCTAAGCTGCCCTCTAGCATCAGGTACTAACTGTACTAACATCAGGTCCATAAAATGTTCTGTGTGGGACCATCCAACATGAACACCTATGTGGCTAGGGGAACCCCTGACAATGTCACTTATTGCCTTCCATATTTGTAGAAATCATCTCTTTCCGTATTTGGGCAGCTCTTTCTTCCAGAGCGCCTCCTAACATAATCTGTCATGGGTATTACTTCCATTCATTAGAGAATGATTTGGCTTCCTTTGAATGTATCCTCAAATGAAACAGGAGGTCATTCAAACAAAACCATGGAGACTAGGTGCAAGGGGCAAAGTGATCATAGGCTTTTGGGATTGGAAGCTACAGATCTGTTCACAGGGTCGATTCAACACCACCTAACAACAAAGCAGCATGGCTATTCTGTTCACCTCTCTCCCAATTCTCTTCCCTCCTCCGATTTCAATAGCACTATTTCTTTCAGAACATCTTATTGGATGTATACTTGGGTCCTTTTTTTGAAGTTGTGTCATACAATAGCAAGATCATGAAAGGAGCCAGCTTTAGACTCAAGGTCTGAATCATGGCTTTGCATGCAAAATCCTCAGCACATGATGAGTATTCAGCAAATATATTCTCCACAGTTGACCTCATCATTGCTGTCTGTGGGCCTTCAGGCAGCCACTGAACTCAGAGACTCAGCATCTACTCTAAGAAAGATGGAAAGGAAATGCTTTACTCATAGGACAATCTTTCCCAGCTTTCCTGATGTTAAAAATGGCATGTCCCCTTCAGACCAACGCCCACTCCATCTCCCACCGCAGTGATTCCTGGCAAGATTGGCACATGCACTAAGGGAGGTTGCAGGGATCAAGTGAGACTCTGACAGAGACGTGACATGGCCCCTGCGATGCTCAGCATGTGTGCTTAGTAGATGTCAGATTTCCCATCAGTCCTGTTCCCTCTCCTCATACTCGGTATCCTGGGAACACACTAGGATTTCTCTCCATTTAAATACGGTGAAAATCCAACTTTCCTGTAAACTTTTGAAAGTCATATTTTTTTTTAAAAAGCAAAATGCAGCTGTCTTGTGGGGGGAAGATATCGGGTAACTGGAATGCAAAATTTGAAACAAGGAAGAAGAATCAATAGTTGGAAACATAGTCTGGGTGATAGAAATGAGGATGGAGGTAGAATGACAGAATTTTGTACCATCAATGAAATTCATTATAAATAACTTTTATAAAAACCAGACACTCCCCCCTCCCCAATACACTGTGTTCAGAGTGACAAGCTTCAGGTTATTGGTGAAAATCAGCCATAAGCAGATCACCTCTCATGATGTGGACAAAGCAGTCATTCCCCCCCCCCCCAATTTGTGGATTGTCCCTGAACACCTGAGAGCTAGGCTGTCAAAGAAGTGAGAGATTGAAGATAGAATAAAGAGTTTGTCTCCTCATTTGCTATTTCTTGCATGTTGTTGAATGTTTTGTTTTGCTTGCCATTCTCTCCTTCTTCTTTTTTAGTAGACTTCTTCAAGCATAGCGTAGAATAGATTGTCAATAAGTTGTTGTTCAAGTCAATTACCAGTGCTTCTTTTCCCAGTTCACTGGTGCAGATAATTGAGTTGACTGGGAAAGAGTGTCTGGGTTCCGGGTAGTGCCAAGATACCAACTGTTCTCTTCCTGTTCCTCTTTTAACAAAGGAGGGACAGCTGACAAGACACACGGTTAAGGAGCCTCAGCCAGGCCCCCAGCAGCTGCCTGCCTTGTCTCTCATCTGGAACGGTCTGTACCATACTGTCCCTTGGCCCTTCCCCTCCAAAGCTTTGGAAGGAGGATAGTCAGCTTCACCAAGTGCTTTAAAGGCATCACTCTGCTCCCACTTCTCTTTGAGGACCATGGAAATGGCAGCCTCAGGGTCCTCAGGAACTGCACCTCGTGCCAGTAGGAACAAAGAAAGGATATGTGACAGGGTTCTTTGCAATGCTAAAACTTTAATTCTTTTTCTCCTCTCAAAATTTTATTTTTTTAAAAAATGACAAACCCATAGAGAAAGTAAAACAACTAGTACAATGAATATTTCCAGTTACTGGAAATTCCACTGTTAAAATGTTGCTACATAGTATCTCTTCTGTAGATAAAGATGTATACATATATGAGTAGTTCTCCATTTACAGTAAGGTTCCATTGATTGTGTCACAAGCTCATATATAAGTCAGATACTTATATTAACAACTGGTGCCTCTTAAAGTATCAAATACTGAATAAGATCACACTGTAGACCTGGGCTACAATGAATTCTGGATCATTGCTATAACAGTGAAGTCGGAGTTGTTGCAATGTCTATTGGGCATGTGCCCAATTCAATTGTTTTATATTGTTAGAGTTGAACTCTGCCCCACTTCCTATCCATCATGGCTCCAGACACCGACTTCATTGTTAAGCAGGTCATAGCCTGATCTATGGCAGTGTTTTGAACAGTAAATCATAGAATTGAACATCTGCGAGTAAACGTCTGAGAATGATAACATCAGCAAATTGTGTACGGCAACACTGCATACAGTACATATTCATGATGATGAGATAGCTATAAAAAAAGATGGTGGTAAATGCAGCTCATCATAATACAAATACTTTGTAAATTTGGGGCTCCTTGTATCACATACACTCACAACGTACTTATATAAACACAAATTAAAACTCTTTTTTGAGTCATTTGAAAATGATTTGCAGAAAACATGCCACTTAATCCCTAAATACTTCAGCATATATTTCCTGTGAATGAAGACATGCTAGTACAAAACCACAGTACCATAATCACATCCAGTAAATCGAGCATTACTTTCACAGAAGGATTTAACATACAAGACATGTGTGGCTTCCCACTTGTTCTCCAAATGCTCTGTTAGGGAGCACTGTGATTTCCTCTGAGACCAGAGCTGCAGATTTCTCTCACGTCAGTGAAGTCCTGGTACATTAAATTGGGATAGGGATGCTCTGATTATGAAGCACTTTAATTGATATAATTTTATTACATCATTATAATGACTTAGTGAGATAACTCTCTGTATTTCATGGGTGAAGAAATTGAGGTTCAGAGTTATATAAGGCTCCCATACAGTATGAGACATCATTACCATTTTATGCTATGTATGCATCAAGCTACATTTTATTATTATTTTATGCTATGTATCATATGGTGGAGCTCCCCAATTAAAACAAGTTTGGAAGCAGGAGTGGCATCCACTTCCATAATAGCTTGCCTCTGGAAACCCCGTGAACCTGGAGAAAGGATGTTGTACAGGTGTCCAGAACTTTTGTTCATAGGGTCACTATGAGTCGCCGACAACTCGACGGCCCTTAACAATAATAACAACAACATGTGGCAGCCTAGTGGGTAAGCAGTTGCACTGCCAACTCAAAGGCAAGGGGTTTGAATCCATCAGCTGTGCTTCAGGAGAAAGATAGGCAATCTCCTCCCAGGCAATTCATAACTGCTAAAGATCCACCAGAGGACCAGCTGTCATTTAGTTCCTACTCAATTGCAGTAAGTTTGGGTTTTGAAATCATGTAATGACTTAAAAATAGGATATTACGTTTGTAAAAACCTTTGAAGTGTCATTTATATTCCTTATCTTCATCATGTCTTATAAGGTATCAGAACATGCTATAAGGAAAGTTAGGTTGACACCTGAGGTTTGTATTGAATTGTATTTGTGTGGCTAAGATAATGCAAATTATATTTGTTAGGGTTTTTTAAACATTGAGAATCAACTTTTAAACAAAATTCAACATACTTAGTTGTAGTTGTTATGCATACTACAAATAACAATGGAGAATAAAAGTATATCCCTATCTCACACCATACACAAAAGTAACTCAAAATGGATTAATGACCTAAATGTAAGAATTAAACCCAGCAAACTTTTAGAAGAGAACATAAGTCTAAGTTTTCATGACCTTGATTTGGCAACAAATTCTTATATATGACAACAGAAGAAAAAAAGTAGATAAATTGGACTTAATCAATATTGAAAACTTATATGCATCAAAGGACATTATTGTCCAGAAAAGGGGGCGGGAAACCTATAGAATGTGAGAAAATTTGCATACACATAATAAGGGCTTATATCCTGAATTTATAAAGAACTCCTAAGATGCAACAAAAAAAGCACAAACAATGAAAATGAGCAAAGCACTTGCATAGATATATCTCTAAAGAAGATATGAGCAGTGTTGTTGTTCTTACAGGCCGTTGAGTTGACTACAATTCCTCATAAGATGAGCAATAGATCTGAATCTTGCCCTCCTCCCTGCCGTCCTCACCATCTCTGATGTTTTTTACTCCATCATTACAGTCACTGTCATATCGAGGATCTTCCTCTCTTTCTCTGACCCTCCCCCTTTCCCAGCATGATATCTTTTTCCAAAGACTGATCCCTTCTGACAGCATGCCCGAAGTATGCAAGATGAAGTTTTATGATCCTTGCCTCTAAGGACCACCTGGGATGACCTTTAGGCTAAGAGAAAAAAATATTCAATGCAATTACTCATTAGATAAATGCAAATAAACACCATAACGAAACATTATTTCACATCTGCTGAGAAAGGTGTTTAAAGACAGAAACATGCAAACAGAAGGGGATTCATGTTGTTGATGATGTAGAGAAGTGGGAAGCCTTGTGCATTCTTCACGGGGATGTAAAATGTAAAGATTTTGTAGAAAACAAGTTGGCAGATCATAAAAAAAAATTAGACAGTTAACCATTTAAAAGCCAGCTGTTATCTTGTTGATTCTGAATCATAGGACCTTATAGAACTGCCATGTTGTTGTTATGTGCTGTCAAATCACCTGCGACTCATAGCGACCCTATGTTCAGCAGCTCTGATACCTGCCCTGTCCTGAGCCAGTCTAACTGATTCTGACACACCAGCCCCCTTTGCCCCAGTTACTGTATCAATCCATCTCATCTGGGGTATTCCTCTTCTGTGCTGTCCCTCCATCCTTTCGAGCATGATGTTCTTCTCTAAGGACTGGTCCTTGTTGGCCATGTACCCAGAGTATGTGAGATGCAGCTTCAAAATCCTAGCCTCCAATGGGAAACTCTCCCTCTCCAGGACAGACCTCTACGGCCCTCAGGCCAAATAAACAATACCAACATACCAAATCTAGAGGACACCCAACCCTCACCTTGGGAATTATTGTATTGTGACAGCGGTATGGTGCAAAAAGAATTACTATATGACCCAACAATTTCACTCCTAGATATTTACCCAAAGGAATTAAAAAAAAGGGGGGTACAAGCAGATACTTGTACATAGCAAGTATGCTCATTCTTCATAACAGAGGAAAGGTAGAAACAACTCAAGTGTCCACCCACAGATGAAAAAACAGAATGTGGCATAGATATCCAGTGAAACATTATTTAGCTGTAAAAAGGAAGTATGTTCCAATATACTTTGCAACATGGATAAATCTTGAAAAGATTTTGCTGAGTAAAATAAATCAGATGAAAAGGACAAATAATATATGATTCCACTTACTAAAAATCTCTAGAATAGGCACATTCACAGATACAAAGGAGATTAGAGGTTACAAGACCACAGGCTTCATTTTGGATTATACCTCACCATCAAGGGGTGGGGGTGGGGGATCTTCATAACTGGGCCAGTAGGCCACATAGATGGAGAGAGCATAGAATTTGTCAAGGATTTTGTTTTACTCAGATCCAAAATTGATACCCCTAGTAACAGCAGTAACAACAGTAACAGCAGTCAAGAAACCAAAAAATGTTGGAAAACTGTTGTCAAAGACTTCTTTAAAGTGCTAAAGAGCAAAGATGTCACTTTAAAGACTAAGGTATGCCTGATCCAGGTCATGGTATTTCTAGCTGGTTCATATGCCTATAAATGTTGAAAAACGAATAAGAAATACTAAAAAAGGACTGATGCCTTTGAACTTTAGTGTTGACAAAGACTATTGACTATCCAATGGGCTGCCAAAAAAAAAAAAAAGAACAGAAGAACAAAAAAGTCTGTCTTGGAGGAAATGCAACCTTGGAGACAAGAATTGGTAAAGCTTTGTCTTACACACTTTGGGCATATTGTTTCTTGTCAGTCCTTGCCACACTCTGTTTTTTCATCTGTGGATGGACACTTGAGTTGTTTCTACCTTTCTTCTGTTATGAAGATGTCATGCTTGGAAAAGTTGAGGGCCGGTGAAAAAGAGACAAGGCCTTCAACAGATAGATTGACAATGATGGCAACAATGGTTTGAGTGTGTGAGAGTTTATGAGGATGGCACAGGACAGAGTCTGTTTCGGCCTGTGGTTCACAGAGTCACCAGAAGTCATAGTCAACTCAATTGCAACTAATAACAACTAACGGTTTGAGGGAGGTAGGTGGGTTGTTAACTACTCACAGGGTACAGTGTTTTGTGTGAAATGATAACAGACTTTTGGAAATAGAAGGATTATGCACAGCATTATGCTTGTAATTATGCCACTGAATTGTGCACTTAAAATAGTTAAGACATTTTATATTCTTGCTATTTCACCACAACAAAAATTATTTTTTCAAAAAAGAATAAATGTGGCACTGACTAAAGAGGAGAGGTGGAAGAGGCAGCAGAACGGGAGGGTCTGCGATGCCATTGTTATGTATCACCGCGTCAGAACCAAGGAATAGCAGACCCTCCAGTGGATTTTCAGAGGCAGTAAATCACACAGGACGGGATTCGCTCGTCTTTCTCTCTCAGAACAGCTGGTGGTTTCGAATCAAGTGCCTTTGGATTGGCAGAGCAACTCTTTACCACAAAGCCACTAGAACTCCCAGTTGTTGTTGTGCTTTGTAGAGTCAGAACCAACCCATAACTGACCCTCTGGCAGGTTTTCAGAGGCAGTTAATCCCACGGGAGGAGATTGCCCACCCTTCTCCTGCAGAGCAGCTGGTGGTCTCTAACTGTGGGCCTTCGGGATTGCAGCGCAGCTTCTTGCCTCTAGGCCACCTAGAGCCCTCCTCAGGGCCAACAGTACCCTCCTGAGAGGGTATTCAAGAGTCTGTCAAGTGTTATAAACAAGGAATCAAATTTTACATTTAAAGATGCAAGGTATCTAGTGAAAATCAAGTGTTGAGAGAGATTACTTAAAACCAAACATCAAACCTAACCCATTGCCATCAAGTCTATTCTAACTCATGGTAGCCCTACAGGGCAGAGTAGAACAGCTTCATGGACTTGCCAAAGCAGTAAATCTGTACAGAAGCAGAGCACCACAGCTGCCTCTTGGTCATTGGGTTTGAACTACTGACATTTTGGTTGGTGACTGAGCAATTAACCACTGTGCCACCAGGGATCCTTCTAAGTGACGAAAATGTTCATCAGTTCATAGGTAAGGAGTTGCATTGCCAACTCAAAGACATGTGGTTCGAATTCACCAGCTGCTTTGCAGGAGAAAGATGGGCAATTTCCTCCTATGTGATTTTACAGCCTCTGAAAACCTGTTGGAGGGTCAGCAGTGAGTCAGTTCTGGTTCAGTGTCACATAACAACAGTTGAGCAGTTAGATGTGGGATGGGGAGAGGGGGTGGCAGGAAAGTGATGCTTGTTGTTGTAAGATTGTCTGTACTGTTTAATTATGACCACCCATAATAGCGAGGAAAGAAGCAGACTTTGGTTTCAGATATCCTTGTTTCTAAACACAAAGGTAAGTAAGACCAAAGGCCTGGTTCCTTCTCTGGCAGGGAAGCTTCTCTGTGATGATGAACTGAAACAGGAGTTTTTAAGACCTTGGTGCCCACCAGAGCGAGACCAACATGCAGGATTTCAAGCGGATGCACCAAGACCCAGAGTGTCATTGGTTTTGTTGTGAAAATTTCAACAAGTTTTGATCACTTGCCTTTTAGAATAGAAGCATGTGACTATAGAGTAAACTGAATGTTTCACAATTTGCTATCACCCAGAGGTGTCTCAGAAGAAAAGCCTGGCAATTGACTGCTTAAAAGTTGGCCATTGAAAACCTAGTGGAGCACAGCTCTGCTCTGATAGATGAAGGATCGCTGTACGTTAGAAGCAACTTGATGGCAACTGGTACTGGTAATGAATTTGTTAATAATTTTAAAGTGGTTATTTCTTAGCAGGGACCTCTGGTGGTCTAGGCCTAGTTGGGTGCTGTTTGGAATCCATTAGTGACTCCAAGGAAGAAAGGTGGACTGTCTCCCCGATCAGTGGACTGTATTTTACAGCCTCAGAATGCACTCAGGGCGCTGCAATTTACAGCCTCCAAAACCCAACGGAGGGGTCAGCTTAGAGTTAGTTCTAAAATCAACGGCATGGGTTTTTTTAGAAGTTTGCATTTTCTGTTGCTTTGCTTACAAAGTGCATATACTTTGTGTTTCCCACTACCCTTTACTCACATTGTGTTTTATACAATCTTTCAATGGGATGCTTTTAAAAAATGATTTCTCAGCAACCCTGAACAAATACAGCCATTATTGTGAAGTAAGAAACACTAGACTTCCAATAAGAAGGCATTTTGAAATTTCATTATATCAGTACATATCACATTTTATAAACGTTTAATTAAACCTTGATCTCAATGTTTCTGCTTTACTTTTGTGGTTTTGGAACTCATGACATTTTCTCCCATGAGCCTCTGAAAACCTCCTTGGCCCTGATCTTCTGTCCTGAGGACAGGGGGGGTAGGTGGTGAGTGAAAATGGGCCCTGTGGGTGAGTCTGTGTGACCCACAGCTCTCTGGTGGTCATGTCCTGAGCCCTGTAGCCCAGATCCCACGCTCCTCCTCACGACCCTTATTCAGGCTCCTATGCAAGTCCTTGTAGTCTGATGGGAAGGAACCCTGGAAATGCAGTAGGTTAAGCATTGACCGCTAAATGAAAGGTCAACAGTTCAAACTCACCCGCCATTCCTTGGGAGAAGTATGTGGCTACCTGCTTCCAGAAGGATTTGCCAGCTCAGAAACTCTGCAGGGCAGTTCTTTGACCTCTACTGTGCCAGTACTTAACACTAACTCCCCAGCAGTGTGTTTTTGTAGTCTCAACTCAATGCATTGCCATCCAATTAGAATTGACTCATACCTGACCATTGGTAAATCACCCAGGAAGAGACTGCACCTCTTTCTCCAGCAGAGCAGTTGGTGGATTCGAACCACCAGAGAAGCACGTTCTGGTTAGCAGTGTGTCTTTCTCCAGACTAGGCCAAAGGTTTTTAGTTAGTGTAGTGAAGGGTGTTCACGGGCCACCTCTGTATCTGTCGTCTCAGTCATTCTCCACAGCAACATTCTGAGGTAGGCAGGACAGTCATTCCCCTTTCTACAGGGGTCACAACTAGGGCTCACAGGTCAACTAACTTGCCCAAAGCCAAGGAGATAAGTCAAGAACCTGTCTTCTGATTCCTTATCATTCCTTGTCGTTGATTCTGCTCCATAGTGAGCCTAGAGTACAGAGAGACTGCCTCATAGACATCCTAGTTTAGGAGAGCCAGCTGCCTTGTCTTTGTCCTGAGGAGCAGCTGTTGGGTTCAAACTGCCAACCTTTCTGTTTAGCACCCAAGGACTTAACCACTGCTCCACTAGGACTCCTTCCAATTCCCCCTCTAAAGCAGAAGTGGACCGTGTCTTCATAACGGCCCTTGAAACTAGGCCACATGTGCAACATCTCTCCTATGGAAGCTATATAAAAGTAATCACCAGTTTTATCTTTCCTGAAACATTTTACCAACGTTGTCAAGGGAACAAATTGAAAGCCTTCTTTTTTTAAAAATAATTTTTTAATTAAATGTTTTTTATTAATGATTTTTTAATGCAACATATATATTTTTCCAGCATATTCTTTCCATTTAATTCTCCCCCATTCATTCATTGTTGCACATTTCCCTCCCTGCCCACCCCCCCCGAGTTTGTTTTTCTCTTTGAAGAAAAAAAAATTCTTTCATTGTTATACAGTCCACCCCCAAGTCCACAATCTACTTTAATATGCATTTTGAAAGTGTTTTATTTAAGTTCTAGTCTTCATTGTCTAGTTAGAGTTAAAAACAGTCGTGCACAAGTTAGGTCTGTGTTCCACTGCTGACCCATAAAGATGTCTTTGCTTTTCTGAAAATCTTGAGCTAATCAGGCATCCCTGGGTAGTGCACTGCAGCTTGGACTTGCCTAGCCTTGGTTCAAGGTTGGTGGTTCAGTCCCACCCAGAGACACCACAGAGGAAAGGCCTGGTCATTGGCTTCCCCAAGTTCACAGGCAGGGAAATGCTATGGAGCAGTTTCTACCCTGCAACACAAGGAGCCACCCTGACTCAGAATCAACATGATGGGGACAAGGTTTGTTTCTGGTCTTTGGAGATAATACATGGGCCTCTCCCCATTTACACTCTCTTGTGAGATTCAAATCTATCTGTCCGTTATTACCAATCTTACTCAAAATCATCACAAAGATGTGTCTGTTGAGGATACATCCCACCTCTGAGTCATCTTCCACTTCCTCTAGCTGATGAGGCCCAGAGACATCAGAGGCCATCAGGGAGCTCAGAGAGTGACCACAGGGTTAGAGTGGTTGTGGGAAGTGGGTGGGAAGGCGGCTGCTGAACTGGCCACAGAGATTGTGACACTCCTGCACCCACACTCGGTCCCAGACAAAGGCCTCTGTGTTCAGGATGGCAGAGCTGGGGCCAGATGCCCAGTTGGGGCTGGTATGCATGATGCAGGACAGTCTGTGAGACTCTATCCTGGTGGAGAGGAGCCAGCCAGGCCATACTCCACCAGGCTGAGTCCTGGCATTTAGTAGGTGCTCAGGGAACATTTGTTGATTATTTACCTGAGGAATCACTCATGCACTCACTCAGTGCTGTTGAGTTGGAACCAACACATAGCTGACCCTCTAGAGGGTTTCTGAGGCTATAAATTTTTCTCCCTCTTCTGGACCTGCCGGTGTATTTAACCACCTAAGGGACACTTTTGTGTTAACAGTGCAACTCCCTACAGAATATCCCACCAGAGCCCCCTACCTGAGGAATTTTTGTTGTTATAGGACTCAGAACTGATGCTCTTGTGGGTTTCAAGAGACTGTAACTTGCACAGGAGGAGAGTGGCCACCTTTCCCTCTCAAAACAGCTGGTAGATTCAGACTGCATGGCTTTGGGGAGGCAGGACAACTCCTTACCACTAGGCCACTAAGGTTCCCCACTTCAGGAGTATTATTGTTATGTACCATCAAGTTGGAACCAACCTCTAGCAGGTTTTCAGAGGCAAGAAATGGCATGGGAGGAGATTGTTCAACTTTCTCCTACCGGGCAGCTGGTGGATACAAATCATGTACCTTTGGGCTGGCATGTCTTCACAATCACTTGTTATGCATCAGAGAGCTGGACTGTGACTAGGGATGACAGAAGGAGAAAGGATGCCTTTGAGCTGTGGTGCTGGAGAAGAGTATTAAATACATCATGATTGCTAGAACAAACAGGTTTGTCCTGGAGAGGGTGAAGCCAGGCTGCTCCTTGGAGGCAAGAATTCTGAAGCTTTGTCTAACATACTTTGGACATGTTGCAAGGAGGAACTAGCCCTTAGAGAGAAATGTCATGCTTGGGAGGGTGGAGGAACAGCGCAAAAGAGGAAGACCCTTGATGTGACGGATTGACTGACTCAGCGGGGTAATGAGGGTGGATGTGTCAGAGGTGATGAGATTGGCACAGGTTAGAGCAGGGTTTAGGGCTTTTGTACATAGGGTCGCTATGAGTCACAGGCGATTTGATGGCATATAACAACAACAAACCACCAGAGCTCCCTGTTTGAGGAATAAAGGGTAGTATGTTTTTAACTGAGAGACCAAACAAACAAAATCCCACACCCATTTCTGACTTACGATGACTTCATGTATTACAGAGTAGAACCGCTCCATAGAATGCTCTTGGCTGTGATCTTATGTGAAAGCAGACCATCAGCCATTTCTTTTGCAGCACAGGTTTCCATAGATTTGAACCACTAACTTTTAGGTTAGTGCTTGTGAATGAACCATTTGTGTCCTCCATGGGACACAGCTGAGAGCTGCAGATAAGGCAGGTGGGTAATTATTGTACCTCTTTCTCCTGCTCAGAGGTGAGCCCTTGACCCTGAATTTTCCTGAATTGTTTAGAGGCCACTCCTTGCTTGCTGGACTCTGCCTAACATTGAGCCTCCAAGGCACGTGGTTTAGTAGATTCCATGTTCTAAGCACAGGCTTTGGAACCAGCCTCACCTAGGCTTCCTGCAACCCCTCTGAGCTGATTGACTGTATGAAGAATCATTCATTTGCTCACTCACTCACTCATTGCTGTCTAATTGGATCCAACTCACAGCAGATTTCTGTTTTCTCATCTGTAAAAGGAAAACAACCAGACTCAGCTCCCAAAATTGTGAGGATTGTCTTAGAGGGTGTTACAAAGCATCTGAGGTAGAGCTTGTTGTCATTATTCTTCTTGGCCCGGATGCCCACGCTCCTCACCACACATATTGCATATCTGGCCCTTTGGGGTCTATCTGGGACAATAAAACAGCTGAACAAAGCTGAGGCTGTGGCAGGCAGACAACTCCCCACCACTGAAGACCATAGCTGGGTGGACTGATCCCCAAAGGGGTTTTATGTATCAGACGGGGGGATACTGCTTCTTGGTCTAAAGGTCAGACAGGCAGAATGGGAGGGACATTTGCAGGGCTGGCTCTAAGATGTATGGTCCCTCTGGCATCAGACTGCAGGCCTCTGGGAGAGGGGGGTAAGGGGGCGGAGTGGCCTAAGGTTTTGTTTGGCAAAGCTTGCCTATTATCTGTCCCAGGCTGTGTTTTCAGGGCATTATAAATAGCATTGGCTTAGAAAGGAGGAGCCACAGATGTGGCCGAGGCAAAGTATATGGGAAGGTGGGAGATTTGAAACGATGAGCCCAAGACTTGTGGGCCAAAATCCAGGTTAGGGTTGTCACCATGGCAATTGGACTCCAGGGAGGGCTCAGCCGTGGAGGCTTTGAGGCGGAAGGCCTGACTGATAAGCCAGAAAGAGTCTGTGCTTGGTCGCCCGTGGGCTGAGGCTGCCCGCTCTATTTGCTTCCATCTGCCCTGGTGCAGAGAGATCTGGGCTGCTGCCTAAACCCAGTTGGGGAATTGAACAGAGTGTGAACAGAAGAAAACATGAGGCCCCTTCATCTTCAAACCCTCAGCCTCAATGCACACTCTTCTTCGCTCCAAATGAGAAGGAGGGAAGTCTGTCCTTTTGTTTTATTTTAATTGTTTTATACTTCACAAACAGTGCAATGCAGATATCAAGTGTTCATTTAGATGCATTTTTAAGAAATTAATACATCCGTGTCACTCATGCCATAATCATGATGCACAGCTTTTTGGGAGTTCCTGGGTGGCACAACCAATTAGATGCTCCGCTGCTACCAAAGGTGGGTGGTTTGGACCCAGCCAAGGTGCCTCAGAAGAAAGGCCTGGCTATCTGCTTCTGAAGGTCATGAAGACCTACATGAGCACAGTTCTGTTCTGGGACAGAAGAGGTTGCCATAGGTTGAAATCAACTCAACAGCAACTGATTAGTATAAAGTGAATCAACAGGATACCAACATTTCTTTCCATCGGTCCCCAAATTTCCCCTCCCACCTCTTTCTAGTCAATGAGCCCTTTTTCTAACTGCTGTTTCGCGGTTCTGATTTTTAATGTCACAGATTAACTTTTCTTGCTCTTGAACTCCTGATAAGTGGAACTATATGTTATTTTGGGTCTGACTCCTTTGACTCAGGTGGCCTGGTGGTGTAATCCATGGGGAGTTGTCCTGCTAACCCAAAAGCTTTTCTAGTGGTTCAAATCCACCAGCAGCTCCTCAGGAGAAAGATGGGCAATCTCCCACTCAATTTACAGCTTTGGAAACACAGTGAAGGGTCAGGTATGGGTCAGTTCTGACTCGATGCCAGTGAGAATAACATAGCGTAATTGTTGCTGCTGTTAGGTGCCATCGAGTCGAGTACGGCTCATACCAACCCTGTGAACAAAGGTCTGAATTTTGTTTTATCCTCTGCCATCCTCACACTTGCTAACACACAAGAGCGGATTGCAGCAGTCACTGCAACAATTTACCTGGTTAAAGGTCTTCCTCTCCTTCGCTCACCCTCCACCCTTTCTGGCATCGTGTCCCTCTCCAAGGAATAGGCCCTCCTGGCAACGTGCCCAAAGTATGTGAGGTGAAACCTCATCACTCTTGCCTCCAGAGAGCACCCCAGCTACACCCTCTTTAAGACATAGCTGTTTATTCTCTTGGCCAGTGGTGGAATGGTCAGAGCTCTTCTCCGACACCAAAAGACCAAAGGCGTTGATTCTTTTTCTGTCATCCTTCTGCAATGTCCAGCTCTCAGATGCATAGTATGTGATCAGAAAGACTATGGCCTAAATCAGATGCAAACTGACATCATTACTCCCCACTAATTTGGAGAGGTCCCTAACGGCAGATTTTCCCAGTGCAATGCAATGCGTCTCCTTGTTTCCTGACTGCTGGTACCAAGGTGTTAATTGTGGATCCAAGCAAGATGAAGCTGTTGACAGTTTCAGTCTCCTCTCCTTGAATCATGATGTTGCCTACCAGTCCAGTGGTAAGAATCTTTGTTTTCTTAACATTGAAAACATATTTCTTGACATAGGATAGTGTGGTCTTTCACTAAATATGGTCATTTTGAGCTCTCCTTGTTGACTTGCACAGTTTGTTCTTTTTAAATTTCTGATGTGTGAATCCAGCAGTTCATGGAGGGACCTTTCGGCTTCTTTAACTGCTGTTTCCCAGCGTTGACAGTGTTCACATGTGTCAGGCACCACTGGGCTGCTGGCAGGTCTTGGTGCTGAGAGGTGAGACGAGCAGGCAGGCCCTTAGTGTAGCCTTTGAAGTCATCACGGGATCACTTTCTTTGTCCTTAGACCACTTCCCTGTTTTTGTGACTTCTGCAAGAGGCCACAGGGCCTTCTTTTACAGAGTGGGTGTGACCTCTACTCCTTACAAAAGTTGAGATCAGTGGCTGAGAGGCCACTGGTTTCTCCATAAGACAGAAAACTGTTCCCCATTCAGATCTGGGTCCCAGCAGCAGGGGTGCCTGGCCCTGCATGTGGGGAATGGAAGAGGCATGTACAGCCCATTAGCCTACAGACAGATGGTGGGAGGACACTGGGGACATAGGGCAGGGAAGTGACATGGTAAGGCATTGTCTGAAAAGGAGGACAGTCCCAGTGGCAGTACCTCATCTGCTTTGTTTACTGATGGAACCCAGCACTTCACACAGGAGCTGACACAGAGTAGATAGATATAAAGGGTCTGAGCGAGCTCCGGAGGCTTAGTCCTTGGGGAACTGGACAGCTAACCCAAAGGCTGAGCCTCTCTGATAGTTTGAATCTACCAGGGGGTCTTCCAGAGAGAGATGAGCAGTCTCCTCCAGGGCTGTTTACAACCTTGGAAACCCAATGGAGGGCTCAGCTCCAACTTCACAGCAAGTTGTTTTTTATAATCAACTAATGGATTGAGTAACAACAACAGTGGATTGGAGGGTGGGGGCAGGAGGGCTAACCCTCCATCCCTGAGTCAGAATGTGAGAGCTAGGCCCTTGTTGGGAGAAAAAGGGAAGAGTGAATATGATAGATTTCTCTCTCTCTCTCTCTGTGTGTGTGTGTGTGTGTGTGTGTAAACAGTTTTTTATTGGGAAACATTTGGGTATGCCCTTCCCACCCCCAGGGAATAGATTTCTTTAAAAAAAAAAACAAACCAAAAAAAACCTAAAATCAAAGCAGGACTAATGACAGTTGGGTGTGGGAGGAACATGAATCCACCGTCACTGAGTCAGTTCTAAAAGACAGTAGCTCTCCATCAGCTTTCCAGGCCTGGAAGTCTTCACAGAAGTCGACTTCCTTTTTTTCCCCTCAGAACGACTGGTGTGTTAGACTAGCCAACCTTTTGAGTTAGCAACCCAACACATTAAACGCTAGTGACACAGATATTTTGGAAGAACACTGGGCTGAGAGGGCCTGAATTTGGGCCCAGCTGCACCACTTGGTGAAGGGAAAAGGTGGGCTGTCCCCTCTCGTGTGGTTTACAGTCTCTGAAAACCCACTGGAGGATCAGCTATGAGTCAGTCTCTTTTGACTTGAGGGCACATGAAACGTCAGTAACAGCACCACTTAGTGAGCAATCAGTGTTTTCAGGTAAGTCATTGAACCTACTGTTAAGGATTGAATTGTCTTCCTAAAAGCTGTGCACTTTGAATCCTAACCTGTATCCCTTTGATATAAGCACATTTGGGGTAGCATTATTTTGTTAATGAACTCTTCTCAATGTATTGTTGTTAGGTCCCATCAAGTCATATATAACTCATAGCAACCCTAGAAGCAACAGATCTGAACCTTACTCTATCCTGTACCATCCTCAGGATCACTGTTTTTACAGTCAACCGTCAGTCCATTTTATTGAGGGTCTTCCTCTATTTTGAAGCTTCTCTTAATACAATGTTTTAAATCAATCATTCTTGCGACTTCAAAGGAGTAAATTAGACACAGAAGCCCACTAAAAACCACTGACACTGAGTCACTCATCTGCATCCAGTTTCCGAGGGTGTGAACCTTTTTTGTTTGGTTGGTTTTGGGTTTTGTTGGGTGTTTTTTTTTTTAAGAAGTTCTCTTTTTCTTTTATGTTTAAATTGAGATTTTTTTTTAATTACTTTTTATGTGTGTACCATCAAATCGGATCTGACTGGTACAGGAAGAGATTGTCCCTCCTTCTTCAGCAGAGCATCTGGTGGATTTGAACCGCATACCTCTGGGATTGCAGTTTTAAATTGAGATGTTAATGAAAGTTTACAGAGACTTTGGATTTCCCTTTATTCATTGCTGCACATTTTCCTCCCTGCCAACCCCTCCCCTCAGTTCACATTTCTCTTTGAAAGGAAAAAAAAATTTCACTGTTATACAATTCCCCCACCAAGTCCACAGTCCACTTTACTATGCATGTCTTATTTTGGACTCTTGTCGTGAAAATAATACCTAATCATATATTCCTTTTAAACAGTTCTCTCTCTTATCTGTTTCAATGCAGTGTACATTATTTACCCTCTCTTTTCTTAGTTTCCCCCTAAACCCGATGTCAGTCCCATTTTACAGTAATGGCATTATGCAGTATTTGTCCTTCTGTGACTGAGATATATCACTCAGTATAATGTCCTCCAGTGTCACCCATTTTGAATAATATTGCATGAGTTCCTTGTCTTTCAATGCAGCGTAGTATTTTCATGTGTGAATCTACCAGAACTTCTCTATCCATTTCTTTGTTGATGGGCACTTGGGTTGTTTCCAACTCTTTGCTATTGTGAAGAAAGCCGCAATAAACATGGGTGTGCATATATCTGCTTGGGTGGCAGTTCTGATTTCTTTAGGGTATGCTCCCAGTGGTGGAATTTTTGGGTGAAATGGTATTTCTATTTCCAGCTTCTTGAGAAAGTCATACTGCCTTCCATAATAGTGTACCATTTTACATTCCTACCAACAGTGAATAAGGATGCCAGTTTCTCTACAACCTCACCAGCATTTGTTGTTTGCTGCTCTGTTGAATTTTGCTATTGTTACTGGGGTGAGATGATACCTCATAGTTGTTTTGATCTGCATCTCTCTTAGAGCTAGGTATTTTGAACATTTCTTCATGTGTTTGTTCACCATCTGAATGTCTTCTGTGGTGAAGTGTCTGTTCATATCCTGTGCCCATTTTGCAATTTGGTTATTTACCTTGGTCTTGTTGTGGTGCTCGAGCATTCTATAAATCCTAGATATAAGTCCCTTATCAGACATGTCATTACCAAATATTTTTTCCCCAGTCTGTGGCTTTCCTTTTTACCCTGTTGGAGAAGTTTTTGGATGTGCAGAGGGATTTGATTCTTAGAAGGTCCCATTCACCTATTTTATCCTCTCCTGGTTGTAGGTTTTTCAGGATGCTTGGAAGACTGTTCTTGTTGTACATTAGGGCTTCTAGACTTCTTCCAAGCTTTTATCTAATGAAGTTTATAGTCCTTGATTTTAGTCCTAGGTCCTTGATCCACTTTGAGTTGGTGTGAATCTTTATGGGAGGAGATTTGAACTGCCAGCCTTACAGCGAGCAATTGGAATTGTTAAGCACTATGCTTCCAGGGCACCAAAGCAAGAAAGCACAAATAAGGAAAGATCGATGCCATGTGTAGATTTCCAAGGTACATCAAGAATTATGGAGAAACTGTGACAAGGACTTCCCTTAGAGTGGGTCTTGGCTGAAAACAGAGAGTACCAGAGGAATTTCTATCTGTGTTTCATTGACTATGCAAAAGCATTTAAATCTATGGATCACCGCAAATTATGGCTAACCTTGAGAAGAATGGGAATCCTAGAATACTTGATTGTGCTCATGTGAAACCTATTCTTGCAGTAGGAAGCATTTGTCAGAACAGAGCAAGGAAACACTGCATGGTTCAAAATCAGGAAAGGGGTGCATCCTATCTCCAGACCTTTTCAATCAATATGCAGAACATAATCTGGACGTTATGAGGAAGACTATGGTATCAGGACTGGAGGAATACTCATCAATAACCTGCGTTATGACACAACCTTGCTTGCTGAAACTGAGGAGGACCTGAGGCATTTGCTGCAGAGGGTCAAGGACTGCAGTCTTCAATATGGATTGAAGATCAACATCAAGGAAACAGATTCTCAGCACTGGGTCAACTAGCAGCACCATGATAGCTGGAGAAGAGATTGGGATCGTTAACCATTATTACAGCTTGCTTGGCTCCACAATCAAAACTCCTGGCATCAGCTGTCAGGAAATCAAAAGACAAATTGCATTAGAGAAATCTGCTGGCTGGGACCTCTCCACAGTGTTGAAGAGCAACAATGCCATTCTAGAGACAAACATGTACCTAATCTTTACGTCCTTTACCTGATCTTTACAAAGACCTGATAGGTCTTTACAATTAAGTTACTATGCATCAGAGAGCTAAGCAATAACCAAGGGTGATAGAAGAAGAATTGATGCCTTTGAGTTGTGGTGCTAGATAAAGAAGAGTATTGAACATATCATGGACCGGCAGGAGAACAAACAGGTCTGCCCTGGAGAGAGTAAAACCAAGTTGCTCATTGGAGGCAAGGATTTTAAAGTTCAGTCTCACATACTTTGGGCACGTAGCCCAGAGGGACCAGTCCTTGGATAAGGTCATCATGTTCAGGAGGATGGAGGAACAGCACAGGAGAGGAAGACCATGGATGAGATGGATTGATCCAGTAACTGGAGTAATGGGGTTTGTGTGTTAGAGATAGTGAGACTGGCTCAGGACAGGGCAGATCAGAGCTATTGCGCCTAGGGTTGCTATGAGTTGCAGTTGACCCAGTGGCATATAACAACAACAGCCTTCTAAATAGGAAAATGAGTATTCATCAAAGCCACCCACTTGAGCAGTTTCTGTTAAGATACCACTAAGAATTTGAAACACTTAGTCTCTGGGTCTGAATGAATTGTTGAATGAGTAAGTTACCATCTGGTGCACAATTAAATGAAATTTTGGTTGTGTACCTTCAAGTTGGAACCAACTTATAGCTAACCCTGAAGTAGGTTTTCAGAGGTAGTTAATCTCATGGGAAGAGATTGTCCATCTTTCTCCCACAGAGCAACTGGTGGACTCGAACTGCATGCCTTCAAGATTGCAGCACGGCTTCTTGCCACTAGGCCACCAGAGCTCCCTTCATTAAATTAACTTGTTGTTGTTCATTGCCTTTGAGTAAAAAATGACTCGTAGCTGACTCTCCAGAAAGTTTGTTTGTTGTGTTCTGTAGAGTCGGAACTGACCCATAGCTAACCCTCCTGTGTGTTAAATGAAGAAGTAGGAGTGAAATCCTGGGATGTGTTAGGTGAGTACTAGGCCAGGAGAGACCAGTCCTTGGAGAGGGACATCCTGCTTGGAATGGTAGAGGGACAGCACAAGAGAGGAAAACCCTGGATGAGACAGATTGACTCCGCTACTGGGGTAATGGGGGTAGGTGTGTCAGAGACAGTAAGGATGGCTCAGGATAGAGCAGGGTTCAGGGCTCTTGTACACAGGGTCACTATGAGTCACAGGTGACTGGAGAACACCTATCGAAAACAACAACAGAAACAGGCATGATTTTATCCAGGGGTCTGCCTCTGACTGAATGTCCAAACCTCTTTATCTCTCCAGGTTTCAGTTTCCTTACCTACAACGGGTTTCTTAATCTGGTTTCTTAAATTCTCTCCAGATCTAAATTCCCTAATTCTTTAGCTTTAGGATTTTGAGTGTGAGGAACTAGAAGAGTTGAAGAGAAGAGCTGAATCTGCTAGAGATGTCAAGCTAGGGAGTCAATTTGGGGACCAGAAGTTGCATCCTCTTGGTTCTTGCCCTCATTTGGGTTCACTGACAGATGGTACTCAGGAAAGCCCCAAATACCCCATTCTTACCCCTCGGCCCTCACCTCTCACCTCCATGAGGCCTAGTGGGAGGGAAACCTGCTATAAATAGTGCTCTGGAATCAAAGGTCCTCTTCCCGTGCAGGAAACACAGCAGCGGAATTGGGTCAGGAAAAAGGTGTTTCCGAAAGGGAGACCAGAAGAGGGAGGAGGGGTAGGTGGGTTGGGAGCCAGCTGGGTTCCCGGGTGCTGGGAGAGTTGGGGAGGGCTCTGGGAATGGTTTTATGCCAATGTATAGGGCTGGCATCTGGCTCTGCACCCAAAAATGCCATGAGAACAGACCAGGAAAAAGGCCCAAGGGGTCTCAGGCCGGGAGATACAGGATTTTAGGATTTCTCTAGATTAGAGGTGGATTAAAAGTGTCCAGTTTGTTAATTCACTATTAGAGTAGTGTATTCACTAAACATTTACTTTTGAGTAAGTTGAGGACTTCAGGTGCTGAGGATAAGCAGGATAAGATTGATTCGTTGGTTCATTAAAAGATTTCTGATAAGCAAAACAGTTGTGTCAGATTATAGCCCAGTTGGAATGAGTGTTCTGCAGGTAAGCTGCAGGCAGTAAGATAACCGAGGAGGGAATTGCAACCTCTGGAAAAGGCAGTGAAATGCTCCAGGGAGGAGAAAGAATGTCCCTGAGCTTGTAGGAAGTAAGCCAAGCAAAAAAAATGAGTGGGGAGGTGGGAAAGTGGGGAGACATTCCAGGCAGAGGGTGAGAAATATCAGAATTCTTCATCTCTTCTCTCTTAACTCATTGCCTGTGGAGGCAGTTCAACTCAAGGTGACCCTATTTGTACCAGAGTAGAACTGCTCTCCATAGAATTTTCAATGGCTGATTTTTCAGAGGGTGATCACCAGGCCTTTCTTCTGAGGCACCTCTGGGTGGGCTTGAGCTTCCAATCTTTCTTTTAGCAGCCAAACATATTAACTGTAGCCTGGGCCACAAACAGAGGTCTGAGGAGCAGCCGTCTGCACTCCTCAGCCTTGAGGAGCACCTGGGGCCTCTCTCTCCGGGGAATGGCATCTCTTCTGACCAGCGGAGTGTCATCCTCCCATCTTCTGACTTGAAAACGTGTTAGGCTCTCAAGTGTCATCTTACTGAAGAACCCTTGAAAATCATTAGTCTTTCTCTGTAAAAACAGATGCTTAATTCAGCTGAGGTTTCTGCAGTGGCAAATGTCACAGGCCAGCCGGTTTGTTTCTGGGGTGGAGATGGTGGTGAGTCAGACAGAGCTGGCAGCCCGGACTCCTGCTTCCCTGGCCCTCCATGATCCTGCCAGACCACAGGGCCCCCCTTCATGGCTGGAGGGGAACTGAAGGGAAAATGGGCTGCTATTTCTGCTAGGAAAACCCCAGGGAGATTTGCTGTGGTGTCAAGTTGAGATGTCCTTGCATTCTCATGTCCCCAGCGGTGATGTTTAAGCATTTCCATCCCAAACGTTTCCCCAGGATGAGCCAGGATTACTATCCAGGGTAAGGTTCTGGTCCTCTGAGGAGGTCAGCAAATTACAACCTCTGGAGACTCACAGATTTGCCCCCCTTCTCCCTCTTACCTTTCCATTCTTGAGCATTTAGACATATCTTGTTGAATAAGGGTCTGAACGTCGTTTTTGTCCTTATGTTCTTTCACTCAGCATCATGCTCTCCGAGTCCAATGATTTTTTTAGAGTTTGTGCTTGTCTAGTCTGGTCCTCAGTAAGACGGAGTAACACAATGACTCCAGAGATGGGCTCGAACATCATGGAAACTGTCAGGATAGTGCGGGATAAGGCAAGGTTTCGATCTGTTGCTCATCGGGTCATTATGAGTCTTGGTTGAATTAACAACAGCTTGTCCAATGTCCCTTAAACCAGCCTGCAGAACAGCAGTTAGGCCTGTTCTTATGCCTGTGACAAACTGCCCTTTCAGGACATTTACTGCCTACAAGGAGGCATTTTCACAGCTGCTCTCTAGAGTAGGTCCCCTCCCAGGTAAGTCTGGGTCCCACACTCCCCATCCCAGCACACCCAATACAACCTCCAAATCAGAACCTCTCTTAGTCATCCAATACTATGGGATATTTACAAATCACCCCAGTTTTCAGGTGGGTAAACTGGGGAGAGCCACTTAGACTTGAGAGAGTAAGTGAAAAAGCTCAGAAAGGGCTGGCTGGATCCTAGTGGCTTTACTAGAATAATGTTGGAAAATGTCAAATATGGTTGGGTTCCCCGCCCCCCCATCTGAGTAAAATGGTGAAGGAAGAAGGCCCCATGTCTAAGTAGCATGTGGGATTTGCTAGAAGAGGGATGTGGAACAGGAAGTGGAGTTCGTGCTGGGCAGTGTCTGAGGTGGGCGTGAAGCCCCAAGGGGCTAGGAGGGGCAGGAAGGAGGAGGCCTGGGCCTCCCAGAAAACCCAGATAAGAATAAGGGTGAGACAGACAGAACTGGGATCCTGTCCTGCCATCACTTTCTAGCTATGCAATTTTGTGCATCTTTCCCCTTCAATGCCACTGTGTCTTCATCTGTAAAAGGACTTCATTGCTGCCAAGGCTGAACAACTCCTAGCTGACCCACTAGTGGATTTTCAGAGGCTGAAAACTGCAAGGGAGCCAATTACCCCTCTTTGTCCTGTGGGGCTACTGAGTCCTGTGAGTTGAACTAGAACTGCCTGCCATTGAGTTGGCAGCCCGACTCCTTACCACTAGGCCCAAATCAAGCAGCTACGCCTGCTGTGTGCCATCGAGTCAGAATTGACCCATAGCTGACCCTTAGTTAATCACAGGGGAGATTGCCCAAATTTTCTTCAATGGTCAGAATAAACATAAAAACCAATCATTTACCCACTCAGCATTTTTTACATGTAGAATTCAATATTAGGGACGTCTGGTGACCTAGTGGCAAGAAGCTGCACTGCAATCCCAGAGGTACACGGTTCAACTCCACCAGATGCTCTGCTGGAGAAGGAGGGGCAATCTCCTCCTGTACCAGTCAGATCCAATTTGACAGTATACACACAAAAAATATTTTAAAAAAAATTTAAAAAATTCAGTGACATTGATGACAATTCTATGTTGTACACCATTATCACTATTCATTTCTGACTTATCTACCACCATTCACTTAAACTCTGTGAACCCAAACTGCTTCTTTCCCTTTCCTCCTCCCTCCTTTGCTTGATAATCATCCCTAAGTTTGGGTGCCCGTGTTGTTGGGTGTTATAACATAGAGTGTGACTCACAGTGGCCCCAGTGGACTGAACTCTGAATGGCTCTGAACTCTGCCCTCCCCTGTGCTGTCCTCATTCTCTGTGACATACTTGAGCTCATTGTTAGTCACTGTCCCAGTTCATCTTGTTGAGGGGTCTTCCTGTCTTTCACTGACTTCCCACCTTACCAAGCATGCTCTTCTTCCACATCTGGCCTCTCCTAGCGACATGCCCAAAATAATAGATTTGCCCTTTTTGTATACGTGACAACATGTGGTATTTGCCTAATTATGACAGGCATCTTTCACTTGGAGTGATGTTTTCAAGGATCATTCATGTAATGATGTACCTCCCTTCATTTGTTTATGGTTGAGTAGTGTCCCAATGCATGGATATACCACATTAGTTTTTTCTTCCATCTCTGTTGAAGAATATTTCTTCGTTCTTTTTTTCTTTTTTCTTTTGAGTCTATACCTAAGATTGAGATTGCTAGTAGGTCTGTGTTCATTTAACATGCGCTTGTTTATTTATTTTTTTAAACTGTCTGGTTTGGTGTTGATAGATCCTTACCACTAGGCCACCAGAACACCCTTGGGAGTGTATACTTCCCAGAGATTTCCATTCATCTTACAGATCTGTCTATTATTTGACTGAAAGTTGAGCTACAGGGGTAAAGAGACACCCAGGCCTGAAGAGTATCCAAGAACCAACGTCTCCATCCAGGGTTTCACCAGTCTCTATCATACTAAAAAGCCTGGTGCTTTCTTTTGCTTTTTTTTTGTGGGTGTGTTTTGTTTTGTTTTGTTTGTTTTCTAGTGAGAATATAGCTTAGTTCACTGGTCAGGTAAGGGCTGAAAGAGGTTTTACACATGACTCTTAGCTAGTTGCTGGGATTTGTGGAAGGTGATGGTTACTACACTCTTGAGCAGGTCACTTGACCTTCTTTATGGAGCCCGAGGTTCTTCTGTAAACTGGGTTTTTATTTTGGGGTTGGGTTGTATTTTGTTTTTTTTAAGGGAGTGGTTTGTTTTTTGAATGGTGCTTACAGCTAAGGCTTGCTGTGAGGCTTCATTGAAGTTGTGATTGTAAAAGGTCTGGCACAAAACATATTCCCAGTAAAATTGTGTTGTATCTATTGTTTCCTGCCATTGGCAAGCTCCCACTGTGGTTGGAGAGACTAAATGCAGAGACATCATGGGCCAGTGGGAGCTCCTTCCAGTTGAGTTTCTTGATTGTTGAGTTTTGGTGGATTTTGTTGTTTTGTTTTGTTTTTCTTTTTCTTTTTTCTTATGTGATACCTCTGGTATTTGATAGCTTTCTTGCCTTCTATTCTGAATGTCACTGGCTCATCTTATACACCCCCCCGACAACAACCTGAAATTCAGTACTTCTCCAAAAAACTTCAACTCCTCTTAGTTGGACCAGAATGTGAGCCTGTGTGCACTGTATGTGTCCCAACATGATTGACCTGTCAAACTGGCTGCCAGCAAGTCTATCCTGACTCACAGCTTCCCTGTAAGGCAGTGTGGAACTGTCTCAGGATTTCTGAGACTGTAAGCCCTTACAGGAGTAAATGGCTACATTTTTCTGCTTACAGAAAAGCTATGTGGTTAAGACATTGACCTTTCTGTTAACAGTCAGATATTGTGCCATGAGGACTCCTCTTAACATGCCTACTAGACTCTACCAGAGAACTCCGTTGGCTTGGTGGTAAGGGGCTGCACTGCTAACCCAAAGGTACTCAGTTCAAATCCACCAGCTGCTCCACAGGAGAAAGATGGGCAGTCTCCTCCTGTGCAGTTTACTGCCTCATAAAACTCACTGGTGGGTCAGCTATGAGTGACCATCAAGTCAGAACCACCACAACCATCTTACTCACTTGGGTGCTGTACTGAACTTCATTCATAGCTGGTAGACAATTAATTTTTATTTCTTTAGATTTAAAGTTGTGTTTGTTCTTGAGTATAGATTGACTACTTCAAGACTATGACTGTTCATATTTTTCTTTTAATAACTCTGGTTTTAAAAAGGTAGAACTTATAGGGCACTGAGAAGAGCAATGGGCATGTGGGAATAGCCATATCTGACCTTTACCAGCTTCACAAAGGGAAACTGTCTCCGTCAACAACACAAAACCAATACTATGAGGTCAGACATGTGTCCCATGCTCTTGCACCTCTTTCTACTCATCTCAACACCAATCTTACTGCTTTACTTGGTCCAAAATCCAATGCAATAGCTCAGAGACCACACAGAATCATATTGGCAAAGAAAGGCTATAATTCAGGTTAGTAGCAGAATACAGTCAGGACAGCTTCCAAAATGTACTCACAGGCATCTTAGTCTTGAGCCTCCTTGCTTAAGGCCAATGTTATAAAGTTCTCAGTCCTGCCAATTGTCTTCCCCTGCTCCTCTACCAAGTTGTCTGACGAACTTGAGCAAACGCTCTTAGCTTAGCTCTTTTTCTGTCCATAGGTGCAGCAGTCTCAAGGTCTACTCTGTCTCTGGTTCTCTTCTGTGGATATGGCTGTTGCTTTGGTCTTGAAGGATGAGTTGCATCCTCTTGCTTGCTCTCTTTGTTGCCGTGGGGTTTCTTTTCTTCTGTGCTGAATCTGCTCAGTTTGTTGTTGTTGTTAAGTGCGGTCGAGTCGCAGGCAACTCATAGTGGCCCTATGAAGGAGAGTCCTCGACGCTTGGGTGCCTTTCATCCTCTCTCCAGGTTCACAGGGTTTCTGGAGCCAAGCTATTATGGAAGTGGATGCCACTCCTCCTTCCAAGCTTGTTTTAATCGGGGAGCTCCACCCCACTCTGTCCGCATTGGGCACCCAGCCATTAACGCATTTGACACATCCGTGTCACAGTGTTCAGCCTCACAGCAACCACAAGTGACTGCGGGACGGCAACTTGTACACCAGGGCTATACGACCTAGAGGAATGTCTGAACAAAAACAATGAAAGACAGGCCCGAGGGCTGCAGATTAAAAGTCACCCACCTTTGGCTTGGTCTGCTCAGTTTAATGGCAAAAATTAACCAATCCCTTGGGGATAGGCTAATATGCCTTATTCGCGTCTTTCCACCTATCCATATGACAAAGTCAAATTCAGTGGCTAGGAAAGCCGTTTTGAATAATAAACTCCTCAATAGCTACAGAGTGAAATAAAAGTGAAATTGGTATGTCAATTATAAGCCCCAAGAATGGATGTTATAATGATGAGTTTGTCATTTTGCCATCATAAAGATGATTTAAAAAAAAAAAATCTGTGATGGATATAAAACAATGACTTTACCAGCAGCAGCTGCCTTTGTGCCAGACAAGGATTGGTGGGAGCGGGGCTTTGAGGGAGACAAGCAGCATGTTTGTCCCAGATAATGCAGGAGGAGGTGCCATGCATGTGGGCAGAGGGCAGCAGGCCTGCCCTTTCAGAACTGGTCCCTGGAGCAGGGGTGTAAGGGCAGTGAAAGCCTTTTAGTGGAACGACATCCTGGAGCCAGTATCCTGGCTGGGCTTCATTTAGAAGCGCCCACGAACAGGGTGGTGTCCATCCGGTTCCCTCTGGGCAGCGCCCAGTGCCATCTGCCAATAGGTGCTTAATAGAGGCTGCATAGAGGGATTCTGGGAAAAGGAGAATGGAATCAGCTTTGCCCTTTGTCTCGTGTCCTTGCTGCTGCCTGTTACTGCCAGGAGAGGGAGCCATTGCCCAGCAGAATCTGCCTGAACCCCACACCCTCTTCTGTGTTCCTGGCAAAAGACTCTGTTTCTTAGTCTGGGGAAACCAGCCTGTCACAGCTCTCTTGTCTCCAGACTGGATGAAGTCAGTGGGGTTGGAGGGTAGGGAAAGCCCTGGGCCTAGGGCAGCCTTGCATCGAGAGGAGGGCCAGCCAGGTAAAGTGGTTCCACTGAAAAAGTTAGGGGACACCACAGGGCAGACGGCTTCTGTCCCCTCAGTGCTGTGGTTGCCTTGAGCTTGCTGAGTATAATCAGAGAGGTCTCTTATTCTAGATTGCAGTTCCATCTACTACTGATACCCCCTCCCTGCCAACCCTGGGTGGCACAAATGGTTTTCACTTGACTATTTAAGCAGTTACGTGGGCAGATTGAACCCACCTACAGGTGGGGAAGAAAGGCCAGGCAATCTGCTTCCATCAAGAGGAAAGCCAAGAAAATGCTGTGGGGCACTTCTGCTTCCTAACACGCATCCTCACGGGATCGACTCAGCAGTGGATTGGCTTGCCCTGTCAAAGCCCAAGACTCTTGCTTTTCTTCCCATTTTGCTTCGTTTTCAAGGCACAAAGCTGGTAGGTATCTTGGATGACAGGATCTAAGCTGAGCTGGGATGCCCATAGGTCCCTACAGGCTGCTCACTGAAAGGTGATTTGCATCTGCGAGCCTCACCTTGAGAGAAAGATGGGGCCAGCTGCTCCTGTTAGGTTTACATCTCAGAAACTACATGGAGAGTCACCGTGAGTCCATATCACCTCCACAGCAGTGAGGTGAGATTTCCCCTCTCCCTCCCTCAGTTTAGGTCATTGGTTGACAAGCATTAAAAGTGAAAGTTACTCAGCCAGACTTCCCTTTTTGAGTCCATGTCCTTAGCCAGGGTCAGCTTTCCCTTCATTATAGCACTCCCGTCCTGGCCGGCCGAGACAACTAACCCTGTTATAGATGGGTAGAGGTCTCCCCAAGCCACACCACTGCCGGCCTTGGCTTTGGCCGTCGGGGTCAGAGATCCGCTAAGGTCACTGGATGCTGCAGAAGAGCCTAGCGAAGGGGTTGTTTGGGTGCCAAGGGGATGGATGCACCCCAGAGCCAGGCAGAGGAGGGGCAGAAGATTCCTTGCCAGGGTTCCTGCCCCAGAACAGACCCTGGAAGGCAGGGGTTCAATGAGATCATTGCCCAAGTCACTGTTCCCATGGAATGACGCTGATACCTCTGTAAATCCAGATCCCCTGGCTGCGTGGCGGCATTTCCGTCTTCCCCTCTCGTCAGAGCCCCTTCGCTGGAATGGAGGGGTGACAGAGAGCTTTGGGATCTAAGTCACACATCCACAGGCCTTTGAGGAAGGCCAGGCCTCTGTTCTAGGCCAGCCCAGGGTGCCATAAAGCAGATAGAGGGCTCAGGGATCATAGTCAGCATTTCTGTTGCATTTTCCACCACCACAGTCTTTCCACTCATGCTCCCCAGTCATTATTCTTTCCAGCCCTCAGCCAGTGAGAAAGGACCTACCTGGGGTGTGGCCTTTGGCACTTTAACACTCTCCTGCTGAGACTCCAAAGAGTCCCTTGCTCATCACGCATCTGTGAACAGGCTCTAGGGAGCCCTGAGTACCCATCAGAGAGCCCTTTTATCTTAAAGGGACCAGTGCTGACAGGCCCACTTGCTCCTGGAACAAGGGGGTGTTACTCGATGAGGTTATCCGAAAGGCAGTAGTTTTTCCAATATTGACAATGGTGATTTATAGATGAGAAGGAGAGGTTGCTCCCAGCTGCAGGGTGCCTTGGGAATGTGCAAGAAGGTTCACCACTCTGCCCTCAGCATCCGTGGTGTTCCATAAAAGCAATGTATGGGCCTTGGACGGACCTGGATTGCATTCCCATCTGCTACTTACTGTCATGGGCTGGTGCATTAGCTTGCTTGACTGTAAAGGAGCTAATTGTGTGGGCTACAGTCGAGGGTCAGTGAAAGAGAGGTTGACCCTGAACAAGATAGATTGATACAGTGACTGCAGCAATGACCTTGAACATGGTGGAGGCCGTGAGGATGTTGCAGGATAGGGCAGAGCTCTACCTGTTGTTCACAGGGTCTCTGTGAGTGGTAGTGGACTCGGAGGCACCTAACAACAACAGCAAAGATGACCGAGGTAAAGCACTCAACACTTGGCTGCTGACCAGAAGGTCAGTGACAGTTTGAACCCACCCAGCGGGCAAAATACCTGGTGATCACCTTCCGTAAAGATTAGTCTGGAACACCTTTGGGCAGTTCTAGTCTGTCCCGTGAGGTTGCTGTGAGCCGAGATTGACCCCTCTGAAGCTGTCAGTCAAGAAAGGTAAAGAGAAAGCCTGTAAGGCAGCTGGCACAGGGAGGCACGCGGAAGTTTTCTGTCTTCTGTGTGTCTAGGGTTTGTGCCTGCATGCTTTTTCCAGACCTTGAATGTTCCCCAGGTGCACTTACTGGGTCACCTACTAGACTGGAGTGTCCCCCAGGGCAGGGCTGTGCCTCCCCAGTCAGGTTGGGATCAGATTGAAGCGAGGGGCTGCAAGTGTGCCTGCCTTGAGGATTCTGAGCTGTTAGACTGTGTTGTGACCTCCAGGCTAAGTGTTCTCTGAAGGTCAGGATGGTCTTCTCCACCATCTTATAAGCAGTAAAAAGAGCTGGGGAAGGAGATTTCCAATGACTGCAACAACAGCAACCAGGGAGGAAGAAACCGGTAAGTTTGAGAATTGCTGATTGGCCAAGGAGGGCAGATAGCGCCACACTTGAGTAGGCTCCGAAGGTCTTTTTTCCAAGGTCTGATATACCTATGACCTTGAGGTTCAGTCTTTGCTGCAGAAGGTGCTTCTCAAATGGAGACATCTGGAGGGCAGATGCAGAGTTGGCTGGGGTGGCTGAGGGCAGGGAGACCAGATTC
Source organism: Elephantulus edwardii (assembly GCF_000299155.1). Lineage (NCBI taxonomy): Eukaryota > Metazoa > Chordata > Mammalia > Macroscelidea > Macroscelididae > Elephantulus > Elephantulus edwardii. Next base: position 1,956,173 of record NW_006399840.1, on the reverse strand, counting down.
CTGGTGCTGTGACTCACCCCTCCATCTCCACAGCCCATCAGCAGCTGGGTTGCCTGAGGCCTGGGCTGGATGAGGTTGAGGGCCAGGCCTGGGTGGGCAGTGTGCCGGAGTCCCCTTCCCTCAGACACTTCTGCATCTCAGCCAGAAAGGAATGAACATACCTTGCAGAGGTTATTGTTAGTTGGCCTGGAGTCAGCCAGGCTGGTAGGGATCCCATGACCGATGAAGGAAACACTGTCCCGTCAGGTGCCATCCCCATGACCATTTCAGAACAGACCTCTGTGACGCAGATGGTTCTGACTGGCTAATTTTCACAAGTAGACTGCCAGCTTTTTCTCCCTAGCCTTGTGGTTGAGAAACTCCTCTAAAGCTCTTCAGCATCATGGCAACGCACAGCATCCACTGACATATAGATGTTGATTGCATATGAAATGCAGTGCCTGGGATTTGAATCTGGAACTCCCACATGGAAGGCTAGAATTCTACCACTGAACCACTGCCGCCCCTTACGTCAAAGACAGACCACTTTTTCAGACAGCCTTCTGGAAGCCCCACGGTTCCTCTGCTAGGGCTCACGACACTATATGAAGCAACTCATTCGAGGAATGTGCAAAACCAGAATGTGGACTTCTCTGTTTGAGCTCCACAGGGGAACCAATCTCTCCTGGGCTGGCTGGGTAGAAGTGGGCAGACCCTCAGGGAGCAGGCAGGGAAGGGAGGGATGGGCATTGTCTGTGTGCTTGTCATTAAGGGAACCAGTGAGTCTTCAAAAGGGGAAGTGGGCTCTGATGTGGATACCTTAGTCCAAATGGGGACTGTCCACAACTGTATGATCCATGAGCATCCGTTTCCTCCATTGAAAAGTAGGGATAATTGCTCAGAGGGTGGGTGGATCGATGAGGTAATGCATCAGGAAGTGCTTTGTAAACAGATTTTGCCAGAATGAATGGTTATGATTATCAGACGTGGCCAGTTCCCTTCAATTGAGTCATCCAGGTCTTGTGGTGAAGCCATAAGGAAGGATATAACACAGCTGAAGTCCTTGGGGAAAGTGACAGACTAATTAAGAGGTGACAGGATAGTCAGAGGGTGCAGACATGCTCAGCAAGCCAGGTGCTGCTTCTGGGGCTGTGTGTGCTCGTGTGTGTGTGTGTGGGGGGGGGGGGAACAGGGGGCAGCAAGAAACATTTGTCCTCTGAAGAAACCTTTCCTAGGAGCTTGGGGACACTGGGCTGGCCAGGGGAGTTGGTTCACGTCCTTGTGTTTGCTTGACCTTTTTTTCTCTGGTATAGTCTGGGCTTGAGAAGTTGTTAGAACTGGACCAGAAGAAAAGCATGTAAGACTAACCCCAAGATACTGCTTGGTGAGGCTGCGGTACCCCAAATGCTATTTACAGTGTCTCAGGTCCAGTAAGGCAAACATCTATTGCTCTTCCAAGCTTGAAGCAAAGTGGGACTTCGATTCTAGAATCAACACGAGGAGTGTGACATGGTCACTCCTAGGCTCAGTGCTTGACTTTACACTTCTCTGAGACTCACTTCCCTTCACTGCAAAACAAGGGCATTGACTCCTCCATCTAGGGGCTTGTCTCCGTATAAAATGAGGCTGAATGTGTGAGAGAGTTCGAAGAATAGGGGTGCTGACAAGCATAAGCTTTGCAGGCAGTAGATGGCTTTGTGTTGAATGGTCCCCCAAAATATATGTTGTGAATCCTAACCCTGAATGCTATGATTATCACCCCATTTCAAAACAGATTGTCTCATTTATGTGAGTGAGGTAGTATTCATGTAGAGTGTGTCTTGAGTGTCTCTGTCGAGACATAGAAAGGTCAGTTTAGGAATAGGCGAAAAAAGCAAAATGAAGGAAAGACAGATCTCACACCACGTGAAGACCACCAGGGAGCCAAGAAGCTGAAAAGGCGAAGACTTAGCCCAAGAGCCAATGAACAGAGAAAAACTCCTAGGACCGGTGCCCTGACTTCTAGCCTCTTAAAACAGTGAGGAAATAAAATTCTGTTGAAGCCACCTGCTTATGCTGTCTTTTGTTTCAGTGGTACTACATAACTAAGACAGATGGGGCCGAGACTCACGTTTCTTCAGCACCCGGACGCCTCAGTCCTTCCACGGGGTCTGGCACATAAGACAGCCCCGCCCCCTGCCCACCCAACTCCTGTCAGCCAATTCTGGCTCCTGATGACTTCCATCTGATTCCTGAGGTGTACATTTAATAGGAGACTGCCCCTCTTTCTCTCATGGAGCAGCTGGTGGTATTGAACAGCTGACCTTTCAGTTAGCACGTGCACTATGCTGTCAGAGCCCTCTATGTTGTGAGTATTCAATTAGCATCATTAAAACAAAGAGATCTGAACGCCCCTACTTGGTACCAGGGTAGCTTTAACCTTTGTGGGCTTCAGTGCCCTTAGTTATAAAAGGGAAATGTATTTGTTTCCTTTATGGCTGCTGTAACAATTGCCAAAACCTGGTGTCTTTCACAGTAATAATTTATCACCGTCCTGGAAGTCAGACACAGGGCTGTGTTCCTTTTGGGAGACGCTAGGGGAGTCTTGTCTTTTTCAGCTTCTGGAAGCCACTCAACATTCCTTCGTTTCTGGCTGCCTTCCCTTGTCTTCTAGTTTTATGTCACCGTCACTCTGGTTCTCCAGCAGGTAGCACAGATTCTTCACTTTCCTAGATGCACGTGATTAGATTGGGCAAACCCTGGATAACCCAGGGCCTGCTCCCTGTCTTACACTTTGACCGTAACCACATCTGCAAAGTCCCTTTTTTCCATACATCTTTGTTTCCTAGTGCTGTTTTAACAGAAATATTATAAGGGGGGTGGTTTGCATGAACAGAGTTTTGTTTTCTCAAAGTTTAGGAGACTGATTATCCAAATCTTGGACACTGACTCTAGGGTGTAAATTGTGATGGAAAGAGACTGCCCATCTTTTTCCTGAGGAGCCACTGGTCAATTACAGCTGTGAGAGACACTTGTTATTGTTTTTTTTTTTTTACTTGTTATTGTTGTTGTTGTATACCATCCAGTCAGAACTGACCCATAGTTGACCCTCCAGTGGGTTTTCAGAGGCAGTAAATCATATGGGAGGAGATAGCACATCCTTTTCCTGCAGAGCAGCTGGTGGTTCGAACTACATATGTTTGGGATTGTGGTGCAGCTTCTTACCACTAGGCCACCAGAGCCATGTAGCCTTTGGGCTAATAGTGTCACTTACTGGAGTCTGCGCCACCAGAGCTCCTTATCCACAGGTATAGCTTTAAGGATGCCAGCCCCTATTTATGGGAAACACAATTCAATTCATAATACTGATTAAAAAGGAAGGAACTGGTGTGAAAAACAATGTATTCGAATTTTGTAAATAAACTAGTGTAATAAAAAAAACAACACCCAACATAAAAAAACAAAGAAACACATTCACAGGTTCTGAGTACCATGGTGTGAATGTCTCTGGGGTCCATTGTTCTGCTACCACAAAGAATAAAGAATAAAAGAAGAGTAAAATGACTGGCACCTATCAATCAAAATTCCATTATGGCTATCAGCAGCAGTGGTCAAGAAATCAAAAGTGCCAGACAAACCGGCTGCAAAAGACCTCTTTAAAGGATTAAAAAGCAAAGATGCCACTTTGAGAACTAAGGTGCCCCTGGTCTGATATTTGGTATTTTAATCACTTCAAGCATGTGACAGCTAGACAGTGAGTAAGGAACAAGAAGAACTGATGTCTTTGAATTATGATATTGGTGAAGTGTACTGAATATATCATAGACTGGCAAAAGAACAAGTAAATCTGTCTTGGAAGATGAACAGCCATCAAGTCCTTTAAAGATGAGGACAATGAGATGATTTCTTCTCTTTTTTTTCCTCTTCATGTTAGTTAGGAGCTTCTTATTCAAAGCAGTTGGGATCCAGAAGGTAGACCTTTTTGATTTGATTAACAATTGATTGGGGGCTGAAAGCTTCCTGTTTAAAGCAATTAGGATCCAGTAGGTGGGCCTTTGTGATTAACAGTCATGGGACTATTTACTTTATATACTTCATATACTTTGGATATGTTCTCAGGAGAGATCAATCCTTGGAGAAGGGCATTATGCTTTGTCGTTGTTTTTAAATTCTGTTTAGGTGAGTACAACTCACAGTGACCCTAGGAACGACATATCTGAACCCTGTCCTACTCTGTGCCATCCTAATCATTTCTGGCACTCTTGAGCCTTGCTGCTGTCACTGTGTCAATCCGTATTGTCGAGGGTCTTCCTCTTTCATTGATACTCCACCTTTCCAAGCATGATGTTTCTCTTTACAGAATAGCCTCGCTTAGCAACATGTCTAAAGCATGTGAGATTTTCTCTATCTTGGTGTTTCTTATCAGTCCAGTGGTGAGAATTTTTGTCTTATTGATGCTGAGATTCAATCCTTATTGAAGGCTGTGGTCTTTGATCTTCTGCAGCAAACATTTCTAGTCCTCCTCACTTTCAGCAAGCAAGGCTGTGTCATCTGCATAATGCAGGTTGGTGATGAGTCTTCCTCCCATCCTGATGCCACATTCATCTTCACAGAGTCCAGCTTCTCCAATGATCTGCTTAGCATATAGATTGAATAAGCGTGAGGAAAGGATACAGCCTTTGGAAGAAAGACCCTCAATGATATGGGTTGGCATAGTGGCTGCACCAGTGGGTTCAAACAGCACCAAATGAGGTTGATACAGTGCCAGGCAGTGTTTCTTCCTATTGTACATAGGTTTGGTGGGAGTTGGAACTGACTCAGGGGCATCTAGCAACAATGACAGCAATCATCATGACTACATAAACTGCACAGGGCTTTATAAATGATAGTTGTTAATGTCATTTTCCCAAATAAGATATTAGGTCAGAAGACAGAGCTCTGGGGCTCTGTTTCCGCTGAGCACGCTCTTGCCTCGCCCTGTGCCTCGGTTTCCTCGGCCAGCAGAGAAGCTGACTCTGCTCTTGGCAGCTCTCGCCCCAAGCCCAGCAGACACACAAAGTTTCCCTTGTGCTGTGTGGCGGACGGCTGCCAGCAGTGGGCATGGGGCCCGGCCCACGACTATCCCAGGGACGCGGCACTCACCCAGATCACAGGGGAACAGAGGGGTCCCTTCTTTGGAGGGCAGAGAGGCTCCAAGCAGATTCCTGCAGGAACTGAACCCCCTCTGTGGGAAAGAATCGCCTGTCTTGTGAGGCAGCGTTGCTATTTGTGAAGCCTTTTACAATCATTTTTATTGGGAGAACCCTTGAGACCTGGGGACAATAGAAGGGCTGTTACCCACCCTCTGCCTCTCTGGGGAAACTGAGGCCCACACAATTGTAGGCAGGACCCCAGGTCATTTAATGAGGTGGATTTGACCTCTTGAGACCTTGTGGCTTCCCATCAACATTTCATCTCCGGAGGCACCAGGCCCACCCACCCCCAACCCCCAGTCACTGAACTAGAGCAGAATTTAACACCCAAATGCCCTGCAGCCCAGCTCATGGAGACTGTTCTTCAAAAGACCAATTTGAAATGCAGCCACCCTCTCGCATGTCAAGGCTCCGGCTGGTCCTTTCTTTAGATCCTGGCTGTTCCTCCTTCCCTCTGAACAGTCTCCATCAATCCAGGCTGCTTCTGGTGGGCTTCTTGGCCTCCCCATGCTCTGCCCACTCCCAGCTATGCTTCCCCGACTCCCACCATGCTAGTGGTGACAGGGACCTTCCTTTCCAGGGCACCTGTGGGGCTCACTCTGTTTTCTTTTTTTTTTTTTTTTTTTTTTTTTTATTTTTGTGTGCGTGTACCGTCAAATCAGATCTGACTGGTACAGGAGGAGATGGCCCCTCCTTCCCCGGCAGAGCACCTGGTGGATTCGAACCGTGCACCTCTGGGATTGTAGTTGCAGCTTCTTGCCACTAGGCCACCAGAGCTCCCCTACACTCTGTTTTCTGAGGACGCCCTCTCTCTGTCCCCTGACACCCACTATTCCATCTCCACCTCATTTTACTTCAGAGGACTGCGAAGGCCCACTGACTCCCTACAGACACTCCACGGCCTCACTGCTTTGTGTGTGCACAGTGGACATCTCTCTCTCTCTCCCTCTTCCACACAAGTACGCCAAAAGAAAGAGTGGGGCCATGGGCTCCTCAGGGGGAGGCAAAAGAGAGGAAGACTTGGTGAGACGGATTGCACAGTGACCCAGCAATGGGCTGAAACACAGCAGAGACCGTGTGCGTGGCGCAGGATCAGGCAGGGATTGGTTCTCTTGTACATAGGGTTGTTGGGAATTGGATCCAGCTGCACAGCATCTAACAACAAATATACATTCAGCAAAACATCTGCTATTTGAAGTCGCTCTAAAGGAGAAAGAGCTTAAGTGCAAACAGTTTTCTCCTATGCACTTTACCACCTTGGAAATCCAGTGGAAGATCAGTTCTGAGTCAGTTTTGATTCCGTGGCAGTGAGAGAGAGGCAGAGAAAATGTTTCCAGGATTTGTCCATATTGTAGCACGTACAGGCACACCTCAATGATATTTTGGGTTCAGTTTCATACCACCTCAATAAATTTGATACTGCAGCAAAGTGAGTTGCAAGAACTTTTTTTGTTTCTCAGCGTAAGTGGTTCAACTCCATCGGTAGAGATGGACAGTTTCCTTCTGTATGATTTCTGTGTTGTTGTTGTTGTTGTTGTTTACTGTCGAGTTGAAACCGCCCCATAGCTGAACCTCCGGTGGGTTTTCAGAGGCAGTTAATCACATGGGAGGAGATTGCCCATCCTTCTCTTGTGGAGCAGCTGGTGGCCTCGAACCACTTGCCTTCTGGATTGCAGCGCAGCTTCCTGCCACTACACTACCAGAGTAGATGATTTATACTCTGAAAACCCACTGGATAGTCAAATATGGGTCAGTTCCGACTCAGTGGCATGTAACAACAACAACAACAGTAATGCCTAGAAAAGTTATGATTACATTCTGTTGTGGTCTGTTAAGTGCAATAAAATTATGGAGATGTTTGAATATTGTGAGAATTACTGATATGCGATGCAGAGACACACAATGGACACGTGCTGTTGAAAAGATGGCACTGATAGACTTGCTTGCGGAAGGGCTCCCACAGACCTGCAATTTGCAAAAAACACAGGGTCTACAAAACACGGAAAAAGAAGCACAACAAAACTAGTGTTATCGATATAGCAGGACTCATTTCTCGTTGTGTCTGAGGCTACTAACTGTCCAGCCTGCACAGGCCTCTTACTAGAGCCAGCAGCCTCAGCGACTCTGTGGCTTTATGACCTTCCCTAGGATCTTAAGCGGTGCCCTGGTGGCACGGTGGTTAAGAGCTTGGATGGTAACTGAAAGGCCGTGGTGTGAACACAACACAGGAGAAAGATGAGACATTCATGACAGCCTTGGAAAGTCCGGGGGGGCGGTGCGGGGGGCAGTTCTCCTCTGCCCTATTAGGTGGCTGTGAGGACCCAAAATGTGGGCACTTCAGACCCACCCAGTGAGTCCTCAGGAGAAAGACTTGGTGATTTGTTGCAGAAAAGATTGCAGACAAGAAAGCACTGTGGGAGGATTGTGGTCGGTCCTGTGGGCTGCCGTGACTCACTGAGTGGACGTGGGAAGAGAGCTGTGTGCGGGTGTGGGTTCGCACACCCGGCCACGGAACCCCGTGCTGCAGGGTGGAGTGTGCTCACTCCTGAGGAACCTCACAATATAGCAGCTGTAAGAAACATAACCGGAGCACCCAGTGGCTGATGGGTGCCATGTTTCTTCCAGGCCACGTCTCTTCCATCATGTTGGGAGGTTCCTCAGGAGTGTTCATGCCTCATCCTGATGCCTGCACCATGGGGTCCCAGGTAGAGGGTCCCCCACCTCTGGCTTTCTTCCCATGTTCACGCAAACACACAGAACTCTCCTCCTTGTGTAGCTCCACATGGACATAAATTCCTTTTCCTCTCATTTTAAAAACATTAATATCACTATCAAATCTCATCATAGAAACTTTGAATGCATTAAATAGCCTTAATCTCCCTCTCTAGAGGCAAGCACTGTTAACATTTCTTTCTAATAATTTTCTCTCTTTTTTTTTTGTACACAGCTTATATAGTACTGTGTGTAAAGTTGTATCTTTGGTGTTTTGGTTCATATTATCTCAAGCATTTCCCATGTCAGTAAAAGTACTGAACTTATCATCTTTAGCTTTCTTTCATATCGATGTGCCATAACCATGTATGAACTCTCTTCCCGTAAGATTCCCAAAACACAGGGCAATGACTTCATTAGTGAGTGTTTTGAAATACTCTGTCCCCTCCCCCACTGAGCCCCCAGCCAACAGAAGACAAAGAGATGACCACATGCTCTTCATGGGACGGTGATTAGGATCTTAAACTGGGTGGCAATTGGAAACCAGTGTCACGCCCTGCCCACACCCTGTCCCTTCCTGCCTGCCAAGATGGGAAAGCCCTCAGCTGCAGGGGGAGCTGACAAACATCCCCACCCTGTTTATGGGGAGCCAGCTGCTATTGGTGCAGGGTCATCTCTGTTGTTTTCTCTGTTGCAGCTGTTTTCAGATTTGAGGACACTGGCTGGGTCACAGAGACCTTGCCCTGCAGAGATTAGCCTGATTCATTGTCAGCTCAGAAGTAGCTGGGCTGCTAGGTACAGGACTCAAGAGATGCAGCCAGAGGGTCTGTCCGATACTCAGGGCAGAGATTGAAGTTGTAAAGGAGTCAAGGCTGTGTCCACTGCTGTTAGTTCTACTGACTACCATTACACCATCACCACCCATCACCACCCATCACCACCACCACAGCATAACCACCCGTCACCATCACCACATCACTACCCATCACCACCCATCACCACCACTACACCATCATCACCCATCACCACCCATCACTATCACTACACCGTTACCACCCATCACCACCACCACAGCATCACCACCCATCACCTCCACTACACCATCACCACCACCACAGCATCACCACCCATCACCATCACTATACCATCACCACCCATCACCACCCACCACCATCACCACCTATCACCACCACTATGCCATCACCACCACTACACAATCAGCACCAATCACCACCACCACACCATCACCACCCATCACATCACCACATCATCACTACCACCCATCACCACCCACCACCATCACCACCCATCACCATCACCACCACTACACCATCATCACCCATCACCACCACCACCACACCATCACCACCCATCACATCACCACATCATCACTACCACCCATCACCACCCATCACCACCACTACACCATCACCACCCATCACCACCCACCACCATCACCACCACTACACCATCAGCACCCATCACCACCACCACACCATCACCACCCATCACATCACCACATCATCACTACCACCCATCACCACCACTACACCATCACCACCCATCACCATCCCCACCCATCCCCACCCATCCCCACCACTACATCATCACCATTACCACATCATCACCACCCATCACCATCACCACCCATCACCATCACTACACCATCACCACCCATCACCATCACCACATCATCACCACCCATCACCACCCATCACCATTACCACCCATCACCACCACTACACCATCACTACCCATCACCACCACCACAGCATCACTACCCATCACCATCACTACACCATCACCACCCACCACCTATCACCACCACTACACCATCAGCACCCATCACCACCACCACACCATCACCACCCATCACATCACCACATCATCACTACCACCCATCACCACCCATTACCACCACTACACCATCACCACCAATCACCACCCATCCCCACCACTACACCATCACCATCACCACATCATCACCACCCATCACCATCACCACCCATCACTATCACCACCCATCACCATCACTACACCATCACCACCCATCACCATCACCACATCATCACCACCCCTCGCCACCACTGCAGCATCACCACACATCACCACCACTATACCATCACCACCCATCATCACTGCCCCATGATCACCACCTATCACTTGCTCCATCACTACCTATCACCACCACTATGACCGCTAGCACTCCAGTCTGACAAATGTTAATCCATTGTGTATTGCAGTTGAAATGCTCCATTGAGTTATTAATAGCTTTTTTTTTTTAGAAATAGATTTCCAGGCCTTCCCCCCCCCCCAAGTGTCTTTGGGTGAACTTGAATCTCCAGCCTTTCCTTTGGGTGTATATTGTTGTTGCTGGTTTTGTGTGTCATTTGTTGAGTTGGAACTGACCCACAGCTGACTCCCAGTGGGTTTTCAGAGGCCGTAAATCACATAGGAGGGGATTGCCCATCCTTCTCCCATGGAGCAGCTGGTGGATTTGAAGTGCAGGGCTCTAGAATTGCAGCTCAGTTTCTTACTACTAGGCCACCAGAACTCCCCTCTTCAACTATTCTTTTAGCAGCTGAACATGTTATTCATCTGGGGCTCAAGTGACAGAATTTCAAGAGGCTTCTCAAAAATCTGTATGTTCCAAGTTTGCTAGTGTTACTAAGGTATCCTGAGTTTGTATAGAGGTTTAGGGAGATGGAATTCACACTTCTCTACCATCTGCTTTCAAATCTAGCTTGACTGGTGTACCAGGTTGCATAGTGTCAGCCCAAAAGTCATGTCTACCCAAGGACAGATAGACTATACTCCCACTGAGGTGAACTATCCAGAATAGGCAAATGCATAAAGACAAAAGTAGATTAGCATTTACCAGGGCTGGAAAGAGCAGAGGAAATGGGAAGTTATTGCTTAATGGGTGCTGAGTTTCTGTTTAGGATGGCAAAAAAGCTTTGAAAATAAATAGCAGTGAAGCTGGGTTTCTCCTCAGAGGCTAGGATTTTGAAACTCCATATCACATACTCTGGGCATATGGCCAGGAGGGACTGATCCTTGGAGAAGGACATCATGCTTGGAAGGGTGGAGGGACAGAGCAGGAGAGGAAGACCCCTGATGAGATGGATTGATAGGGTAACTAATGCAATGGGAGTGGGTGTGTCAGAGTCAGTGGGACTGGCTCAGGACAGGGCAGGCTTCAGAGCTGCTGTGCATACATGGTCACTGTGAGTTTCAGGCAACTGGACGGCACAGAACAAGTGAAAAAAGTTTATTAAGATAATAAGAGGCATAGCTGATACAAGGTGGTCCATGAAAAAGAGTTAAAGTGCAATGTAAAAAAGCAGGAAAGACCCCTGGAAAGACAGGGGTGAAAGCAGATCTTACAATATGCTGTCAGTAGGGGGAAAAGGAAGAGCAAAAAATGCTTTTTTCTTAATTATTCATTGTTGCACATTTTCTCCTCCACCCAAACTCACCCCGCAGTGCACCCCTTGTTCCAGATTGTTATCATACGTACATGAAAAAGTGCTTTTTTAAAAAAACTCATAAGACCTTATTTAGACACGAGGTCTTTGCAAACGTGATTAGTTAAGACAATGTTTTACTGGGTGACGTGAGACCAGTCAAGTCAGTTCTGACTCCTGATGACTCCGTGCACATCAGAGCAGGGCTGCCCACCTCGTGGTGTCAGTGGCTTATTTTCCAGGAGTGGATCACCAGGTCTTTCCTCCAAGATCCTCCTGGACTGGAACTCCCAACCTTTTGGTTGGCAGCCATGCACTTTAACCATTTGTGAGACTCAAGGGCCTCCCCTCCTTGATCAGTAGATTAGATATGATCCTCTCCTTGTCTGGTCCAGAGTGGGGAAAGAAGGTCATGTGACTGGAGGTGGAGATTGGAGTAAAAAAAGCAACAACAAAGGTGATTGGCTGCTACCAGAGTCTGGGAGAAGCTTGCGGAGAAGTTCCCATGGAGGGAATGTGCCTCAGCTGACACATTTATTTCAGACTTTCAGCCTCCAGAACTGTGAGAGAATATGTTTTTGTTCTTCTAAACCCTTCTTCTCTCCTCCCCAATTCATGGTCATTTGTTACTGCAGCTTGACGACACTAATACAAGCAGTGTCCCCTTGTTGCTACTTGCTATGGAAGGTGGTGGGAACTGACAGCAAAGAGATGCTTACTCATGAGCTACTCTGACTTCCTTCTAACACACAGATACTGCTTCCCTGGTCCTGTCAGCTCCCAAGACCTTGCATGTGTCCCTCTGTGAGATCCCTGTCGTTTTGCGAGAATGTCCTTTTTTGATATGGTACAGAGCGAAGTTAACTGACCCACATTAGATCCACACTGGGAGACAGCCTCACTGGGACCTTTCCCCAGCTAAGTGGGCTGCTACGGCCAGCTTCCTTCCACAAGACCCCGTGATGCCAAGAGAGCTATTCATCCATCAGCCTAGATGTCCTGCAGCTCACAGGCTACTTGTGCATCCAGAGAGTATGGGCATCCTGAGCTGATATAGAGACAGTGGGACCTGGGGCAAAATAGAAGTGTGGGCAGCTGCTGAGAGTCTCCCATAGTTAGAAATAGCCCAAAGCAAGCATACTGTGTACAGAGATCCTCAGAGCTGTGGAGACACGAGTTCAGCCCTGATGTGGAATGTACCTGGAGGGAGTGATGTACCACAGAGCAGGTGGAATGTTGGAGACAGCTTTCTTCGGAACATGTTGGCACTTACTCTTGGGTAACTCTGAGCGTCAGTCTTAGAGAACCTTGGCTTGTGTGTTTCCCCACAATGCTCAGAGCCCACTTGTTAACACAATGTCAGCGCTCACCTGTTTCACCACCTCCAGGTGCCTTCCCAATCCCTGTCTGATTGTGTGTATTCCTTCTGAGTTTTGAGGAATGCTATGTTTGGCTACTGATGGGCCCAAGTTCATCCTGTGAAGCCCCCAAAGGCTGCATAGTAGCTTCAGGCAGGCCAGTGAGCCTGATGTGTTGGCCTTATGACTCTGTGTATCTTGAGCCTGTTGCTTTACCTTCTTGGGCCTCAGTTTTATGATCTGCAAAATGGAAACATTAACCATTCCTGTCTGATAAAGTTGTAAATGTTCAATAAGATATTCCACGTGAAATACACTGATGCTGTCTGACACAGCAGGTGTTCTGCAGAAGGGGGCTCCACAGAAAGGGGTCTCTGCGTCCCCAGGCTGCTTGCTCATTAATCCCTCCCATCCCCAGGGAGTCTGGTTTAAAAGTCCAGCTTTGCCTCATGCACACACAGAGATTTGGGGCTCCCTCTAGGTCACTGGGCTTGACTGACAGGCTCAGGGGAGGGAGGTCAGGCTGCAGAGTCAGGATGGGTGGGCCTCGAGCCAGGACAGCTGTGCAGGGCAAAGCTTGCTCAGATTTCCACTCTTCCTGTTAGCAGGACACCCAGGGAGAAGTGTGTTTCCTCTCTGTACTGAGAAAACATGGGCATTTCCCCACCCTCCAGACCTCTGCGCAGAGCCCCCAGTGGCTGTGAAGGCTGCGTGGAGTTGGCTGTGAGTGTGGGCCGGCTACTGGGGCAGCATCATTCTGAGGGAGACAGCCCAGCCTGGCCACCTCCTGGCAGCCTGGCCACCTCCTGGCGGCCTGGCAGCTGCAGGAATTCACAGCCACTGTATTTACTCCTCAATACCAGGCTCTGTCCTTTTCTAGCTTTGATTTAGGAAAGGCTTTGAAGACCAAAACTAACATCACCTTCAGTTCCACTGAGAACTCAGAGCATACTGTCTGCACAACCCAGGAATGCCCCCCTGAGGCTGATAACTCAATCTTAGTTTAGTAGCCAGTGAAGATACCTTTCTGTGATCCTTCCAAGATGATGTCATCTTTTGTGACTTTTGTTTCTATACCCTCAAGTTGGAACCGACCCATAGCTGACCCTCTAGAGGGTTTTCAGAGGCAGTAAATCACACAAGAGATTGCCCATCTTTCTCCTGTGTAGCAACTATTGGCTTCTAACTGCATGCCTTTGAAGGTTTGTAATACAGCTCCTTACCTCTAGGCCACCAGGGCTCCTTTTTGTCACCACCTGCTGTCAAGTTGACTTCCAACACACGGTTCTAAACAGAACAAAACACTGCCTGTCCTGTGCTGTATCCTGATTGGTTGTGGATTGCATCATTGTGATTCACAGGGGTTCACATTGGCTGGGTTTTGGCAGGAGATTGCCAGGCTTTTCTTTCTAGTGCCTCTCAGTTGGGAAGTGTCTCTGAAACCTGCCTAGCACCACAGCAACAGGGACGCTCCCACTGACAGACAGGTAGTGGCTGCACATGGTATGCATTGACAGGGAAACGAAGCCAGATTTCCCACATGGAACGACAGAATTCTACCACAGAACTACCAAAGTCTCATTAGCATCATGTAACACATTCCAAAATGTCAAGGGAGTTTGCTTCATTTTCAAACTGATCAAGGAAAAGTGCAGTGATGATAGCTGCTGCCCATATCTATGAACTCCTTGCTTGGGAGCCACAAGTGGAAAGAGGTTTCCCTACGGCACTGGGAGGGCAGGGAGGATGAAGGATTAGGGGGTCACTTGTAGTCTCTGGAATTTTGTGTACCTGGATGCCTTCTCTAACGACCCGCTGAGTAGGAAGAACAGCAGCTCTGGATGCAGAAACCCTGATCTTTGGCTTCTGACCAGCCACGTGATCTTGAATAAGTCAGTTTACTTCTCAATTTTACCCATGAAACAAGGAGAAAGATGGTCCTCATGGGATTATGGTGAAGAGCATATACAAGAATGTGAAAGTATTTGCTAACTATACACCATTATATGAAACTCTGAGTGTCACTGAGTCATTGCTAAATCATAGCTGACCCTCCAATAAGTTTTCAGAGCCTGTAAACAGCAAGGGGAGAATTTTTCCTTTCTCTATGTCCATCTTTCTCCCCCAGCTCAACTACTTTACTGGCTAGACCAGCAGAGCTCCTTAACTCACAATGAGCTTCATAATTCACTATGAATAATAATATTGAGGGAGCTCTGGTGGCCTAGAGGTAAGACGCTGCTGCAATCCCAAAGGCACTCAGTTCAAATCTACCAGCTGCTCCACAGGAGAAAGATGGACAAATCTCCTCTCCTGTGATTAACTGCCTTTGAAAATCCTCTGGAGGGTCAGCTCTGGGCTGGTTCCGACCCAAAGGCACACAACTACAACAAACTAAATATTTTTTTTTAATCCCAGATGAGAGTTCCTCTGTCCCTTTTTTGAAGTCCCAGTATAAACAGATCTGAAAAACAACAAAACCAAACGTATTGGCTGGAGTTGAGTCTGACCCATAACAACACTACAAGATAGCTTAAAACAGCCACATAACGGTTTCTAAGGCTGTGAATCCTTACAGAAGCAGACTGCCACGTCTCCCCCAACCTCGTATCATTTGGTGGATTTGAACTGCCAACCTGTCAGTTAGCAGTTGAGCACTTAACCACAGTAATAAAAAAGACTCGTACACAAAACAAAATTGGTCCAGATAGCAGGGAACGGGTTACCTTGACATGACCCACATGCATTCCGTGCCCAGTGCAGCTTATCCGGAGAAGGCTCTGCAAACCCCAAAGTCAGGAAATAGCCAGACGCAGACTGAGTGTGGAGGAAATGCCCAGCAAGGTGTCTCTGAAAGCAGCCCCTCTCCTCCCTCCAAATGGTTAACATGGTTGGCTGCTCACTAAGCCTTGGAGGTCAGGACTGTGTGTGGTGTTGCCCCTGGGACAGGTAACTAGGATGTGGGTGAAGCCCAGCTCAGCTGCCCTCCCTGTTTCCCCTTTTCTACTCAGAAGACGCACCAGGCTTGCAGAGAGAGCCTCCCTCAACTCCAGACCCATCTCTCTGAATGGAGGCCTGACCAGAAGTCCAGGTGTGAGAAGATGCCTGTCTCCATCCCTGGACCCTGGACCCTCACAATGTGGCCTATTTCCTACCATTTGTCCTGCAGCTGCCTCATCTCCGACTCTGACCCTGGCTGTCCGTTGCCAGGGCAACAAAGCCCCTGCATTTCCTGAGCTGCATAGAATACTGGTCCCCATTTCCGCTCTGTCCACTTCCCCTTCTGCCAGGGTGGCCCTGCCCTGTGATTGCATCTGCCCCCCAAGGGCTGCATTAACCCGGCTGAGTCTGACAGTCTGGGGGCTAGAGACATTGATCTTGAAAGAGCTGGTCAGGCTATGCTGTGAGCTGTGGGGACTCACATGTGCTTTCTGGGTCTCTAAGACTAGCCAATGGGACTGAGGGACCTCTGTGTGCTTGGGTAATTCAATCTGAGCTTGGGTGACAGAAATGAATGCTATGCTGGGGCTTTGAACAAAGTTTGAATATTTACTTCCAAGAGGACTCATCTATGGAGCCTCCCCAAGGGCAACATTGTTTTCATAGAGAGCTGGCCCTGGATGTACAGGGTGCTGTAGGCTCATAGGACCTGCCTCAGGTGGTTAAAGTGTAATGAAGTGGAAATCAAACCCACCGCTCTGAACCCCATTTCAGTCAGGAAAGTGGAGGTAGGCCTGACACCTGGGTGTTGCTGGAAGAGTTAAATATAACAGATTGTGATAATTTAGACAAGGTTTCTAGCACAGTGTCTGGCACGTATTTAAAAAACTGATGCCAAACCAGTTACCATCGAGTCAGTTCCAACATCTAGTGACTCTGTGTGTCTGAGTACAACTGTGCTTTCTAGGGTGATTTTTGAGGGGAGTAAATTGCCAAATTTTCTTCCAATGCATTTCTGGGTGGACTTAGAACTCCAGCCTTTTGACTCCTACCAAGTGCATTAACCCAGGGCTTTAAATACTTGCAACATTGTCTCATGGTGTAATGTGCATGCAGGCCAAGGACAAAGAGTGCTGAGCACTGCGGCATCCCAGCACTGGGCCAGGGGCAATGCAGCCCCTGCTGTCGGGGACTTAGCAGCATTGGTGGGAGCCCAGCTCTTCTGATGCTCCTCACAGACAAATGAGCCACACACTGGGAGCTCTGGACCTGTCCTCGAGTGTGTGACTATGCGAGCCTGACAGCGTAACCACAGAGCTGCAAGGACCCCTCAATTATCCCCAATCCGAAACCGGGGACCCGCCTAGGTTCTCTGTTTTACCTAGGGAAGCTAACAAACGATGTCCTCTTGCTCTCGTTTGCAGTACATTTCCCTTCCTAATATGGTTTTGTTTATTCCCCTATTAAAGTGAGATTACACAGGAATTTATTCGAAGAAAATGATTATCATTGTATACAAAGTTCTAACTGCAAGAATGTTCTCTGCAGGACTGTTTTATTATAGTGGAAGGTTACAAACAATTCGAACGGGTAACAATATGGGGTGTGCTAATGATATGCTGGTGCAGCCATTTGGTAGAAAGGGGGAAAAATCTGTTGTGCCGTATGCCCCCAGAGAGGCTTGTTAACGGTTCATTCATTCATTCACCAACCAGTTGTTCAATTAACATTCACTGAACACTTTCCAGGCAAAAGCCCTGTGCATGATATATGTTGGGGTTCCGTGGTGGCCAGAAAAGCCCTCGTCTGCAGGACTGTGGGTTCCAGGCTGGCTTCTGAAGCTCCGTGAGAGTGGTGCTGTGTGGCTGGGAGATTTCAGGACTTAGATAGGACATGGTTCTCCTTATTTTCTTGAGACTCTGTTGCCATCAGTGAAACGTGACAGTAATACCTGTCCACCCACTACAAACAAATCACCCTAAGACTTATTGAGGCAGCTGTAAGCTGTGGAGTGGTGGAGCGCACGGGGATGGTTTTCCTCCACTGGTTGCTTTGTCATTAGGTGCTGTCGGGTCTACCGCAACTCATAATGACCTTATGAACAATGGATCTGAACCCTCCTTGTCCTATGCCACCATCACCTCTGATATACTTGGAAAGATACGGTGACTCTTAACAGTGGGCTCATCACATCGAGGACCTTCTCCTTGTTCTCTGACCTTTCACTTTCCAATCATGGATGTCCTCTTCCAAGGACCAGCCCCTCCTAAAAACATGCTCCAAATATGTATGATGCCGCTTCAACACCGTTGCCTCCAAAGAAGCAACCTGGCTGCATTTTCTCCAAGACATGCTCATTTGTTCTTTTAATTTTTTAAATTTTTATTATTATTGTGTGTGTGTGTGTGTCTGTGTGTGTGTGTGTACCGTCAAATCAGATCTGACTGGTACAGGAGGAGATTGTCCCTCCTTCTCCAACAGAGCATCTGATGGATTCAAACTGCTCACCTCTGGGATTGCAGTACAGCTTCTTTGCCACTAGGCCATCAGAGCTCGCCGCTCATTTGTTCTTTAAGCAGTCCGTGGGATATTCAGTACTCGTCTCCAACACCACAAGTCACAGCATTGATTCTTCTGTCATTCTTATCTACTGTCCAACGTTCTGCATAACAAGTAGTTGAAAAGACCATGGCTTGAATCAGATACACCTTAGTCTCTAAACTGACATCATTGCTCCTTAATTCCTTAGAAAGGTCCTTAACAGTAGATTTACCCAATGAAATAGGTCTTGATTTCTTGACTGCTAGTGCAAAGGGTGTTGATTGCTAAACAAGATGATGCTGTTTACAACATCAGCCTTCTCTCTATCTGTTTCATTTGATTAACTAGACATCTTGGGGTAGCCACCTTCTCCCTTGCTGCCTGGTTCTCATTCCTCTATAATCTGTCCATAAAAGCTTCAGCCAGGCTTGGCTCTTAGCCCAACAGCCCAGCCTTGTCACGGTCATCCCCATCTGAAAAGGCTGTCTTCACTGAGGTGATTCCAGGAGCGTCTTCCCTCAAAAACTATAATCTATGTAGCCTTGACAAGGTATTTATTTATGTGCTTGAGCTTAGATTGAATTACATGGCACAAAGTCTGTCCCTGAGTAATTTGTTGTCTAGGATAGGCACCTCGAATAACTCAGAGGACACACAGACAGACAGAAGGACATATAGCCAAGGTAGGCTCCAGGGAGCAGACCCGTGTTTCCCAGAACACGACCGCTAACCTCAGAGAATGCGTCATCTCCTAATGAGTACGTGCATGCACACACATAATGTACACCTATGGCATAGTAAAGTATGGGGGAGTAAAGAAAGACGAGCAGGAGGGAGAAAAGGAAGGGAAGACAGAGGGAAGGGAGTCAAACAGAAGCCTGTCATTGAAAAAGAGCCCCCAGGGAAGCCCACCTGCAGTCCTCCCTTCCCCCCTGGGCTCTGGATTAACTCTTCCCAGCATGGATCATGCAGGGACCATTTGTTCTCTCCCCCCCCACCTGACATAGGAAGGGCCCCACTGCAGCTCTGCCAGCCCCTCCTCTGCTTTGTCTCTCTTGCTGTCACAACCTTTCATAATGAGAGGGGGGGAAGCCCAATTTATCATCTGCTCCAGGGCAGCCAATAGTTCTTCCTTCTCCGGCAGCTGATTCCATTTATGATTGCCCCGGGAAGGGCCACAAAGAGACCAGGTCCACTCAGCAGTGGGCTCGCGCACCATTGACCTGGTAGCCTGTGTGACCTTGTGTGGCTGCCACTGACTCTGACAACTGATGTTTCATAAGAGGCAGCCGGTCCGTGACTGTCCCAGAGCCACTGTCCACACTGGCCAATGGAGCGAAGTGAAAACATGTCCATAAACCTTCACTAACTATTCTGGCCCCACCATTGGATCCACTTATCTCTACGCAGACCAGGCCTCTCCAGCCAGCCCATTCCAGCCCAGCCCACAGAATACAGTTCAGTCCAGCAGATTCCAAGAGAGTCTTTTATAGGATGGTGGTTCCGAGTAGACACCAGGGCCACATTCTCTGAGTTTGAATTCTGATGTCTCCACTTGCTAGCTGGGTAACTCTGGACGATTGATGCAACTTCTCTGAGTCATTATAGATTCATCTGTAAAATGAAGATAATACAATATCTGCCTCCTTGAGTTCTTGTGATGATTAAATGAGCTGAAATGTGAAAGATACTTGGAATAATTCCTCTCTTGCCAAAAGGATCCTCAGTTGGTTGATAAGATAATGCAGGGCCTGACACCAATAAGAAAAACTGAGTGAGTTTTAATGAATTTGTTGTCATGGGAGTAGCTCCAACAGTTGTTTATGATAACTGTGGAGGACAACGGGGTGGGGAGTAGGGGGGGCAAGACAAGTAGGATGCAAATATAAAGACAGTATCGATCCAAAATTATTTAAGTAGCCTTTCTCTATATATGCTATTTTATTTGCATTCTTTTATGAACCCTGGTGATACTGGTTAAACACTTTGTCTGCTAACTGAAAAGCCAGCTGTTACAACTCACCAGCACCCCTGCTGGAGAAAATTCACAGTATTGGCTTCCTTAAAGATTTACGGCCTTGGAAATTTTGTGAGGCACTTCTATTTTCTTGTTGTTGTTGTTGTTGTTGTTAGATGCCATCAAGTCTATTACACCTCATGGTGACCCTATGACCAGCAGATCTGAACCCTGTCCTATCCTGTGCCATCCTCACACTTTCCTCACCCACTGCAGTAGTCACAGTGTCAACCCTCCTGGTCGAGGGTCTTCCTCTTCTTCACTGACCCTCCACCCTTCACAGTATCATGTCCCTCTCCAAGGAATAACACCTCCTAGCAACACGCCTTAAGTATGTGAGGCAAAGCTTCATCATCCGAAGATCACATCAGCTGTGCCTTCTCCAAGACTCTGTCTTATAGGTCCCACAGTTTGTAATGTGTTGAGCTGCTGTCAATCAAATCAAAAGGTTGATGGTTTCAATACACCAATTGTTCTGCCAGATAAAGAGAAACCCTCTCTTCCCATAATGATTTACAGCCATGGGAACCTGTTGTAGAGGAGGTATCATGAGTCAAATTGATGCCAGAGGGTGTTTGTTTGTTTGTTCTAGGGTTGCTGTGAGAGTGGAAAATGGCTGTATATACTCTTCAAATCCATAGATACATTAATGCTGTGTAATGATACAGTGTGCATATCATCCATTCCTGGTGTTGCTAAGTGATGTGTATCTTAATGTACTGACTTTAAACTCATGAACTGCTTGAAAATTTTCCTTTGTTATTAATAATAGCATGTATTTTTTTAAAAGTATATAGAATAGTTCCAGGACTATAATGAACACTCCACAAATATATTCTATTTGGGGCCGGGAGACCATTTGTGAATCTGCTGAAAGGTGTATGCATGTGTCCATAAAACACATTATGCACAGCTCAGGGGGCATCTGGACCCTAAGCCAAGCGTTTGTCTATTTATAGGTATTCTTCAGTCTGGAAGACTGTGCTGGGCACTCGGCCAGAAACGAGCAGTGGCCTCTGCCTCGGGGGACTCACCGTTTAACCAAGAAGGTAAGATATGACCTACAACAGCATGTTAGAGTTCGGAGAGAGAGTCAGGTAAAGCGTTTGGAGAATTTCAAGGAGAGGGAATGATATCTTGAGAACATCCGAGAAGGTTCCAGGGAAAAAAGATCGTGTCCAAATTGAACTTGAAATGATTGTGGGTGTTATTGCCTTTAAAAAGAAGAGATGTAAGGGAGCTCTGGTGGCTTAGTGGCAAGAAGCAATCCCAGAGGTACATGGTTCAAATCCACCAGATGCTCTGCTCGAGAAGGAGGGGCAATCTCCTTTTGTACCAGTCAGATCTGATTTGACAGTACACACACACACACACACACAAATTAAAAGAAGAGATGTGGATACAGATACAAAAGGAAGACAAATGTGTGAACAGAGGCACAGAATGCATTTCTAGGATGGGGAACACTAACAAGCTGCCTGTCATCTGAAGTTAGAGGGAGGCATGAAATGGGGCCTCCCCAGAACCCTAAGAGATGGATGTAGCCCCATCCTCTTCTAACCTCCTGCCGTGTGAGAGTGGATGTTTGTTCTGATAAATCACCCAGTTTGTGGTCTTTATCACTGTAGCCCTAGGGGAGGGTTTCGGCCCTGTGGCCAGTCATTGTTGTTGTGTTGTTCGCTGTCAATCATGTTGGTACTGACTGGAGGTCATGTGACCTAGTAGAACAGCCCACAGGGCTTTGTAAGCGGCAGTCTGTACAGAAGCAGCTTCCCAGGTGTTTCTCCTGAAATGCTCCTGGAGGAGTACAAACTGCCAACCACCTTCCGTGGCGGTTGAGTGGTGGAGCACTTAACCATTGTGCCACCAGCGGTCACTGATGGGAAGGACCCACGCAGGCCTGTGTCCACCACTTAGTCTGGTGGTGCTTGGTGGCTCCCACACTACCCACCCTGGACGTCAACATCCCTGTTAGCCGACAAATGAACCCAGGCCTGCTTATCTTCACAGCAAAAGGATTCCTTCGAGATAATACCAGTAATTTACTAAATTGGTAGGAAGGGTGGAAAAGCAGGCTCAGAAAACATCAGATTCCAAGGGAGGCCTTTCAAGGCCTGTCACAAGCATCCAGCCCAGTCCAGCTCTGCTGCCACCACCAGAGGCACCACTGCACCTGCCGCCGCCACCACTGTCAGTGGCATGAGTTCTGGCCCTCCCTGCCGCTCTTTGTCATCTGCAGAGACTCAGCATGTCAGGCAGAAGGAGGCAGAGGTGACAGGGATGTGGCCAGCCGCCTGCATCACATGGCCTCTGCTCTTTAACTGAAGCACCCACTGCACGCTGCTGGGGGGAAGCAGAGAACACTGCAGGCTGGGTTGCCCTCTGGGACCCCTAGCCAAAGGGAGAGGAAAAGCTTTGTTTAATTCTTACTCGACAAAAGCCATGGGCGTGAGATCTGCTTTCACAAAGGGCCCATCTTTCCCACTCAATGGTGTTTCCTCCCAGCGCATTTTGGATGATTTGGAGCAACTCTGAACATGTTTCTAGATGCTGGGACTCCCAGTGCCTCCTTTTTTTCATGATGGTAAGGTTAAGATGTAGTTGAGGAGAGACCTACAGAGACCTCGAGAGAGAAACTGATGTGTCCTCTGCAGGGTCACCAATGGGCTCCCAGCCCTTCTCAATCTGGTCCTTGTTATCTTTCTATCTTTCCTGCCCATTTGTCTCCTGGTCTTTTAGCCTGCTTGCCGTTGATTACTGATCTTTAGGATCTAGTCCTGGCTGTAGGGAGTCAATGGCAGATTCCGTTTCCTTGGTAAAGTGTTTCTTGTGTTTATTGTGAAGGGTGAAGAAAGGACAAGACCAACTGCAGAGAGAGGAAACCAGAGCATATATTTGCATCTTGGTCTTTGATTTCCAGGTCTCTAGGTTATTTTTTTTTTCTAACTTTGTGCATCTTTTTACTTACTTATTTACTCATGCTTCAACACTTTTTTATTATTTTTATTGAAGCTTTTATGTTTTGAGATTATTGTAGATTCCCATGTAGGTGAAAGAAATAATAGAGAGAGATCTGGAGTATCCTTTACCAAACTGCTCCCAGTGGTAACATCTTTTCTTTTTACTTTTAAAAAAATAAACTTTTTATTTTCTCTTTGAAACATTTCATTGTGGTTTGGGTGAAAGATTACCTAGTTAATTAGTTTCATCTTCAACAATCTAAACACATTTTATTTCATGACATTGTTGCAATCCCCTTCTTCCTGAAGTCCTGGTGTTTGCCCATCTTTCCAGCTTCTTTTTGTTTTCTAGATTTGGCTGATTTCTCTGAGGCACATTCTCTTCACTGGTGTCATTGCTTATACAGCAGAGTAGCACCATCAAGGCATTGATACAATCAAGACACAGCACATTTCCATCACCTTAAGGATCCCTCTTGTTTCTCTTTTTTAGCCAAACCTATTTCTCTCCTGCCTCCACCTGCCTTACCTCCTGAAAACCACTGATCTGTTCTCCATGTCTATATGTTTCATTTCAAGACTACTATGTAAGTAGAATCATACAGTAGATAACCTCTGGGAATTGGTTGTTTTCATTTGGCATAATTCTCAAGAGGTTCAAACAGGTTGTTGGGTATAAATAGTTTGTTCCATCTTATGACTACGTAGTATTCCGTGATAGGAATATACTACAGGTTAGTCATTCACCTATTGAAGGATATGAGTGTTGTTTCCAGCTTGGGCTATTATGAGTAAGTTTTATATGATCATGTGAGTAAAACTTGTTGTGTAAACATGTCTATTTCTGTGAAGTTTGCTGTTATTTAGTTGTGTGATAGTTGCATGTTAAGTTTTTCAAGAAGTCATCAAATTATTCCCCAAAGTAGGTGTACCTTTTAACATTTCCATAGAAATGTGCTAGTGATTCAGTTTCTCTGTACCTTCGACAATATTTGGTGGTGTCATTGGATTTTTTTTTAGACATTTTTGAGTATGTGGTAGCATTTCATTGTGCTTTTAATTGGCATTTCTGTAAGGATTAATACAGAGGGTAAAGAGTTTAAGAGAGTAAAGCATGTAATGAATCACTCATTCAGACACCCATTTAACAAATACTTTTAGCTTCTTCTAAATCCTAGGCACTTTTCTAAACTCTGATAACATAGAAATCTGCTAATTTTATCAGATTACTATATTACTCAATATTAGGCAACAGTGTCTCTGCTCTTGTGGATCTAACTTTCTACTCAAATATACATTCCTATCAATTCTTTCCCCTAAATAACTTAGGAAAAAAAAAACTATTTTCAAAATATTCAACCTCTTTTTGATTAGAAGTAATATTCTTTCTATTTTATTTGATTCCCTCTTCCCTGACAGTCATCATCCTCATATTAACCACAGTTATAGTTGTAAGATTTAACCCTACTTCTCATCATTCATCGTTACAGAATTAAGATAATGTTATAGGAAATGTTCATTAAAATTATTTAAAAATATTAAAATAAAAAAACAAAAGCAAAACAAAAAAAAGATAATGTTATAGATCTAAAAAAAAGCATATGTTAATGAGATGTTCAGCAGTCGGAATCCACCAACTACTGCTTGGGGAACAGAAGAGGGAGTCCGCTTCTGAGATTTATACAGTATTAGAAACCATATGGGCAGCTCTACCCTGACCTACAAAGTCACTGTAAGTTGGAATTGATTCCATGACAGTGGGTTGGAAATGACTGATGATATTGAATTTATTGCGTCTATTTCTGGGTACTCCAGTCTATATTCTTTTGACCCATATGCCTCTGCCTCAGCTGGTACTACACAATTTTGACTATTGTAGCTACATAGTAAATCTTAAAACTGAGTAGACACATAATTTCCATTTTGCTCTTCTTTTCAAAACAGTTTTAGTCTAGTTCCTTTGCCTTTTCATATAAATATTAGAATAATAATCTTTTCATTTTAACAATAGTCATTCATATTTGTCTTA
This sequence comes from Elephantulus edwardii, assembly GCF_000299155.1. Classification (NCBI taxonomy): domain Eukaryota; kingdom Metazoa; phylum Chordata; class Mammalia; order Macroscelidea; family Macroscelididae; genus Elephantulus; species Elephantulus edwardii. The sequence continues at coordinate 1,930,999 of NW_006399840.1, read as the reverse complement.
CTGAGGATTTTCTACAGAAACAAATCCAGTGGAGCTCAGAGACAGAAAGGAGAGAGAAGGAGGGAGGGAATAAGGGAGGAAGAGAGAAAGAGAGAGAAATTTTTCTCCAGAAAATTACTCACATGTTTATAAAGTCTAATAAGTTCCAAGTCTAAGAGAGATTACAATGCATTCTTCTCCTGACTCGTGTAGCAATAGGGACTTTTTTTGGTTTTATTTTTATTAATTTTAATGAACATTTACAAAGATTTTGGATTTTCATTCATTCATTGTTGCACTTTTTTCTTTACTCCCCCCTCCCCCTGAGTTTGCTCCTCTTTGAAAAGCAAAAGATAAGCGTGCGGCCCTCCCTCGTGTGGGTTCTGGAACTTGGAGCCTCCGGCCCCAAGTTCCAAGGGCTCAAGCCAAAAAAAAA
>NW_006399840.1:1927739-1930099 GCF_000299155.1 Elephantulus edwardii | reverse complement strand
GGTCTCTTTAGGGTATATTCCCAGTAGTGGAATTGCTGGGTCAAATGGTATCTCTATTTGCAACTTTTTGAGAAAGTGCCACACCACTTTCTACAATGGTTGCACCATTTTACACTCCCACCAACAGTGAGTAAGGGTTCCAGTTGACAGCCTTTTAAACAAATGATGTTGGCAAAATTGGAAAAAATATCTGCAGAAGACTCAAGCAAGATCCACATCTCACTCCATATACAAAAACCAACTCAAGGTGGATCATGGACCTAGGACTGAAACCAAGGACTGTAAGCTTCATTAAAGAAAAACATGGACAAACCCTAGTAGTCCTAATCCACAACATCGTCTTCCAAATATCCTGAAAAACCTGCAACAGGGACTTTTGAGCCCAAGATTGTCAGATCAGACAGCAGGGTACTGGTTTCTGAGGCTAGAGAGAATTAAAGCTCAGTAGGTGATAATGTAGATTCCTGGCTCAAGTCCAAAGACCTTGAGCAAGATGCAGGATCCTGAGAGAGCAAAATGCAAGAAGATTCTGCCTATGTGTATCTATTTGATACCACCTCCCACCTAAGGAAATCTTTAACTGATGAGCTGCTCACAGCAGATCTCCTCATTGAGATGACTACTTTATATTAGATCTCATCAAAGGAATGACAGTATTTTTATTGCCAAACCAGAGAATCATGGACAGCCAAATTGATACAACCTTAACCATCACAATATAAAATAAGAATATTCTTATTATAGGCTATTTATTGATTTAGAATAACCTAAATAAGTAAGTTTTTAGAAAAATATATACTGACATTTTGATAGGAAATATATTAAACCTGCATGTCAGTTTAGGGAGAATTAACAACACTCATTACTAAATTGTCCAGTCATTGAACATGATAAATTTCTCCATTTATTTAGACCAGCATTTAAAATTTATATGTCAGCATTGTATAACTCTCAGCATATAAATCTTGTGCATGTTTTAGATTTATACCTAAGCATCTTTTTGACTTCCTCCGCCCGTTGTTTTCTTTCTTAGTTATGCAAATGGTCATCTACTTTTAGTTTTGGTGTGTAGGTATTTATTGATAGATACAGATGATACATAAAAATGGAATTTTGTGTGTTGATCCCATCGCCTGTGACTCTGCTATATTCACTTACTCGTTTTGTTCTTTGTTGTCGGTTGCCTTAGAGTTGATTCTGACTCACAGAAGCTATTAGGACAGAATAGAACTGTCCTGTTGAGTTTCCTGGGCTTTAATCCTATGGGAATAGATTGTCAGGTCTTTTAATCCTGCTAAACCTCTGGTGTGTTTGAACAACGGACCTTTCAGTTAACCACTGAGCACTAACTATTGTGCTACTCAGGTTCCCTATTTTTAGCTCCTGGAGGTTTCTGTGGGCTCCTTACTTTTAGTTCTAAGGAGGCTTTTATTAATTACTTGTAATTTTCTGTGTCGACAATCTTGCTGTCTGCAAAATATCTTGTTACTATCTTTTATGTGTTTTTCTTACCTTAATGCACTGTCTAGACTGTGAATAAGTGTAGTGAGTCTATCTCTCCAATCTTTGTAGAAGAGCATTCAGTATACTAGTAGTTACAGGATTTGTGTTGATTCTCACAATTAAGTTGAGGAAGTTATCCTCTTCCTATTTTTCTCATTTTTTAAAAAAAATCATGAATTTTGAATGTTGTCAAGTGGTTTTTTGGGGTTTTCCTTCTTAGTCTTCCAATATACTGGATTATACTGACTCATTTTCAGATACTGAACTAGTCATACATCCTTGAAATAAATCCACTTGCTCATGGTGTATCATTCTTTTCATGTATTGCTGAATTTATTTTTGAATTTTGTCCCCCCGAGAACGGAATTGCTTTATTCTGGAATACACACAATTTCAGCTCTCCTAAAGAAAAATGTTGTAAAGACAAGATAAAGTTTTACTGTTCTCAATATACCAGTATTTTTATTTTTTAAAAGACTTTTTTATTCATTATAATGCAAGTTTACAGAGACTTTGGGTTTCCTATTTGTGATTTTTTAAAAAAATTTATTTTATTTCATTATTTTTTGTGTGTACCGTCAAATCAGATCTGACTGATACAGGAGGAGATTGTTCCTCCTTCTCCAGCAGAGCATCTGGTGGAGTCGAACCATGTACTTCTGAGATTGCAGTGCAGCTTCTTGCCACTAGGCCACCAGAGCTCGCCTATTTGCGAATTTTTTTAATGATGACTTTTGGAGAGCTCTGGTGGATTAGTGCACTAATTATTGTACTGCCAAACCAAAGGCAGGAGGTTCTACTCCAGTAGATGGACTGTGGGAGGAGGAGCCCAGGGGACACATAGCAGCAGCAGTGAC
>NW_006399840.1:1908256-1926837 GCF_000299155.1 Elephantulus edwardii | reverse complement strand
GGGATTTTGAACATTTCTTCATGTGCTTGTTGGCCATCTGAATGTCTTCCTTGGTGAAGTGTCTGTTCATATCCTGTGCCCATTTTTCAATTGGATTATTATCCTTTATCTTGTTGTGGTGCTCGAGTATTTTATAAATTCTAGATATAAGTCCCTTGTCTGACATGTCATTACCAAAACCTTTTTCCCAGTCTGTGGCCTCCCTTTTTACCCTGTTAGAGAAGTTTCTGGATGCACATAGGGATTTGATTCTTAGAAGGTTCCATTCATCTATTTTATCTTCTCCTGTGTTCTTAAAGGGCATCGAACCATTGTTTTCTCTTTTTTTAGTATTGTGGTTGTCTCTTTTAGTTACAGGAGTAATTTCATAAAGCAGAATTTTGTTTCATAAAATGAAGTGGGAGGTGGTTTTTTCTTTTTCTACCTTCTGAAACACATTGTGTAAAACTGGTGTTAATGCTTCTTTAAATGTCTGGCAACATTCTTCAGTGCAACCAGCTGGCTCTGAAGATGACTTTGGGAGATATTTTAAACTATGAGTTCACTTTCTTAGTAGTTTCAGGGCTATTCATATTCTCTATTTCATGTTAGATGGATTTTTTTTTTTTGGTAATTGGTCCATTTTGCCTGAGTTGTCAAATTTATTATTATTATTATTATTATTATTATTATTATTATTATTACTATTATTATTAATTATTTTGTTACCTTCTGTCGGATCTGTAGTGGTATGTCTTATCTCCTTGCCAGTATTGGTAATTTGTGGGGTTTTCCCCTTCTTTTTCTATCGGTCTGCCTAGAGGTTTGACAATTTTATTGATCTTAAAAGAACTAGCTCTTTGATTTTTCTCTGTTGTTTTTATTTTTCCAATTTAACTGCTTTCTGCTCACACTATTTTCTTTCCTCTGCTTTGGGTTTAATTTGACCTTCTAAGCTCCTGAAGCAGAAGTTTAAATAGTTGATTTTAGACATTTTCTCTTTTTTAATTTTTGCACTTAGTGCTATAATTATTACTCTGAACACAGCTCTTGCCATGTTCTATACACTTTGCTATCTTGGATTTTTATTTTTATTCAGTCTGGTTGCTATGAGTCATAGTTGACTCAGTGACACATAACAACAACAGCAGCAACAGCTGGTGTACTTTTTACTTTCCTTTGAGATTTTATTCCTGCTTGACCTATGGGTTATATAGAGGTATGTTGTTTAGTTTATAAACACTTGCAAAGTTTTTGTTAACTTTTTGTTAGTTGCTTTCTAGTTTGATTCCATTTCACCCTGTATGATTTTAATTCTTTTGAAAATACTGATGTTTGCTTTGTTTTTGTTAAGTGCTGTGGAGCTCCCCCATCAACAATGTATCTGAGTTCTGTCCTATCTCCTATCTGGCACCATCCTTATCATTCCTGACACATTTAAGCCCGTTACCCCAGACTCTGGATCAATTCATCTGGTTGAGGGTCTTCCTCTCCTTCCCTGACCCTCCACTTTTCCAGGCATCATGTCCTTTTTCCAAGGAATAACCTCTCTTAACAACAAGTCCTGAATATGTGAGACAAAGCTTCCCCCACTTTGCCTCCAAGGTACATTCCAGTTGCACTTTCTCCAATACATATCTCTGTTGTTTTGGCAGTCTGTGGGATGTTCAGTGCTGTTCTCCAACACCACAACTCAAATGCATCGATTTATTCTTCTGCCACTCTTATTTATTGTCCAGCTGATTGGACAGACCAACTTTAATCAGGTGCACCTTACTCTGTAGACTTAAATGATTGCTCTTCAGGACTTTGGAGAGATCCCTAGCAGAAGACTTTCCCAATGCAATACATCTCCTGATCTGCTGACTGCTGCTACCCTGAGTATTGACTGTGGATTCAGGCAAGTTTAAATTATTGGCAATTCCAGTCTTTTCTCCATATATCATGATGTTGCCTGTTGGTCCAGTGATGAGAATTTTTGTTTTCTTGGTATTGAGATGTAATCCACATTGAAGGCTGCAGTCTTTGATGTACTGCAGCAAATGCTTCAGGTCCAATTGTCTTTCAGCAAGCAAGGTTGTACCACCTGTATAACACAGGTCATTGATGAACCTCCCTCCAATCCTGATGCCACATTCTCCATCATAAAGTCCAGCTTCTTGAATAATTTCCTCAGCTTACAGATGAATCAGTATGGAGAGAGGAGACAGGCCTGATGCACACATTTTCCAATTTTAAACCATGCTATGTTCTCTTGCTCTGTTCAGATAACAGCTCTTGGTCTAGGTTATATAGATTTCATATAAACCAAATTATATGTTCTAGAATCCCCATTCTTCTCAAAGTTAGCCATTGTTTGTCATGATCCACAGAGTCAAATGCTTTTGCATAGTCAACAAAACACAAATAACTATTCTTCTGATAGTCTCTGCTTTCAATCAATATCCATCTGACATCAGCAATGATATCTCTACTTCCACAGCCTCTTCTAAATCCAGCTTGAACATCTAGTAGTTCTCTTTGTAGTGTTCCAGTTGTTTTTGCATGATCTTCAGTAGTATTTTGCTAGCATGTGAGAGTAATGACACTGTTCGATATTTTCCACATTCTGTTGGATCACCTTTCTTGGGGATATGAACAAATGTGTATCTTGTCCAGTCAGTTAGGTTTATCTTCCAAATTTCCTGGCATAAACTGATGAGCATATTCAGGGCTACATCTGTTAATTGGAACATGTCAGTTGGTATCCTGTTGCTTACTGGGGCCTTATTTTTCTTGTCAATGCCTTCAGTGCAGCTTAAACATTTTCCTCCATCACCATTGGCTCTTTATCATAGGCTACTTCCTGAAATAGTTCAGTAGTGACCACTTCCTGTTTGTACATTGAATCCATGTAATCCCTCCACTTTCTTTTGCCCCTTTCTGAATCATTCAAGGTTTTTCCTTATAACTTTAGGGCTGAATTTGTTTTTCAGTTCTTTCTTTAGCTGTTCTTTTCAGATAGATCTTCTAGCAAAAGAATATCTTAAGTCTACTTTTATTTGAGAATGACTTCATTTCACCTTTACTCTTGAGGATTATACTTTTTTTGGTTGGTTGTTTTTTGTTTTTAAGGGTTCTTTTTAGTAGATGTAGAATTCTAGGTTGATGGGAAGGAGTTTTTGTTTCTTTTTGGCTTTTAGCACTTAGAAAATACAGTGCTAGTTCTTTTATTTGACTTTTATGGGTTTTGACACAAAACCCACTGTTATTCAAACTGTAGACTTTTAAATAAGGTTTCATGTTTCTCTAGCTGCTTTCAAGAGTTTTCAATTTATTTAGTTTGAAGAAGTTTAATTGAGGCATGCCTTGGTGTGGACTTGAAGCTTTTCCTGTTTGGGATATAGTCAGCATCTTGACCATATGTTGTAGTTGTTATGTACCACTGAGTCACTTGCAACTCATAGCGACCCTATGTACAATAGCCCTGAATCCTGCTCTATCCTGTGCCAACCTTATTGTCTCTGATCTATCCTCATTACCCCAGTCACTGAATCAATTCATCTTATTGAGAATCTTCCTCTCCTGCTCTGTCCCTCCACCGTCCCAAGCATGATGTCCCTCTCCAAGGACTGGTCCCTCCTTGCAACATGCCCAGAGTATGTCAAACAAAGCCTCAGAATCTTCGCCTCCAAGGAACAGTTTCACCCTCTCTAGGATGAACCTGTTTGTTCTCCTAGCAGTCCATGGTACATTCAGTATTCTTCTCCAGCACCACAGCTCAAAGACTTCAATTCTCTTTCTATCATCTCTAGTCATTGTTCAGCTCTTTGATGCAAAGAAAATAATCACAGAGACCATGGCCTGGATCAGGTGCACCTTAATCTCCAGACTGACATCATTACTTAACAGTACTCTGGAGAGGTCTCTGACTGCAGACTTTCCCAATGCAGTTCATCTTTTGATTTCCTGGCTGCTGATACCAAGAGTGTTGATTGTGGAGCCAAGCAAACTAAAGCTGTTAATAATCTCAATCTCTTTACCTTCTGTCATTGCTGCCAATCAGCCCAGTAGTAAGAATCTTTGTTTTCTTGATGTTGCACTTCAATCAATACTGAAGGCTGCAGTCCTTGACCCTCTGCAGCAAGTGCTTCTGGTCCTCCTCAGTTTTAGTAAGCAAGGTTGTATCATCTGTATAACCCAGGTTGTTGATGAGTCTTCCTCCTGCCCAATGCCACACTCCTCCTCATAGAGTCCAGCCTCCCAGATAATATGTTCTGTGTATAGATTGAAAGATATGGAGGTAGGACACATCCCTGGCGTACAACCTTCCCAGTTTTGATCCGTGCAGTGTTTCTCTGCTCTATTCTGACGTCTGCCTCCTGGTCCAAGTATAGGTTTCACATAAGAGCAATCAAGTGTATATTGCAAACTTGAGGGTGTTCACAGTCACCATTTCTTGTCTAACCCTGTATTCTTTCTCTTTTTTTTTTTTCTTTTCAGGACTCCAGTGACATGACAGTTCTTTTGTTGTAGGCCCACAGGCCCCTGTGGCTCTGCTTATTACCCCCACATCACCGAAGTCTCTTTCTTTCTGTTGTTTGTGTTAAGGATATTTATTCTTCTGTCTTCCAGTTTACGGATTCTCTCATGTGTCTGTTCTGCTGTTGAGCACATCCTCTGAACTCCATATTTCAGCTATTGCATTTTTCAGTTTTACATTTTTCGTTTTAGTTCCTCTTTATGCCTTTTACTTAATCGCCCACCTTTCCTTTCCCATTTGTTCCCTTGATACATCTCAGCTAGTGGGGGGGCAGTGCCAGCTCCCCCTTGGTCTCCACTCTCAGCAAGTGGGGCTGGCCTCATGACTGCATGGTGGTTGTGAAAGTCCTAATTCTCCACAAAGCCTTCCTTATGTGATACCGCTCCAGGGAGGAAAGGGGCAGGCACTCCATTAATGATGTCGGGGTGTAAGCCTTGACCACGTAGCCTTGTTACTAGCAGAAGAGAATGGACACCGCAGCTCCGTGCTTGGCCGGCTCGACACCATGCGAGCAGCACAGTGATGCCTCCTTACGAGCTGTGAGGGTGGAAGTCTAGGTTCCCATTCAGCCATACCAAGTGGGGGTGGGCGTGGGAGTCACAGGTTTTTCTCTTCTGTTTGACTGGAATGGAGTAGTTATTGTCTAAATGTTTTCTGTCTTACTAAACTGCCTTTCCTAGTCCTTTAGCTACAATGACCAGTCTATTATTATGACTAAAAAGGAAAAAAAAGAATAAATCTACTAAAAAGAAAAAAAGAAGAAATCTTGTGCTCATTACTCTTTTTTGGATCGTTACCTTCTTCAACTCCAAGTTGAAGCAAAAAGTAAACCCGAGGAATTCACTGCGAGGTTGTGCCTGAAATTGTGAGATTCCTGTCCACCTTGATCTCTCCACCTTCCAGATTCTTTTTCTATGTCTTTTATCTATAATAACCCATGTTCTTAGTTGTGCTTAATGGGAGAAGAAGGGAATGGTGTGTCTGTTCCATCTCCTCAGAATTAAGTTTTGAACGCTTGTCCTATGGAAACCTTTAGAGACAGAGACAATTTATTGGTTTATTCACTTCATTATTTTTACTTCTGTTAAGCTCAAATTCTAACAGAGGGAAGATGCATGGGATAAATAAGTCAAATATAACAATTCAACTATGACGGCCGGTCACCCTGGGGACCTGAAGGGGAGGGGGGAGGGGGGGCAGGGCTGGCTTCTTAGAGGTGAAGATTTGAAATAGAAACAAATGTCTGCATGGAGATGCTGGGAAAGGGCATTCCAGCAGAGAAAACAGCAGGTATAAAAGTTTACAGGCATCAAACAGTGTAAGAGTTCAGAGAACTCACTGCAGGTTGTTTGCTATGGCTGAGTCTTGGTGGGATGAAGCTGAAGAATTTGGCAAAAATCAGGGAGGCGAGGGGAGGGGAAGGGAGCATAGAGGCCATTGTTTGCATCCTCATCTTTGAAGAGTTGTAAGCATGAAACAACATGGCTGAATTTCTGTTTCTGACCCATCAGCCTGGGAGTAACAACACAGGAAGGGCAGATACCAGAGAGCAGAGTTTTGCTTTTTCTGTTGTTCATAATAGTCCAGGTGAGAACTGAATATAAACAGTAGTGGTAGAGATGAATTGCAGGGATACACTTGAGAGATACATCAGAAACATGGACTCACAGGATGGATGGGTTAAGGAGAATAGTGTTTAACTCCTTGACTCGAGAAAGGGAGTATCAGATTTAGAGAATGGAAAAAATATTTGCAGTATCTGTGAACAAATGGTCCCTGAGTGCTGTAAATGGTTCGTGTTTGACTGTTAACCTTAAGGATGCTGGTGAAGATCTATCCGGTAGTAAACAGAGAGGAAATGCTCATTGGTTTGCCTCCATAAAGATCACAGCCAAGAATACCCTGTGGAGCAGTTCTATACTGTGACATGTGGTGTTGCCATCAGTTGCAACTGACTCAGTAAGAATGTTGTTGCTGTGGCTTCTGTTAGGTGCTGTTGAGTCAAATAGAACAAGGATCACTCCAAAACACTAAGGAGCAATGATGTAATTTTAAAGACTAAGGTGCCTTTGATTCAGGCTATGATCTTGTCAAGAAGAATAGGTTTGTTAGTTTGGTTTTTCATGGAGTAGCCGAAACTATGTAATATGGACCATAAACTCAATAGAAGAGATAAAGGTAGAGATATCATGGAGAATTGGTAGTTAAAAACAAGTAGGTCGCTCAGAAGGTTCAAATACTTGAAGAAGGAGGCCAGATGAGACAGACTATCAAGGTACCATATTTAAGTGTGGCCAGTGGAAGAGGACTCTTTGAAAAGATACCATGTCTCAGAAAGGAACAGAAGTAACAGGAATGATTTGCACCAGTTTACATATTTACAACTGAGGAAATGGAATTCAAGGCTTTGACCACACAGGAGTCCAACTGGAGAAGCAGTTACTACCACCTCTGGGAAGTGGGATACAGGAAACTAAAAGCCTGTGAAGGTGGAGAACCACCGTAGGCCTCTCTGACAGTGACTGGAACCCCCGAAGTGACCCAGGCTGCCAGTGACTCCTCAGTAGACAGAGGGGGGTGGGGTGGGTACAAAGTCCCTGGCTTCTGCCTTTCACTCTCCAGGTCAGCTAGTTCCCCTATTGGCAGAACCCAGTTAAAAGCCTGAGCCAACTCTCTTCCCTTCAGAAATCTACCTGCCTCCTCCATCCAGGGAAGAACTAGGTAACGGTGAGGAGTCAGAGTGAGGGCGAGGTCCAGGATGAGCCAGGAGGCCAAGGAGCAGGGAAATTCGAGGAGAGAAGATTCATCACTGTCCAAGGAGGTCAGTAGGCATCAAGAGAAGTGCCCCTATCCCAGAGGTATGCGGTTCAAATCCACCAGCTGCTGGAGAAGGAGGGGGCAATCTCCTCCTGTACCAGTCAGATCTGATTTGACGGTACACATAAAAAAAAAACAAAACAATAAAAATTAAAAAAAAAAAGAGAAGTGCCCCTGAGTTGAAATATTAGGAGAATATTGGTGACTTTGAGAGGAGCTTTGGTGGATTAGAGGGCAAGGAATAGTGCTGCCAACCCAGAAGCAGGTGGTTCAAACCTACTAGTTACTCAGAGGAAGAAAGATGGGCCATCTCCTCCCGTGCAGGTTACAGTCTCTGAAAACCTGCTGAAGGACAGCAGTGAAGTCGGTCCTCACTTAATGGTGGCAATGCATTTTGAGGTGACTTTAAGGGAAGGTGCTGAGGTCCCAGTCTTGTCAATCTGGTCAATGTCCGCAGCTTGCTGGCTGCAGAATATTACATCCTTTGACAAGTCAGACCTGGTTCCAGACATGTCTGCTTCTGTTCTGAATCTGAACTAACACCCCATTCCCTAACTCTGGTCTTGCCCCAGAATCCCTAACACCCCTCAACATCCACTCACACCTCGGGGAGCTGGGCTTCAGTTCTGGCCCTGGGGGCTCAGCTGTACTCAGATAGTCCAGGTGTCGGGGTGGGACCAAGCACCGTGCATCCGCCCCCTCTGAGGCTCAGCCCATTTGGTGGTTTCTCGGTTCCCCCCTGCCTGGATGGTTTCTTTGTGTGCCTCACACCCTGGCTCACGCTGTGCCAGACTCCTCTGCTCTGCCATAATAGCCCTGAACCCTGTGCTTGTGGAAAGGAGACAGCAGGGCAAGGCCCCATCCAGGGCTCATCAGCTCCGGTGCCCCAGCTGTGTTAATTGTCCAAGCCCTCCAACAAGCAGACCCTGTTTCCCTCTTGCAATTAACACAGAAAGCTCGTTATCTCTCCTGCTCCCATTATCTGCAGACACTGCTAAGGGTCTTTTTCTCAAGAGCAACACCTGCAGAGGCCAATGGAGGTTGGCATTAACTCCTTCCCTGCTGGAGTTGGGAGCCTCTGAGGCAGAGAAAAAGGGTGGAGGAGATTGCAGAGCTGACAGAAAGGGCTCTGGAAGAAAGGGGACCCCCGGGGACCCCCCCATATCAGTCTTTTACAGAGTCACTGTGTGAACTTGGCCAGTTCACCTGTGAAATCAGCCTTTGAAATCTTTTCTTCCTTTCCCTCCTGCGACACTGTGGAAATGAACAAGAAAGTCTTCAAGTTGTCTGCCCCATTGGGGCAAATTGTTCTGACTAATAATACTTCTAATAGTGAAGATTTCAGGTGTCACAAACCCCTTCTCAAAAGCCCACTGTGTTGATTATTACTTATAGAAGCCCCATAAGACAGAGTAGGACTGTCCCTAGATTTTACCGATACCCTAAGTCTCTCTGCAGGCAGATTGCCACATCCTTCTCTTGAGGAGCAGCTGTGTTCTTGTCAGGAGGTGCTGAGCCTCTGTGACTCACAGCAACCCTGCATGTACAACAGCAGGGAATGCTGCCTGATCCTCCCTTGCCCTCAGTCTCTGTTTAAGCCCGTTGTTGTATCTTGCTGTTGTTATGTGCAGTTGGGTCGCCTGCAACTCACAGTAACCCTAGGGACAGCACCTCGGAACCCCGCCCTGTCCTGAGCTAGTCCCCCTGACTCTGACACACCTACCCCATTACCCCAGTTACTATGTTGATCCCTCTCATCTAGGGTCTCCCTCTCCTGCACTGTCCCTCCACCCTTCCGAGCATTAATGTCCTCCCAGGACTGGTCGTGCCCTAAGTATGTGAGATGGAGTTTAAAAATCCTTGCCTTCAAAGGAGCAATTTGTTGTAGCTTAGGCCCGTTTAAATCCATTTCATTGAGTATCTTCCTCTTTTTCCTGACCCTGTGCTTTGCCCAGCCCAGCTTCTTTCTCCAGCGATTGGCCTCTCCAATTGATAAGGTGCTCAGAGATCGTGAGTCTCACCAGCCTTGTTTCGCAGGAGCGTGCTGACTGCTTCTTCCAGGACAGATTTGCTTGCTCTTCTGGCAGTCCAGTAATCCTCTTTGCCACTGCCATGATTTAAAGACCTCGCGCTTTCTTCCATCTTCCTTATTCATTGTCCAATTTTCACATGCATACGGGGCAGTTGAAACCACCAGGGCTTTGGGCCAGGTACATTTGTCTTTAAAGTGACATCCTTGCTCTTGGAGCACTTGAAAGAGGTCCTTGATAAGCTATCTGCAAAATGCAAATCATTTGACTCCTTGACTGCTGCTTCCATGGGTGTTTGTTGCTGATTCAAGTAGAATGAGACCCTTGACAACTCCCATCTTTTCTAAAGTCATCTATTCTATCATAAAGTCATCTATTGGCATATTTGGGAGGACTTTGCATTTTTATGTTAAATCTTGGAGTTTTTTTAATATATGCTTCAAGTCTTTGGTTTTTTCCAAGCAAGGTTATTGTCATTTGCACATCACTGCTTATAAGTGAGTCTTCCTCCAATCCTGATGCCTCATTTTCCTTCATATAGTCCAGCTTCACAGATTATTTGCTCAGCATACAGATTGAATAGGTGTGGTGAGAGGGTTCAACCCTGGCACATACCTTTCCTGATTTCAAACCATGCAGCAATCTTGCCCTTCTATTTGAATTACTGTTTCCTGGTCTGTGCATAGCTTCTGTTCCCATGCTTTGCAATGTTATCCATCATTTATTATGATCCTCACAGTCAAATACCTTTGCATAGCCAGTAAAGCCCAGGTACACATTATTCTGCTATTCTTTGTTTCTAACGGCTGGTAAATTCAAATTGCCCAACTTTTAGTTAGCGATCACGTGTTTAATCACTCACCGTGTCATCAAGGCTCCTCTAAGTCCTCTGAGGAAGCTCACCAGTGGTGCTGCATGTAGGGGAGGGGTCCCCGAGGACAGTGACCTTCCTCAAGGGCTCACGCTTAGCAGAATTTAGCAGCCACACTGTTCTGTGCCCTTCGGCAAGCCACTTAATCTCTCTGTGTTCTAGTTTCCTCCTCTGAAAAATTAAGAGACTCCAAAATGGATCATCTCCAAGATGAGAAATCCCATTATTCACAATGATTTTTCTATACATTGAACAGTGAGCAGGAAAGAAGCTAACATATGTTGAACGTCTAACGTAGGTCAGAGCTTTCAAAGATACTTCCAATTTCCCATTTTAAATGTGAGAAAATTAAGACTCAAAGGGGTTAAATAAGCTGTCTGAGTAAAGCATCTAGTTTCATAGAGGACTCTGGATTCAAATCTATACCTATTAAGCTATAAAACCCTTGGTCTTTTTTTTTTAACATTTTATTGTGCTTTAGGTAGAAACTTACATAGTCTTTTAGTCTTCCAATCCTTATGTATATGCTGATTGCTTAATGTTATTTGTTGCAATTATTGCAATGTGTCAACTCACTACCCTTTTCCTTCTTAGGCTTCTTGTTTCCAGTCATCCAGTGTTACAGAGGTCAGTGACAGAGATCTCTTCCTGCTCTTTCATCTTGGATTTTGGCCAAATATTGCCCTTTTGGTGTTGATTAGTTGATAATTCTAAAAAGTGCATTCTTTTTATATTATTTTATTTAATACTTTGCTATTTATTTATGTTTAACAATATAATATCCTTTATATTAATGTTTTTTTCAATATTGTATTCTTTTACAAGCCTGTGTTTTAATTGAGTGAAGATGGTCTTCAGTTTCAAGTTAGACAGTTGTTTTTGTTGTTGTTAGGTGCCGTTGAGTGTGAGTCAGAGTGACCTCATGCAAAGCAGATCTGAACTCTGCTATATCCAGCACCATCCTCACAATCTTCAACAACCCAAGCTCATTGCCACAGTCACTGTGTCAAACCACCTGATTGTGGGAGGGTCTTCCTCTCCTTCACCGTCTCTCCTCCTTTCAAAGTATGATATCTTTTTCCAAGGACTAGCCCCTCCTAGCAGCATGCCTAAAGTGTGTGAGACAAAGCGTCATCGTCTTTGCTTCCAAAGAACACTCTGGGTCTGGACTTTTTCCAAGATATGTCTGTTTGTTCTTTTGGCAGTCCATGGGATAGTCAGCACTCTTTTCAAACATCATGATTCAAAGGCATCAATTCTTCTTCTTTTACCCTTAGTCTTGTCCAGATCTCAGATACATAGCAAATGACTGAAAAGATTGAATCAGGTGAACCTTAGTCCTCAAACTGACATCATTGCTCCTCAGTAATTTGGAGAGGTCCCTAACAGTACACTTTCCCAGTGTAATACATTTCCTGATCTGACTGCTAGTACCAAGTTTATCGATGTGGATTCAAGTAAGATGAAGTTGTTGGCAGTTTTAATCTTTTCTCCATCTGTCATGATGTTGCCTTTTCATCCAGTGGCTCAGGTTTTTGTTTCCTTGATGTTGAGATGCAATCTATATTGAAGGCTACAGTCTTTGATTTTCTTTAACAAGTGCTTCAAAGTTACAATTAAGTGTTCTCAAATTCCCATTCTTCTCAATGTTAACCATTATTTGCTATGATCCACACAGTCAAATGCCTTTGCATAGTCAATAAAGCACAAGTAGACATTCTTCTGGTATTCTTTGTTTTCAGCCAGGATCCATCTGACATATTCCTGGTGCCATGGCCTCTTCTGAATCCAACTTGAACGTCTGATAGTTCTCTATGTACTGTTCTAGATACTTTTTTAATGATTCTCAACAATATTTTGCTTGCATGTGATATTAATGGTATTAACTCTGTAATTTCCATATTTACATTGGGTCACCTTTCTAGAAAATGGAAACAAACATGGACCACTTCCTTTCAGTCAGCGAGGAAGCTGTCCTCCAAATTTCTTGGCATAGAACAGTGAGTATGATCAGGACTGCATTTATTGTTGGAAACATTTCAATTGGTATCCCATCCATTCCTGGGACCTTATTTTTTGCCAATGTCTTCTGTGCAGCTTGAATGTTTTCCTTCATTACCATTGGCTCCTGATCATATGGTATTTCCCAAAATACTTCAGTGGTGTCCAGTTCTTTTTGACACAATGACTCTGTTTTTTTCCTCAATTTCCTTTTGATGTTTTCTGAATCATTCAAGATTTTGCTCATAGCATCCATAAGTATTGCAACTCAAGTTTTGAATTTGTTTTCCAGTTCTTTCTGCTTGAAGAATGCCAAACAAGTTCTTCTCTTTTTATTCTCCAATTCTAGGTCTCTGCACATTCCCTTACAGTTTGCCTTGTCTTCAGAGCTGCTTTTAGCAATTGCTTTTGGTGTTCTTCCAATTTCTTTCAGATCCGTAAATTTGGTTTTTCTTGTCTTTTAATTTGTATTTTGTTCTATATTTTTCACCCATTCTAGCCAGGTTCTTCTACTGTGCTCATAGTGATGTGCAGTGGTAACAAGGCAGCTTCTAGTTCTACTGGCCTCAGAGAAGGCTACGGTTCACGTGATCCAGTAGACCTTTGGACTAATTGCATCATTGAATCTTTCAATTTCCTCATTCTTTGCTCCAGGAGTGAAACGACCAATAGTTGTTTGTTTGATGGTCACTCACATGCTTGTAACACCTTAAATGCTACTCATCACATGAAGATGTGGAACATTACATTTATCAATTATGTTTTACTAGTCCACCTAGATGTCTCCTAACACTGTGATCTTTCACTGTTAAGTTCAATGGTTCAGTCCTGATATCTAAGTAGTTTCTCTGACTCTGCCTGCTATGTGCTCTGTTTTATCTACACGGGGACTTACATGCCGCGTTTATAAATTTGCATGTAGAAGTACCCACAACCCTCATGGAAGTATATACTCTTGTACCACTTCTCTCACTTATTTACACATATATCTACTCACCGAATGTTGTTAGTCATTATTGTTATTGCAGGAGTATATATATTTTATATTATAGATATGTTTAACATGTACTGCACCCCACTGCAGTAGAGTCGGTTCTGACTCATTAGCAACCCTCCTTCAAGTTTTAGAGGCTGTAAATCTCTGTGGGAGATTTATGAGAGGAAACTGTTTCTCCTCCAACAAAAAACAGCTGGTAGATTCAAACCACAGACCTTTGAGTTAATAGCATAATTTCTAGCTCACCCCCCAACAGAGCTCCTGACAGTTGCAGTTTATTGTCTTCCTTTGCTTTGGTCTTTTTGTGCTGACTTGCCCCACATTGTGTATTGCATCTTCCTTTACTGTAATTAATGTTGGCGTGCTGTTTATTTAGGGAGCTCTGATGGTCTAGTGGCTAAGGAGTGATGCTGTAAATACAAAGGCAGCTGGTTTGGATCCACCGTCTGCTCTGAGGGGAAAGGATGGGCAATCTCCTCTGAACACTCGCTGGAGGATTAGCTGTGAGTTGGTCTTAACAGCACATAACAACAACATTCTATCTAGTTAGTGATTTTTCCCTTCCATCTTTGAGAACCATCATAGATGTAAAACCAATGCTATTCTCATGATACCATGTTTTAAGAGGCTTGACTCCAAACAGCCTAAATGACTTCTTACAAGATAAAAGGACAAAGTAACCTAATCCAGATCAGAAACTCTGAATTCTGACCCCTTAGCTTCTCTTTATTCATAGTGTGTTATGAAAGAATGAATGAGAAAGAACCTTATTCCATTTAGGTCTCTGGGTTGTTGAGCCTGCGATGTTTGTGGAGACTCCAACCTCACTACCCTCCTTATCTTCCCAAGTTCACTCTCCTTATTTATAGTATTTTTCTTGTTTAAACTGTGATCTGAATGAAAGTTTGCAGAACAAATTTGTTTCCCATTCCACTGTTCATATACATCTTGTTTTATGACATCAGTTACAAAACTTACACTGTGACTTCATTCTTCCCTCTTGCTCCCTATGAGATTCCCTTAATCCATCTATGTCTCTGAGATTTATCCTTAGGCAGGTCCTGTCCTTTATATCTTGTATGGCTGATTATTCTAAGGAGAGAACATCGTCTTCATGCTATTGTTCACTTTATAGCCTGAAAAGTGAGCTACAGGGTTGACTTTTGTTCCAGGCTTGGAGTGACTGAGAGCCATAGTTCAGGGAGTCCCATTGGTCTCTATCAGACCAGTGATCCTGGCCATTTTAATGCTTGTGGGCTTTGTTCGTATGGGGATACTGAAAGGAAAAAAGTGTACATAAGTCTAAAGCATTGAACTCTTGTAGCCGGCTTTGTAAACTGAGGCCCAGAGAAGAAATATCGTTGCTGACTCAGCAGTTGACTCTAGATAGAGACATGCTTGTGTGCAGAGAGCTCTCCTCAACCTTTTTCAGAATCTCCTCTGAATGCACAAGACAGTGAGTCTCAGACATTGTGCCAAAACATTCGTGCCTATGCACTGGGACAGCGCAGGTGCTTCATCGAGCTCTGGACTTCAGTCCTTGCTTGCTAATCTGCAGCTGAGGAGTCCCAAGAGGGTTCTGGAGCAGACAAGGTTGAAGGGATCAAGGAAGTTCCTGACTACCTGGCAGGGAGCCTAGATCCTAGAACTATGGGGAGAGGGCTGTGAAAGAAGAAAGTGCTTGTCTTTCAAAGGAAAGAATGAGATACACGATGAAACTTCTTACTCTAGAAGTCCCCCTTCCTCTGAGGTCCCCACTTCTAGTCCTGCATTCTCCATTTGGACAGTTTTCCCCAGGACATTCTCATCTCTCCAGTCTCTCAAACTCTGTACGGGTCCTAGATTACTCATCCTTAACGTCAGGTCCTGGATTGGATCTTTCCTGGTTTCTGGATTCTGAATTTATGATGCCTCATTATCTTTTGATGGTTTTTTTATATAGTGCTAAAAAAACCATAGAGTGACAAGTATCAACATATGTTATATGTTCTAGTCTAGCAAGATATTCTGTGAGTGGACAAAGACACAGAATGTGAGCTGACGGGAGTGGAGAGGAAGGAGGGAGTGTGCTGGAAGAGGTTCTGGGGTCAGCTCAGTCTTAGAAAGTCAGCAGAACTCATCTCTTCTGGAATCTCAATCTACTAACAAGAGGAAGGCTCTGAGAAGTTCTTCATCAAAATAAAGCCTATTTAAAAGCACTGAGGGGGGAATGAATCAATATTAAAATCAATAAAATAAAACAAAACCTTAATCAGTATTAATAACTTTTGTCTTCAAAGGAGAAAGTAGAGAAGGAAACAGAATGCAAGAAAATATGTGCAGATCATATATCTGATAAGGGTTTAATATCCAGACTATATGAATTTTTTTAACTCATCAATAAAAAGACAACTCAATTTTAAGACTAGGCAAAAGATTTGAATAGACTTTTCTCCAAGGAAGATATACAAATGATCAATAGACATATATTATTGTTGTTCCTATGTGCTGTTGAGTCACCTGCAACTCATATTGACCCTATGTACAACAGCTCTGAATGCTACTCTATCCTGAGCCAGTCTTATTGTCCCTTTCACACCTACCTCCGTTACTCCAGTCACTGGGTCAATCCATCTCATCGAGGATCTTCCTCTCTTGCACTGTCCATCCACCCTACCAAGCATAAGGTCCCTCTCCAAGGACTGATCCTTCCTTGCAACATGTCCATAGTATGTCAGACAAGGCTTCAGAATCCTTGCCTCCAAAGAGCAGCCTGGTTTCACCCTCTCCAAGATGTACCTATTTGTTCTCTTGGCAGTCCATGGTATATTCAATACTATTCTTGAGCACCACAGTTCAAAGGCATCAGTTCTTCTATCCTCCCTGGTCATTGTCCATCTTTCTGATGCATAGAAAATGATTGTGAAGATCATGGCCTGGATCAAGCACACCTTAGTCTCCAGAAAGATATCGTTGCTCTTCAGTACTCTAGAAATGTCCCTGACAGCAGACTTTCCCAATGCAATTAATCTTTTGATTTCCTGGCTGCTGGTACCAAGAGTTTTGATTGTGGTGCTAAGCAAACTAAAATTGTTAACAATCTCAGTCTCTTCACCATCTGTCATGATGCTGCCAATTGGCTCAGTGGTGCGAATCTTTGTTTTCTTGATGTTGAGCTTCAATCCATATTGAAGGCTGTAGTCCTTGACCTTTTGCAGCAAGTGCTTTAGGTCCTCCTCAGTTTTGGCAAGCAAGGTTGTGTCATCTACTTAAAACAGGTTGTTGATGAGTCTTCCTCCAATCTTGATGCCACATTTCTTCTCAGAGCCCAACCTCCCAGATGATCTGCTCCACATATAGATTAAAAAGGTATAATAATAGGACATATCCTTGGCATATACTCTTCCTGATTATAAACTATGCAATGTTTCCTTGTTTTATTCTGATTACTGCCTCCTGGCCCAAGTATAGGTTTCACATAAGCACAAGCAAATGTTCTGGGATTCCCATTCTTCTCAGAGTCAGCCATAGTTTGTTGTGATCCACACAGTCAAATGCCTTTACATAGTCAATGAAATACAGATAGATTTTCCTTTGGTACTCTTTGCTTTCAGCCAAGGTCCATCTAACATTAGCTATAATATCCCTAGTACCACGGTCTCTTCTTAACCCATCCTGCACTTCTGGCAGTTCTCTGTTGATGGGCTGTTCCAGTCATTTTTGAATAATTTTTGGCAGAATCTTCTTGCTTGGGATAGTAATATTGTTTAATAATAGTAGTAATAATAATAATAATATTGTTCCACACTCTGTCAGGTCACCTTTCTTTGGAATGGAAACAAATATAGGTCTCTTCCAGTCAGTTGACCAGGTGGTTGTCCTCCAGATTTCTTGGCACAACAGCATCTGTTTATTAAAATATGTCTGTTGGTATGCTGTCAAGTCCTAGGGCCTTGTTTCTTGCCAATTCTTTTAGAACAGCTTGAACTTCCTCCTTCATCACCAGAGGCTCTTGCTCCTTCATTGTTTCATGAAATTCTTCTGTGTCAACCCATTCCTTCTGGTACAGTGACTCTGTATACTCCTTCCATCTTCTTTTAATACCTCCTGGAGATGTTAATTAGCTACAATGACATACTATTTCACACATCTGGGAAGGCCACAATAATGACCACCACTATTAAGTGTTGCAAAGATCCTGAAGAATTTTTATTCTTATACCTTGCTAATGAGAATATAAATGGTACAACTGCTTTGGAAAAGAGTTTGGCAGTTGCTCAAAAAGTTAAACATAAAAGTTAACCATTTGAGCCAGCACTTCTTCTTGCAGATATATATAGCACCTGAGGGAAATAATGACATGCCCATGTAAACGTTCACAGCAGTATTTTTCATGGAAGCTAAAGAGTGGAAACAAATCAGGTATTCGGTAACTAATGAATGATGCATTAAAAGGGGGCAATTATGTATATGATATTATTTGACAATACAAAATAAAAAGCTGATTTGAGTGACAACATGGAGAAACCTTGAAAGTCAGTGAAAAAAGTCATGCTTGAAAAGCCTCATATTGCATGATTTTGTTGATAAAAAATGTTCAAAATAGGCAGTCCGTGAGACAGAAAGGAGCTGGGGGCTTGGGAGTAAAGAGTAGTAACCACTGCTGAGGACAGGTTTCTGCTGGGGATAGGGAAAATGCCCTGAAATTTGTCAGTGATGGTGGCTGCACAATTTTATGAATATACTGTTGTTGTTTGGTGGTGGTGGTTGTTATTGTTGTTATGTACCATCGAGTCGCCAGTGACTCATAGCAATGTTATGAAGCCTTCCCAGTCCTGAGCAAGTCTCACTGACTCTGACACACCTATCCCCCCATTACCACAGTTACTGTATCAATCCATCTCATCCAGGGTCTTCCTCTCCTGCGCTGTCCCTCCACCCTTTCTAGCATGATGTCCTTCTCCAAGGACCGGTCCCTCCTGGCTATATGCCCAAAGTATGTGAGATGGGGCTTCAAAATTCTAACAAAATTAATTTTATACTTTGAAAGGATGAATTTTCTTAGGTAGAATAGAAATATCTCAAAATAATAATAAATAATAATAAATTCCATCCAGAATGTCTCTAAGTTATAGAACGTAGATTCTTTTAACCTCAGCATCCCGACTAACTTCCAGTAGAAACAGTTAAAATTGGGTTCTGCTCTATGTAGTTTCTAGGTATTTTCAATACTGGAGGCATTCTATTGGTGCAGTGGTTAAGAGATCAGCTGCATATCAAAAGGTCAGTGGTTCTCACCCACCAGCTACTTTTTTTTTTTCACAACATTAATTCCTTTATTTTTTTCCCCTATAATTATATTTTATTAATTTTCATAAACATTTA